>NC_087376.1:600000-1200000 GCF_031761385.1 Necator americanus
CGCATCAATAACTGCATAGTATTCATCAACTGCTTCAGAAAATGTTCCAAATAAACGATGGCGACAACGTTCAAGTTGAACGAAAAGATAAGGATGGTATTCCTGAAAGAAACCTCTGGGTTTGGAAACATGAACAACGAGCAATTCGATATCAAAGCAATAACTCACGAGAAAAACATCGACTTCAGAACCATCGATGCGAGTTTGCGTCGTATAAAACAAGTATCCTGCTGTTTTACCATCGCGGATTTCGAAAACAATCCTCTTCGCTTCATTTAGTGCCTTTACAACCTGCACTGCACAAAAATCCTTCTCCTCTACTGCACAGACCTAAATACGAATGCTAGCGTACTACTGAATATATATATATATATATATATATATATATATATATATATATATATATAGTCAAGTCAAAAGAATATGAAGCATGGGTGCAGTTGCGTAAGCGGCTGCGTTCGAAGCGGCGCGGTGGAGATGGAGGTTGAAATAGATGTGGGACCATCGTGGACTGCAACGATGAGCAGTGCTACACTCCCCTACCCTAGCCGCTACGGTACATCGTGCCGCTTCGAGTCGCCTACGTAACTGTACAGTGCTTCATGTCGTTTTGACCCTACTATACATTTGTATGCCATGACTATTTAATTGGCGGCCAGTTACTGTGCGAGAGCGCAAACGTTTCAGTGATTTTACGGTCGCGTCCACTCACACCGATTATTCAACCTCGGGATGAATCAAATCTCAAAATAACTCTATGATCAAGTTATACCACCTAAAGTAAAAAAGGAAATAACAAGCAGCACGGCACATCTGAATTCTTTCTCCGCCTTTACCTGCATATTCGGAGAAATGGAGTTCACAAGCAATGAGTGCTCAATCAGTGCTCCGCTGAGAAGCCCAGGAACAGATAAGGCTTTCTTCAATGGCATTTTCTGGTCACAGTTACTACAACAGATAAAGGTATAAATCGCCAAGAAAAAATCCCTTGACATATAAACACTTTACTGAAGCAGATGGTTGATTTGTTCAACAGTGGGCAACTCAGGAAACTCAGTACTGGAAGGCAACGGATATCTGAAAAGAGTAAGTATTCGCACTATCTTCCCATCAAGTAGAACTGTTACTTAAGTCTTCACGCAACTTTGATTCACAGAAAATTTCACGTCTTTATCCTTGTCTGCACGTTGACGAAGAATGTTAAGAATAATGTAAGACGAGTCGGTAAGCACAATATTCCCCCTGTAAATAATCACAGCTCACCCAACCGGAGCAGAACAAAAGACTGAACATACTTGTCATACAGCTCAACGATTACGTGTACGCAGCGTTCACCCTCATCGATTTGCAAGTCTACAATGCGATCCATCGCTACCTGGTTGACCTTAGTGAGCCTGAATAGTGTTCTGTAGGTTGCAGCAAGAGTAATAAATGTTTCCCAAAATAGCTTATTTCAGGAATATAAAACACATCTATTAACCAGAAACGGTGACGACTAAAAGGCTTGTCAAAAGCAAACAAATACATGCAGCTGAATGCTTTAGACTGTACAGAAACATTTCTCGAAAGCTTACATCTGGATTCTTTGGAAAACTATGTCACTAAAACAAAGTAGGGAGCGTCAATACACCAAAGAAATAACCAGCTTGTTTGGTTTTACTTCTACCTATCAAGCTTTTCAAAGTTATCCTCTTTTAAGGAAGGTCACACCATTTGCTGAGAGCTCTTCTCAAAGAACTTTCTGTCACTGATATATTATATATGGCAGACGAACGAGGGGTAACACGTGGATGCAAAGGCGGCATGTAGATGCAGCCCGAGGGCAGATATAAGCACCCATGAACGTAAAGAAGAAGTTCCAGTCACCTGCGATTGTTCAAATGTTTGCGGAGCTTGATGCTGAAGTTCGAGGGGAAGGAAGCTTTCTCGCATTCGTGGTAAGCACGATGGATGCGAATCCCAGACTCGAATAGAATGAAGAACTTATTGGGCCCCCTGAATAACATAATTTAGATGAAGTCAAGGCAAACCATACAATTGCTCTACTCACGAGGACATCTTGATAATGTAGGTCTTGTGGTCCACATCGTAAACATTGACGATACGGAATCCTTCCATAAATTTGAGGTCATTCACGGCAGCCGTGACATCAATAGTGGAGAAGCGCGTTTTCATAGCTGTACTAATGAAACTGACACTCACTATATTCGCGAAGGTGGATATATACTGATGGAAACTCTTATGCAGTGAGAAAACATCATGTAAACACCGTTTAACGGTCCAAAGTAGAGTACAAAACACAAAACTTTGATAAAGACATCTAGACACGGGAAATCCGGACAGAAAACTGGACAATTATTGGAAGGCACAAAAGAAAACCGAAACAAAAAAGACGGAAGAGAACACTATAAGGAACATTTCCTTCATTTATTAAAGCCAGTGAAATAGAAGTGAGGGCGCAAATCAAGTAGGTGTGCTCTGGTGCGAATCAGAACAGTTTCCTAGCGTTTCCCCTCCGAGCGCGCTAGTGTGCTCACATGGATTTTCGGGAAGAGCTCACACATTTTTGAGTAGCAGATTGCTGAGTAGGTCGTCCTTGTTAGAGACACCTCAACCGGAACGTAATAGATGAACTTTGTCGCAAAATAATATCTTCCGATTTGGAATAGTTGTAAATGGTGCGCACTTGTGCTATATTTCTAGGCACCAAGTGTATTCTGCAGTTCTTTTTTTTTAACCTTCCAACAGCACTTTTTACCTCAGCATTAAATTGAGCAAAAGTTGTTCTAAAAGTCCCGACAGTCAACTAGAATAATCCAATGAATATTATGTGTCCAGCACTGTCGCGCTACACCTTGCACAGGTCATATTGGCTCGTTGCCAAAGTGCAAGCGGACGAAAGCGCGTTTGATAAGTATTCTGTGTTCTTTTAAATTAGTTTTCATTATTTTCCTGTGTAATAGTCATGAATAGGTTTATATAGTCTTTGTAAAGTCCTTTATTGTCCATTAGTTTCATTGTTTGTTTGGCTCAAAGGATGCATCTAAGATCGTAGTTTGTAAAAATCCAATTTCTGTACTTTTTTTTGCGTGATTGTGCGAGATTAGCGCTTGTTACAATTACAACTAGGAAAAATGTAGTTGGGGGCTCTTATTTCTGGAAGTTCTATCCTCCTTTCTCTCCATGTGGCTTTAGCCTACATTTCATAGATCCTCTAAGACTAATGTTTCGGTTTTAGGGCGGGAAGTTATTCACTTCTGGAGATGAAAGCGCAGCTGAGTGGCCTCCCCCAACTACATTTTAGCCCAAACCCATAGTAAAATCCCAAGATTCGCACTAGGATAACGCTAGCTATACACCGTTATACAGAAAGAGGATCAGAAGTGCAACTTCTGCGAACTGAAGTCTATGAGAATCAGAAAAAACATAAGCACTAATGAAAAGGTGTTTTCTTTGTATTACGACCACGTGAATTACTGGGAAAGAAATTATGTCCTCACAAACTAAGATCTTGGAGGCTTCCTAGGAGCAAAACAAATTATTAAACTAATGGAAAAAGATTTCGTCAAGATTACGTAAGCATATACATGTACTCTTATACGAAGAAAAAATAGCGAGAAACTGTAAAAAAGCAAAAAGAAAAGAGGTCCGGTGAATTTGCCGCGTGCTGTACAAAGAGGTGCGTGGAAACCTTCATCCAGGACGCGTCGCGTCGTCATGTTACCAAAACGTTATGGGCCGACTCCATACACCTCCTTCTGGTGGTATTCGGACGAATAAGAATTCGTACACGTAGTAACTCCTCAAAGGCAAAGCACCAACACTTACATCTGGCTTTGGCTAAGCGTGGCTGAATGTTATTGAGTGTTAACAATTCTAAGCACTCATCTTACCCATTCATCACTCGCCTGGATTCCATTTCCCAAAATAACGAATTTAAATGTTGACTTCTTGTACTTAACCACATCGCAATAATTTATTCAGGAACAGTGACGGTATTTAATGTTTGCTTGAACTTAAATTTGTGTACTTTTACATTAACCACAATTCTGTTGTGGTGCATATTTTTTAGCCCTGTTTTCACAAAGCTCTTTTCTTTGCTACCAAATGAAACTGATTCTATTCTGTCCACAAACAGTGGTGTAAAGTCCAGTGAGGTGAACTTCGGTGCAGTTACGTAAGCAACTGCGCTCTAAGCACTGCGGTGGAGCGTAGCGGGTGTGATCGAGGAATTGGCCTTGCTAGCACCACTCATCGCTGCAGTTCGCGATAGTTCCACATCGATTCCAATCGCTGGCTCCACCACGCCGCTTGGAGTGCAGCCGCTTACACAACTGCGTCGTGCTTCACGTCATTTTGGCCCGTTTCTTTACTTATGGTTGCAACCCTTCAGACTACGGCTTTTACTAGGGCTGCCCTCATAGATATGATGACGAAGGAGATTAGACAGGAAGCTACAAATAGAACAATCTATCACTATCTCACGAAGCTCGACTTGACATGTCTGAAAGACGATGAATGCACGAAGAAGTTCCGCCAACGGATGTTTATCAATATTGGATTACGAATCAAGAAAGGAGTGGTTGAAGAAGAGAGTTATGTTAATTGAGTTAGTTGGAGGATGAAGTCTTTGGAGTGTGGGAGTGGTATTTGATGCCATGCCTCTACAGTTAGATTTTCTGGGCCGATAGAGTTCCAGGAAAATTCCTACGCCTAATAAACGACATGAATAGAAGAACAACTGCTGCAGTTCGAACACCAGCTGGATGTAATATACAACTCGAAATGGAAACTAGAGTGAAATAAGAGGCCATGGCGGGACTCTTTCTGCTCAACACTGCCCTCGATGATGATAATGTCTGAACATCCCTTGGTGGATCTCGAGGACGGGAACAATGTAGTAATATGCAACAGTTACAACATGTATCTAACCTTGCGTCGAAATTAGCTGCAGCCTACGGACTGCAACTCCACGCTGATAAATGCAAGCATATGTGGGTCTCCTCGAGACCTTCAACGGGAATCAGAGTGGACGAACAACCGATCGAAATCGTCGATGAATTCTGTAAGCTGAAGAAAAACAGGGAGCTACGAGAAATATATTCAGCAAATATGATGGCGCTAAAGCTAATTCGACATCCTACATATTGACCAAGTGCCTGTGGTCAACTCCCATCACCAACGAAGTCAAGCAGCGAGTCTACCTATCCGCAATTCACCCTATCATGATCGGATTGGAGACTTGGGCAGCGCCGTCGACGATGATGGAAAAGCTTGACTGTATGGAGAGAAAGCTGGTTAGAAGACTACCAGACTACTTTTCGTGTGCCATAACTAAGAACGTTGCACAAAAGTGGATGTGGTTTAGGGCGGATGACACGTGGAAAACACCAGTATCTTGCCTGGCCTTCTGAAGTAGTAACAAAAAATAGTCTCCGCTTCTTTGGCCACGTTATAAGGAGGTCGCCTGATCTCATTGTCAAGTTGTCCTGAGGATGCTCTCAGACCCATAGTGAAAAATTTCTCACGGTCGTAAAACAAAGTTCTGGACGGAGGCGGTAAAAGAAGATCTGAGGACACTTGACGTTGACAAGTAGTTCAATCGAGACTTAAAGTTCCGCCGTTTATTATTGAATCATCGTCTCGAAAAAGACGCAACATTCGTAGGGAATCATTGCCGCTGAATGAATATGAAATGTCTGCTGGTTCATGTTAAATGTCGGAGTTGTGCAAAGAACAAATAACTTAGCGTTATAACATCTGCGCTAACAATCATAAGATCAACACCTTATACGGTCAAGCAATTTTTGCTAAATCGCTCTCTGTCGAAGGATACGAAAGGATAGATGTATACAACATATTTATGATATGAAACAATAACAGAACAATGTTTAGGCTTCAATTTTCTTGGCGTGCTTCTTCGTCTTGGGTTGTTGTGAACGAACAATAGCAGCAGCACGTCTCTGAGCGAGCTGAAACAGTGAATAAATTTCTGAATACTCCACAACAAAGTAAAGAAGACAAGTATACACAAAACAAACATACTTTGTAGAATGGAGTGAGTCCCTGATTCTTAGCGATTGATTTCACCGATTTCAACATTTTATCACGGTTACGGAGCGTAATAGTATTGATACTTTTGGCTGGACGACCAACCTTGCCTACAAACGAAGTTTTAGGAAAGCATCACCCAATAAATCTAGTTATATTCATTTAAACTGAATAAAGGAACTAGAAATGAGTCAATGAAATTGTGCTAGCTGTGAACGGTCTGAATAAAAAATGATGATGACACAAATGCAAAGATTTTTTTTGCTTAGAAAGTTGATTTCACTCAACATTTCACGAAAGTTCTGGCTCCAAGAGATCGAGAGGTAGACTGGTTCCTTAGAATAGTGAGGCAAATGCATTTTCATCATTTGCTAGGATGCGATTTTTCATACAGCTCCCTAAGAACACACAGCACTCTTGGGATTCAATAGATAACAAGAAACAGAGTCCTGCAAAAGCAAAAGTGCTTTGAAGAAATATTTTACAACCTGAATTGAAACTTGAAGCATTAAACCTCGTTTTAGAATTAAAAAGTGGAAAGAGAATCTAGGATAGGCGAAATGCGGAAGTAAAATAATGTGCAACTTTTCAATTCTTGGAAGAACAGGCCATTTCTACCATATCTGACACAAGAAATGGCTATGAACATTCCATTTTATGTATTACAAGAAACAACAAGGGAACCGGCAAATGTATGTAGGAATAATTGTTTCCTTTAGTAGAGCCGTATGTAGGAATAGGTTCAGGTATTAGACAAAAAGAAAACCGCAGAGATGGTGCTAATTTATAGACAGCGTTCGAACAGGAGAGCTCAGAAAACCATGAAAACACATTTATGCGCTCTCATTTTGAGATCCCGATGTCAAAAATTCCTGCGAACCCGTTCTTATTGAACTAGATATACGAACCCCAGGTCTACTTCAGTACGAAAGCCTTAAAGGCGTGCTCTGCAACAATTCCCGAAAGGAGGAAGCGGAGGATAATTATGGATCAAATATTCTACTCTGAAAAAGTCGGGAAATCCCCACGAATAAGAGAAAATTTTGATAGAAAAAGTGCATCTTGCTCCAACCCTGCAATTTCTCCGAAAATCCAATCGTAACTACAGGCCGAAGTTCTTAGTGAAAAAGAATTGAATGACGCTACTGAAGAAAATAACTTATATAAAACAATTATATCGAATGAAGTGAGTACAAAACATATTTTCATAAAATGAAATCTCATGAAGTGAAAAAGTTCCAATTTGAAAAGAAGATCTGTTCTTACCACAGAGATCAACGTCAAGATTAACCCTAATATCAACGAATACTTGACGGTGCAAAGATGGTCTGGGGATGCTCAACACTGTTCTAATCGAGCTTAGAGCGCAAAGAATGATTGATAATAGCTGACAAATGGCTTCCCCCATTTGAGAAAGCGATAGTTTACAAACCTCAGACCATCGCTGGAAGTGAATAGTTAACTAAATTCGGAGCCCTAAAACCTAAGTGTTAGTCTTCGAGCATCCATGACATGTAGGCCAAAGCTACTAAGAAAAAATGAAGATAAAGCTAGAACTTCTAATACTTTAACTTTACCAAACTCTTCATACAGGCTTACTAGAAGTGAATGTCTATGTCATATCATGTAGTACCTTCAACGATAAAAAGTAAGCGAAAATGACCTGAAAGATGGTTTTTCTGCTATTCGTTATTTCTCTTGACAATTAAGAACGATTTTTGTGCTCTAGGAACGTCCTTTTCTTTGCGTTCTAAATGCGGTGCGAGTACATTTCTATCACAACAGTGTTGAATGTTCCCAACTCTAACTAACTAAATAACTCTGACTAAATAAGTATATAAAATAATTTTGAAAAGGAAGATTTAGAAGTGATACCTGGAACCTTCAGTGAAACAATGACGCCCTTTCCGTCCTTCGCTGGTGTAATGTCCATAGCCTTCTTGCTGATGAGTCCATTGAAACGGGGACTGTTCAAACCGCGGAGATTGAATGGTTCCACAGAAAAATGCTTGTGAATCCCTTTCTGTCTGCGGATGAAGCAGCTGTTCTTACGAATGATTTGCCAGGTAAGATCAGCGGACATTATTACCTGAACCATCACTTGATTCATTCTAGCTGAGCTTCCGTTGATTGATCACGACAAATGATCTGTACGCAAGGGCGAAGGTATGGCGGCATTTTGAATGGTGAAAGAAGAGCAAGGTGGAACAATATTTCGGTGAAATGTTGAGCAAAGACCACACAACTAACCTCAACAGTATATGCAAGAAGATTCGAAGAGTGTGGAACTTTGAAAAAACAGCAATTCGAACGCTAACTAAGACTTCTTTATGTCTGGCCCTTGAATCAATGTCCCACCAATACGGAATGCACAGCAACACAAATAAACTGGAGAGATAGTGCGCACATATGCAGACTAGGAAAAAACCAAAAGAGGCAGGAGTGAACTTGTCTCCATCATGCGGATTAAAATCCATAAATGATGAACAGTTCAGTAAGACCTCGAAGCCAAGAGAACAAAACTTTGGTACGACCAATAGATCATAACCTACATCCCTAACATAGTGATTTTGGGATTTTTGCCGAAAATGGCGGAGGGTGACACTGTATTTATCGTTCTGAGACCATCGACATCGGACGCAAAATTGCGGACACAGCGCGAGCAGTTCCGATGACTTATGGATTTACGTTAACATTTACCCGCGTTCACCAGATTTTTAGTTCCTAGGGATTCCCTGAAGCTTGTGAACTTTTCTTTTTTTAATGAAGCTGTTGGAGTATTGTAATTTAAGCATGGCTTAATTCCTTAGGGGACTGGAGTAGCGTAGAAGCGAGACTTCGGTGTGGTTAGGTGGTCCTGTCTTTCTTTTTATACATACTTTCGTTGGCAGTTTGAAGTGGGAGTTTTTCGTTTAGGTTTTTTTTAAAGTTTTTGGGTTGAATGGTGCTGATTCTCATTGTATCGGACTGCCGTTTTGGCGAGAATAAGTTTCATAGTTTTATTTTCGTTTTTGTGTTGGTCCCGCTCTGAAGTCTTGTGTATAATTGTTTGGATCATTTTCGTTACTTGTATTATCAGTAGTTGTTGATTTGGCGTATTGCTTCATTACTTCACGTCGTCTTTTTCTAAGATCTGAGTTCGTTCATTCAAGTTTTCTGCAAGTTTTTATTATTTGAAAAAAAAAAAAAACTAAGCTAGCTGGTGCCAGTGGCAACGCGAGCTTCACCGGAAGTAGAAACTATCTACCTATCTTACTCACCTCAGTAGGCCCAGTGAGAATTAAGGTTGCAGCATTGGTGCGATAAAGAGGAGCCGGACCCTCCTCAGGTGAAGCAGGTATAGCTCATGGGATGTAGACCAAGTAATGAGGATCCCTTCACCAACCGTCCAAAATTGAAGGGGTATCTTTGCCAACCGTCCAAAAGTGAAAGGAGTCCCTTCGCCAGCAAGTTCCTATGCCAACTGTCCAGACTTGAAAGTGATAGGAAGACCTCCTGCACTTTGCTCTCTCGGTATGCAATACTCTTAAGTTCCTTACTGTTAATGCAACGACAGTGAAAAGATTTCCTTGCCATGCCTATTTCGTGTATCCGCACGATTCGCACCACATTTTATTCGTAGTTGCTCAACATCGCTCATTTTCTGGCTAGGTTTTTTGTATCTTCGTATTTGTGGCCCAATATTGCTAGTAGTGGTGTACCCAACTCGTGTCTGATTTGTAATTGTGTGAAATCAATGTCTTTAGAGCTCTCCGTCTGTTTCTCCGTCCGTAATCTGTTTATTTGCCAATTTAATTGCTTACAGAACTAATGGGTAGAAGGCGAAGTGGTCGAAAAAGTGTGAGGTCTGCCGAATGCCTTCCCAAAGATCAGAATGCAAACTTCTCCGTAGCCACAAACATCTGCGATGAAAAGGTTGTTTCAGTTCAGATACTTTGTTTCGTGACCAGACACAGTATTTGGTCTATATTCGTCTTTTTATTATTTTATATGTGATTGTTTTTGATTATTTCATGTCTAGTGCTTGATTGTCCCAAAATACTCCTATTTTTCGGCTTGACGCACACTCTGCTTTCAATTGCGTTGCCCCATTCTAAAGCAGAGGTGGTGTAACGCAATCGGTAAGAGCTTCCGCTGTGGCTACAATCGATCGGAGGTTCGAATCCGCCCTAGTCCCATCCAAGCCTTTCATCCCTCCGGGGTCGTTAAATAGGTACCATGCTTGTATGAGAGTATTAAAACATTCAAAACAAACAACAGGAACGTCCACTATGGACTATCAACTGGAAGTGTAGGTAAAATAAGTGCATAGTCGCACTCCGAGGTCCGAGGTGCTGAATAACGATTTTCACTGGAAATTTTAGTTCTGCAATTTTCCAGAATTGTAGAGACAGGTTGTTTACATATTTGTGCAAAATTTGGAGTTTCTATCTGTCCTGGTTTTTTGAAGTTAGTCGAAAATAGTGGTTTGTTTTTCTTTCAGGATAGATTAGATAACTAGATTTAGAGAGAACCAAGGCTCGTACAAAAAAAAAGAAGTTGCAGTTAATGGCTTTCTTTGATGCTTTTTAAAAATATGGCGGTGTATTTCATATGCTTGGGATTGAACCGTCATATGCATCTCTAGGTTTTTGGCAGTAAGTTTAAATGTTTGTTTCAACCTACTCATATACGCAGCAGTCCTACTTTCAATCCCAATCAGTGTCATCGCTAAAATTAGCTCCAAAACGCGTGGAAATGCCCTAAATTTATTTTCTTTCGTCCGTATTTATTTTTCTTATAGTTCATTGTATTTTTTTTATTTTTGGCCTTAATTTGTTCAACATTTTGCACTTTTTTAAAAGAGATTTTTTCATTATATTTAATTTTTAGCTGGTCCGTAAACGACTATATTAGAGAGAATGTCGCAACTACAAGCTTGCCCCTGTGATAAGACGTTTGTCCTTCCTCACAATCATTATCATTTAAAATCATTGTCATCCTTTCGGACTCTGTAAAGGCAAACTTGCCGAAACCTTAAAGGCATCACCCCACGAATCTGGGGTGGTGCCGTTTTCAGGTGGGTTATGCCTATACGGAGTCGTAGATTATGGAGAGAAGGGTGATTTCGTCTATTTCTTCCTAATTGTCGTGAAAAAGCGGCCCAAAAGGTGCGACTTCGAGCGTTCCGGCGCGCTTTTTTCCGCAACGAGTTCGATTGGAGCGCGCCAGCCTTGTGCATGCGCCGCATCTTCCGGGCCGCTTTTTTACTGCAATTAGGAAGAAATGGACGGAATCACCCTCCTCTCCATGATCTACGGCCCCGTATAGGAACTCTCCACGTGAAATCCGCACCACCCCAGATTCGTGGGGTGATGCCTTTAAAATAAAGAGAAAAAGGACATAAGAATCTCGTGTGCGGCTGGATTTAAAGAAGCATATAGTGAATTATCCACATACTAACATTTATTGAAGTGGAACATGGCGTCGAATACTTTATCTTTGCTTTAGTTGTAATTTTTTTCACTACTAAAGGATGCTCTCGGTTCTTGTCCTGCAGAAAATGACTTCATGTCGTTTTCACCCGACTACATATTGTTTTACTGGTGTTGTTGTATGTTTGCTTTGTAGTTTCGAGTGCTTTTTATGGACATAATACTTCAGATACTTCCCGATAACAATCATTCAAGCGCTACGTCTGATTCTTCTTGCACTCTCATAGACTCAGCAGAAGATGTGAAGTTTTCTCCTTTTGTACTTTCAAATTTGTCTCAGTATTTCCATTAACTCCTATATTCCAGAATTATTTGAGCAAATGTGCCCATTTGGATCTCATTGGGAAAGTGTCCCGCGAAAAAATCCACTCAGCTGTGCAGGTGTCTTTTTTGGCAACGCGGGTTGTATTTTACTGCCCTTTTCTCTCTTGTATTGCACTAAATATTTGATATAGTTTTCCAATTAAGCTGCAATGTTGCAAGTGTGCATGTAATGACGCGGAAGTGGCCGCACGGTGGTTATGTCTTCATGATGAATGCTTTTCTAACATCAAACTGACTACTTTGTGCGGTTCCAAACCAGGAGAGCATTGCCATGCGACGGCTCATTATGAGGTACAAATCTCTTTAAAGCATGCATCTCAGCAGTGAGTACTGAGTGCGTGCCAACGATCCATGCATTTAGGCTAATCCTGCTCACTGCATTTTATGGAACCTGCGGAACAGTCGGTTGTACTGCATGCATTGCGCAGCCGAAGTTTATAAGGACGCAAACTATCCTCCACTTGATGTTGAGGTACGGTGTTGGTTTTGTAGTTGTAAACTGTTTTACGGTTCATTCGTATGTGGACAAATGAAAAATCTTGGCTGTCTGTAGTTTCAGTTTTTGCGCTATTAAAAAATGAGACAATGTGATCATCTCGGGGGCGGTTGTAGCGCAGTAATATGAGACACGTGATTTCAATTATTCGTTCTTAAAGCTTCAGTCTTATGCTTCGTGTCTAGATCTTTCCCTATAGGTTCGACGAGCACTGATGCCTTTGAAGAGAAATCACTGCCAGTTGTCGAATACCCCTCATCAGATAGTTGACGAAAAAGAGATTTCTCGTCGTAGATCGGTTTGTTGTGACTTCTATGTTTGCTTGTTTGAAATAATTTTTTTTTTCAAATTGAAGAACTCTGCCGCGTACGCTTATGAATTTCATTGTTTAAGGAGGCTGCGGAAACTCGTGGTCGATGTATCGAAAGTTTTGCAGTTGTAAATCGGCCACTCGCGAAGGATATGGACGATGGATTCGACTTCGACTTCCCAAAAGGTTCGGATTTTTGAGGTGTGATTTCTTCGAATCTCAGGCATTATTGGGTGCCCATTTAAGGCTTGACTGGTTTGTTCAATTTGGGCAATACATGCTATTTCAATGCTGCTATCCAGGTCTTGTCGAACTGTCCACCATTTTCGGATTATTTTCGCGATAAGGTTGTTTCGTAACTTTCATTTAGCATCAATCAATTTACTTTTATCTAATTAAGGGCGACCTTCGTCCGTACGCCACTAGAGAACCCCTGGTATCAAACACGATGGCGTTGCTCATCCAGAAGCTGTGGAGCTCAAAACGTGAACCTGCTGTTTTTCCGAAGGCTTTACTCATTGTTAGTAGCAGCTCAATTCGGTTCATAGCCTATTTTTTTTCTATTAAGATACGAAGGAATAACAAGTATATATCATCTAAAAAATGGAGTGGGAACGTTCAAGCAGGAGAATTTTCATGTTACCTCTGAAATTATGTTTCCTGCAGATGTGCACAAAGTGTTTCCATTGTGAAGATCACTTAAATGACAATGTCACTAGTCCCTGGTTTAACTGTTTCTTCAGCGCGTAAGAGATAATTTCCCCCAGTTTCGTGGGTGGAATCAGCAGGACGCGCAGGAGTTAATAAGATGCCTTCTCGAATTAATTCACAGGTGATATTTGTGATATATAAGAAATGAGCCCTCTATTTCGTTACTATTTCAGTGAACTAGGGCAGCCCGTTTATCCCTACGAGAACTATGCCACATTGGTGCTAAAGAATCTGAAGAGACACAGCTCGACGAGCTCGAACGGCAGTGACCAGTAAGCAGTAGTACTAGTAAGAGCAAATTTCATCACTCTGTGATTCATAATGCAGTGCAGTATATATTATATATATGTATACATATGTGATATATATATATTGCACTGCATTATGCAGTATATACACATATATATATATATATATATATATATATATATATATAGTGGCGGATAGAATTTTAGCAACTTTCTTCCCTTCAAGCTTTCCCCTTGATTTTTCATTTTCTTTTGGCTAAATTAAGCAATGTAATTAAAATTTAATTGAAAGTGATGTAAGAAATGCATTCCGCTTCAAAAATGAAAAATTGCAGAGAAAAATTTGCATTTTTAGATTTGTTGAATATTGCTAGCTCAGTAATTTTTCTCTTTTTGTATTTTTTGCATTAGTTTTGCCTTCTTTTGTTCCTCTTTTGTCACATTCTACACTTTCTTAATATGATATATATTTATTGAGAGAGAGGTGAAAAGTAAGATGTTGCTCCAAACGTGCAAGAAGCAATTATCAAAGTCGTTTCTTCGGGTGCACAGAAGAAAAAATTGCTGCTGTTTATGATGTTCTTCCAAGTACTGTTACTAGAATTTGTCACTGTTCCGAGAAGAAGAAAGTTGTCGTGAAGATCTCCAAAGAAAGAGAGGATAACTGCGAAACGATATGATATCAAAATTCTTAAAGAAGTTCAGAGCGACCAACACTTAACCCATCGATGTTCAAAAAAAGATCTGACTAGGTTTTCAAAGATCTCCGCGTATCTCTCAGAACCGTCCAACGTCGTTCATGTACTGACGGACTCTTCGGTAGAAGACCATGTAAGAAGTCGTTGTTTTCTGTGAGGAACAGGATGACGTGAGTAGCATTTGCAAAAACCGCACGTGATCCGAACGGAGCAGAACTAGGCACCTGTGCTATCTAGTGATTAGTCGAAGTTTGTATTGTTCGGTAGTGATGGACATATATGTGATCGATGTCTAATCAACACTAAATTCAATCCTAAAGGTGAAATTGCTGCTGTGATTGAACCCTTTCGCGTGGCTTTTGAAAAAAAAGTCTGAAATATTTGAAAATTTTGCTGGCTCTCCTTGAGCATCGACTGGTTAGACGTGGTTGCTGCAAAACTATTTGAGAATCATGATGTCAATTCTCTTCGTAGTTTTCTTCTGTCTTTCTTTAAGGAATCTTCGCGGCAGCTTCCTGTAGTAAAGTCAAAACGACATGAAGCGAGGTGCAGTTGCGTAAGCGGCTGTGCCCAAAGCAACGCGGTGGAGAAAACGGTTGGAATCAAAGATCGAACAGAAAAAATTGCTAGACTTTTGTCCGCCATTGTGTATATTATTATTTCCATTTATTTTATTTTTTTCATTCATTTTGTTTTTTAAATTTGTTTTATTATTTTACGTACTTTTTTTACACATTGGAAAAAAATTGACTTTTGAAAGCTAAGACACGTCTGTCATCCTGGTGGCTCAGGTAGAAGTTAGGTGGCTCCTGAAGCTTCCTACCCTTCCTATATAAGAACGCCGTCAACATCATGGCGTTGGGGACCACTAACCACGCTACAGTCAGCCACTAGTTCTGTCGCTTTGACCGGTCACAACCGAATAAAAACCAGCGGTGGGTTCTCTTCCGCTACTTATGGGACCCGAGGGGAATGCTGTGGTGGGAACTGCTGCCCGACAACAAAAAGGTGGACACCCGCAATCAGAGAAAGGTGGCCGCGAATCACAGCCGTAAATCTCCTCTAAGACAGTGTATGGCCGCATGTCGCTTCGGCCATTCGCCGAAAACTGTAGGCTCTGGGTTGCGGAAAAGTTTGGGGGTTGAGAAACGGTCCTCCTTATGGGACCCGAAGGGAATGCGGTGGTGGGAACTGCTGCCCGACAGCTGAAGGGTCCACTCTATTCCCTAGACCACTTGTTCCGGGGCCGGAAATATTCCGTGAAGCAAAAGCTGTTCAGGTCTTTCACTGGCCTCAATTCTGCTGTTGAGTTGTTCTTTGAGTTGCAGCTCCAGCTTGTAGGAATTGTAGCCTTTCTACAAGGATGGAACATTGTGATATTCTTTCACTTATGAGCACATCGACGGATGATCACCAATGTGTGATTAAGAAACTATGGAATTGTAGAGGGTAGGCGTGCACAACAAAAAAGAAACAAGTTACCAATTTTATACATATGCATATATTCGTGAATATGAATTATTCGACTTGAGCGACTAGCAGATGCGTAACACAGCTATCTACACCTTCTCCAAGGTGAATCATCCCTAAACACATTGATCTCATTCTGCTAGATCTTCTACTTGTTCATTCCCCTCCCCTCTCCACAGCGTTAAGTCTCGCTTGAACTGCCTCTCATGGACTTGAAGGCAAGTTTCCCCAGATTTTCCATCACCACTTTCGTGCAGAACTTTCTTTTATTTCCAGGTGGATTTTTCACTTTGGGTCTAGGATCAATCTCCAGACAGCTTGGACAAGGCGATATTAGAGCTTCCTTATGATGCGACCAAGAATGCGAAGCCGGCTCTCTGCGACTGCCTTAGAGGGCAGGGCAAGATGTTAGTGTTTTCCTCGCGTCATCCGCCGGTACGCCATATCCGCTATGCCGTAGGGAAGAATTCTTGAGAAAAGTTCTTCGTTATAGCACACCATTGACCAAGAGTAGCCAAGCATCCGACTAAGTAGCTTTCTGTCAATGCAGTCAAGTTATTCTATCGCCGTTGAGAGTGCTGCCCAGGTCCTCGACCAGTACATCATGAAAGAGCCAATCAGGGATAGAGGTAGATTCGCATCTTGACTTCGTTGGCGATGATAGTCGACCAAAGGGAGTTCATTATGGCGTTGAATGCCGAAGTGGGCTTAGTGCATCTTTGCTGAATACCTCTCGTAGCGCCGTTGGTTTCCGAATGCAGTCCAAATTACAAAAATTGTCTACGAGTCCAAATAGGTTCTGCTTTCTCCCAGATACCAGCTGAGGGTCTTGCAGAGACTCTGTTTACATTTAGCAGTGCGAAAGCGGAAACCGTAGGCTGCAGCTGGTTTGAATATAAATTCGATGACACGTTTCAGCACAGAGTCGCTTGAAGCGAATATTACAACACCGTCGGCTCTTATCGAGGTCGACCAAGGGATATCCAAATGGTGTATGAACTACACAAACAATACTCAACTAATCTTCGCATGATATCATCGTCTGAAAGGCTGAATTGTAAAGGGTCCTTTGTCTTACTCCAATTTCCAATTCGAAATACATCCTAATCGTGTTCAAACAGCACTAGTTGTTCTTTGATTTATGTCCACGAACGTTTCTGGGACACCTTCGACGCGATGCGCGTTGAAAAGACTGCCTCGATGAGGAGAGTCGAAAGTAGGAGAAGGCCAACTGCATAGGCTTCGATTGCCGCTGACACACTTCGATCACACTTCTGATGATCTGGATAGACCAGGACGAAAACTGGCTTCACGCAGCAATGATATTCCTTGGTAATTGTTGTTTTGGTTGGTTCCTTGGTAACATTCCTTGGTTGGGTTCCACGATAGTTAGTTTCTTGTGGAGAGGAAAACGATAGCGTGTCTCCATGAGTCAAGTATGCTTTCGTTCATGCATATTCAAGAAATATTTTTACTAGTCCCAGTCCCGAAGGAAGAGATTTCAGCTTTTCCGTTTTAACGACGCTCGACATTCGACGCTGGAACGTCTTCTGATGCGTGTTTCTTGCAATGCGGCAGCAGATATCGTAGCAATCCGGACAAAGCAGCTTGCTATAGTTTACACGATAGCGACCGACAGTTCAAAGTAATGAAGGTGTTTGTAGTCAAAGATTCCATATTCCCTCTAGGCATTGGACCTATGGTGGCATAGGTAGGCTTTGTCAGTGTGCTGGGCGGTAGCACCTTCATACAAAGTTCGGGAAATTTGCGTCATATGATGATGTAAGTTATATGGATCCCAAGACGTACACTCAGATGCCTAATTCTGCTTGGTGAATGCAAGTGGAGACTTGTATACGGCTTGTAGACGATAAGACTTGTATACGTATACATATTTGTATATGTATACGCAGCCTTGATTTGTGTTTTATTTCGTACTTGTATTGTAAATGTAGATTTAATTCGTAAATCTTGCATATTGTACGTATGAACGTAAGAGATCAAATGTGTGTACTCTCTCAAAAGTAGAAAACGCAACGTAAGCGTTCGTCGACGACCTTTTATCATATTGGAACTGAGCAAGTTCGTTTAAGTGTCGTTGTCTATGCACATTGAGTGTGTAGGATTTGCAAGTGGGTGGTATCTCGCCAATCACGGTATGCAAAAAATGGAGCGCTTTATACACATTTTCAGTATAATTGAATACCGTGAATAACATCACTTATAATAATATAAGTGCATGTGATATATTCCATGTTCGATTTTTATGAAGGGATCAGACACTGGTCTCTTGAAATTTGCCATCATATAGTTCGTTAATTAAGGTTTGAGACGGCAGATAGTGGGTGGAGTTCGGACGGTGATACAACATGTACCTCGACGGACTCTAGTCGTAGCTGTGCGGAGAAGACTGAAAAACGTACGCCGTTTGGAAGAAAAAACTGATACGTTTTCATGTTCACTGCGTAAGCTGTGGTCCCGTAATGAACGTTAACGTTATCAGTTTGGTCACCAACTCTTTAATTGCTCTGTGGTTGTGTGTATATCGTGCAGTGACCAATAGTTCGATTCACTCATTTTCATTTCTCAGTAAATCCATGTGTTGTGCCAGTGCGGTGGCGATCCATTGTCACCGATGTTTTCGACGGATCGATTGAAAGTAGCGTCACTTGCCTGACATGTAGAACTGTTTCGACCACAACTGAAACTTTCCAGGTGCGTTGAACACATGATAAATGACTATTTTGACTTCTTCGATAAGATTTTACTCGTTTGTAGGACTTGTCCTTACCAATTCCCTCTGCTGAGCACTTGTGTCGGATTCATTCTTCATGTGACATCGGAGAGGAAGATACCGGAGGCAACGAATCGGCTGGAGGATATGGGGTGCGTGTTGTATTATTTAGTTCACAGCTTTGTAATCGCCTTCTAATATATTTTTCACAAAGTAGATTTCGATGTACATTTCGTTTCATTTATTGGATGGATATATTTTTAGTGGATACCTTGGCTTTCATGGTTGCGGTCTTTAAGCAGCGTGTTTGTGACACCATCTGTATCACTGGAGGATTGCATTTCAGCCTTTTTTTCACCGGATCGCCTTGTTGGTGATGACATGTATTCGTGTGATCGGTGTAAGAAGTTAGTTCTAGATTCCATTCATGAACATCCTTTCGTCAAGCAAATCGTAGTTGTGAGAGTTTGTTGCGAATAGAAAAATCGAGTGGAGGCGTAGGTCGTGGAAACATGTAGACATATTTGTAAGTTACTGCATTCACATCGCACAGCTATAGTCGAGTCGAAACGACATGAAGCACGGACGGTTGCGCACGCGCCTGCGCTCGAAGCGGGCGGTAGAGACAACGGTTGGATTTGAGGTGGGACAATGGCGAACTGCAGAGATGGGTGACGGTAGCGAGGATCCTTACACGATCCACAGAGCTACGCTACCATTCGAATGACATCGCACCATAAATAGTGATTTTTTTGATAGGATGCTTGACAAAAACTGGTCTAGTATGATTTTTCTATTACTAGATAATGACATGTTAAAGAAGAAATTTGCGGCTCTTCCACATAACTATCCGAAGAAGAACAGAAGCTAAGAAAATTTGTGTTAACTCTTGCGTAGTCATTAGGATCAGGGTGTGAATTTCCCAAGAATTCTACAGATCGTGGATGTCTAAAATAAGGTGATAATAATATAATAATAAACCATATATACCACATCGTATATCATATATAATATAATATTATACCAAACCTTTTTGATGGAGGTTCAACCCCCATCTCCATGTAATCTCGAGTCTCGTCTGAATGATCACACATCAAATCTATGGAACGACGGGTGCAAACATTGCTCCTGGATAGGTCAGCTACTGGAAATAACTATGCAAGTAGACCTGAAGTTTGTAGGTTGCGGCTGGTTATGTCCTGACCTCAGCCAAGTTCAGAACATTAGGGCTGATTTCAATTTTGAGTAGAAGATTGACATTAACTTTGATTAGTTGTTATTGATCTACGGATGCGTGCATCGATTTGAAATCAGGCGGGGCTGCTCGCCCGCCAAATTACGCGCAATGCCACCACATCCTTCTCGACAAGACACTTCAGTCTTGTTACCTCCTGCTTCAGTTCCTTTGCCGACAACCACTATCATTCCTTCTTTGTAGAGCTTCGTTTACCAACTCTCGGTGTTTCAGTCACTTTTTTTCCAGTGCATTGCTGAGAACATTCATTCTTACGAAAATGTTGCAGATAACTGATTTTGGTGTTGCTTTGAGAGTGGAGAGTGAGAGTTAGGGTGAGTGTGAATTAGCGTGAGAGTGGCAGCCGACTTTCTTTCCAGTTCGCGATGGTCCGACGTCTATTTCAACTTCCATCCCCACCGCGCCGCTTCGAACGCAGCCGCTTGCGCAACTGTTCGTGTTTCATGTCGTTTTGACCCAACTATACTTGTAATAAGATCAAAACGACATGAAGCACGGTGCAGTTGCGTAAGCAGCTGCGTCCGAAGTGGCGCGATGGATCTAAGCGGTTAGGATCGAGGGAGAACTCTTGCTAGCATCATCTATCGTTGCAGTTCGCGATGGTCCCACCTCGATTCCAGCCGCTAGCTCCGCCGCGCCGCTTCCAAAGCAGCCGGTTACGCATCTGCACCGTGCTTCATATCATTTTGACCCTACTTTACGTACAACTTTACTGATCTTTCTTCCCTGGGATCTCGATTTTTTTCCGTAAATATTGTCCAAGGAAGGTTCTTGTTTTCCTCACTACCGCATCTTTGCTTTCTGATCCTGTCTTTCTTCTTTTTTTTTGCTCTTACTGGTCATCACTTCCTAGTTTTTATTTAGTGTTAGTCCTTCTAATTTTCTAGTTTAGTTGAAATCAGTTTTTAAGTATTGCATTTACACACTTCAGGTTGCGAAATGGTGTGAAAACTTGCCGCATCAGCCGACTTCCTGAAGTTTTGTGCATCCATATCAAGAGATTTAGGCACGACTCATACTGCAGTTCGAAAGTAGTGTTATTGATAATCATCTTATGGCTTCCCTTATAATAAATATTTATTTTGTAGGTATCCACTAGAGTTTCGTTTCCTCTCGTTGAACTAGACTTGTCACCGTTCTCATCGACGTCTGAGAATGTCCCACTTTATGACCTTACGGGTTTCATCACCCATGAGGGAAGTGGAGCGGACAGTGGGCATTATTTAGCTTACTGTCGTAATGAAGTGGATGGAAACTGGTAAGTTTATGTTATGTCTTGGAGGCTTTTGTTACAAGAAAAGTTGTGGCGTCTGTTTAATGTGCTGAACCAAAAGTTATTGATTTTTCTCTCTAATGTTCCTAGGCTTGTTCATATAGGCGCAGTGGTTAGATATGTGGCATAACAATGTGAAGATCAATTTGCAAACAGATTGTACACAGGTCTCTTTAATCAAAATGGGCCAGAAACGGTGACCTTGAAACTGAAAACGGAATCCGCTGCAAGTTGTTCATGACACGACTTTGCTTCTAAGCATTAGGCGCATATCGATGGCAATGGCTTTGCGCATGTCCCTCGGCTGCGCTGCACATTGCAGTGCCTTCTGACCTTTCGTAGATTGAACAATATTTGAGTGAGTATGGGACAGAAAGAAAAAGCGATAGTTGGACCATGGTGGAGAGCACAGAACTGTACATGGTAAGTGCAGAAAAGACTTCGAAGTATCTTTTAAAACAAAAAGTTAGCTGTCAGTAATATTTCCCCTATAAACATGTTCGAAAGGATTGCTTAGAGTTTGACGACCGCTTTTCCCAGTTCCACAATTTCACATAGTGTGGCCTATCTTTGCGCATTTGAAGAAGTCTTGCATTGATAAAATTCTCCTTGTTATGTTTTTTTTTGTTTTCTGCATATGATTTTGTTCTTAAGTCGGTTCTTAAGTCCACTCGCAAAGTTGATGGCTTCACGACAAATAATAGCGTTTAGCAAAGTGACCATCAGTAATGGGCTAAGGTATTAATAAATCGACACACTAACACACAAAGGCTTATGTTGTTATGTGTTGTCTTTTTTTCTTAACGTATTTAAAGAAATCATTCAGTGAAGAATAAAGTTTTACTTATGCAGCTCAGATATCAATTTTCTCTTTAAGGTACGAGTATGACGATAGTACGTTGACGAAGCTAGACTCAGCTCATGTGCTTACTAAAGAGGCATATGTGCTTTTGTACCAGAAAAGGCCGTCACTATCCGTTGAAGTTGCTCGAAGCAAAACGATGGAAATGATATCCTCAGAGGAAATTGTGAAGGTAACTTATCGTCAAGTATGAGATCATAGGTGCGATAGGGAGAAGCCGGACCCTCCTCAGGTGAAGGGGGTTCAGCTCATGGGGTGCAGCTCAAGTGAAGGGAGTCCTTTCGATAGCTGTCCAAAAGTGGAAGGGATAATTTTGCCAACCGTTTAAATGTGAAGGGGTCAGAGCACGGCTCCGACTATCGCATCTATGTATGAGATTTCAAATAAGTCGATTAGTAACAAAATGTGTCTACAGAAAAAGCTTTTAGTCGCAGTCCAAGTCTCAGCTTTATATATCCTCTGAGTGGTTGCTGAAACTAAGCACTTTCTCTGATCCTGGACCAGTGACGAACTACTCGTTTCTGTGTCGTCATGGTCACCTTCTACCTCGACGAGCGGATCACATTTCCAGCCTATGCACTCCAGTTCCAGCGGTGCTTGGACACTATTTGCTCAACAAGTATGCTTTAATGATAGGTGAACTTATGTGGAAGTTACTTCGTGTTTTCCAGACGTTTGCAGATGTCATTGTTTTTTTTTTTAAATTTAGATTAAAATCTATTTCATCGATCTTTTTTAAATTCGAATGCTTGGCGAAGTGCTTTCCTTCACTCAGATCGGATTCTTCATTCACTTGAGAAATATAAGAACAAAAAGATCAATGAAATATTTAGAAAATAAGATAAATTTATTCTTATGCAAGCATTGAGAGGAACAAAGGAAGTGAACTAGTAATGTGGAAGACAGGAATGGTTTTTAACCCGTTGGGGTAAAGTTCACGAGTATGAGGGTGATTACCTTCATTACTCTTTTACTATTCATTTAAAAAAGGGCGGGGAACGGTCTTCTAGCACTGGATCCCCCATACGAGACGCCTAAGAACGTGCCACGTCTTCGAGCACGGGGATACGTACGCCACCTCTGCAAGGGACAGAGAGTATCGCTGCTGACATTTCTCCCCTTCCCTCTCCCGTTCGTTGGAATAAACTTATATCTCCTTTAAGAAAAGTGACACGTTGATAGGCACCTCGTAGAAGGATTCGATGCGAAATTGTTGCTTCTTGTGTCCCTTTCCTATATTGTTAGGGGGAATCGGACGTGATAGCGCTGCTCTTTAACTACACATGTAACCCTGTCTATTCGTGAAGAGATCCCAACACCTTCGGTTTAATAATTTGGTGGTTATTCCGTGCTCTCTGGCTTGGGATTCACTCCGTTCATCATGCTCATTTCCCCACCTAATCAATCACATATATTTCATTCGGATATTTTCGTTTCGTTTAACATAAATGGACACTAGAGGTCCATCCTTTTTTCACGGATATCGTCCTTCACAGGATGACCTGATGACCGACGTTTTACATGTTTCATCAAATTTAGCCGGCATTCGTTACTCCTGGCGTATGCTGGGTGTATCTCATGATGGCGTTACTATCGGCTATCTTTAAAGGTATCACCCACCGAATCTGAGGTGGTGCAGATTTCAGGTGGAGTATTCGTATACGAGATGGGAGACTACGGAGAGGGAGGTGATTCCGTCCATTTCTTGCTAATTGCCGTAAAAAACGGCCCGGAAGATGCGGCGCCGCACAAGACTGGCGCGCTCCAATCGAACCTCTTGTACAAAATGGTGCGCCAAAACAAATGAAGCCGTATCTTCCGGGCCGTTTTTTACGGCAATTAGGAAGAAATGGATGGAATCACCCCCCTCTCCATAGTCTCCCATCCTGTATACGAATACTCCACCTGAAATCTGCACCACCTCAGATTCGTCGGGTGATGCCTTTAAAGGTCTGACATCATTCAGATCTCAAAGTAGGCATCTAATTTGGGTGACCACTCACTCGAAGGAGTCGGTGTTTATTGCCACACTCGTGTTGAGAAAAAGGACTCCACAAACCCCTTTCTGCCATCGCATGATCATGCACTGTTCTTCTCCCCTGCTATATACAGCATTCAGTAGGTGATGTCGTGTGTCAATCCGATAACGTTGCAGTTGATGTTCTTGGCTGATAAACTCATCAACAATCAGCCCCAATACTTGTACAGATCGTCACCCTACTACCCTTTGTTTGTCGTTTGCACGGGATAGTAATGGTCACGGCGGTCTCAGAACTCAGGGATGTTTTGCCGTTCCTTTCGAAGTGGACTAGAATGAAACTTCTTTTTTTGGAATGGGATCTGACTTCCTTGGACCTTAGGATCGCTGAATTGCAGGCTTTTGGACCGACGGACTTGTGGGATACTCTCTGTACGTAGACGAACCCATCCACACACAAATACAAATGGGCCTTTACTTACGCCGAACTTGTGAGCCAATTCGGCGCATTGGAAACAACTAGGCAGTTAGGAGTGCTAATCTCTGAAGCTTAAAGGACGAAATGTTAGGATCTCTGTGGGCAAGTATAAAATCCGGGGTTTAAATCACGAGGATGAACGTGGCTCCGCTTAATTCCCCCTAATCATCTTGAAAAACGGCGTTTGTTCCTACGAGGTACGTGAAAACGCGCCACCCTTGTGCTCGCGCTGCATCCACGAGCGAGCGACCGAAAATGAATTAGATCTCCTCAGCAGCCTATTCAAGTAATGAATGGAGCGGAGCGTGTATTAGGGTGGTGCGTTACAATTTACCTCGTAGAAGCAAAGGTGGTTCCCACACCGTTTCCCTGGACGATAAGGGGAATTGAGCAGGGCCAGTCGTATTCTACACCACGAAATCTATATTCGCCACAGAGACGACATCATCACCAGTTTTGTGACGCTACCTTTAATGCACCAACAATTCACTGTTACAGAAATAAATGTGAATGTGGTGTGAAGATCCAGCAGGCTCGTTATGAACATGAGTCTTTAGTGCGATTCCTTCACTTGAAAGATCAGGCTCTATCAGAATTTTGCTGTCCTAAACAAAAGTTTTTGCGTTCTACATTCTTGTTTAGTGCTGCGCTTTTCATTTTTATTTTGTTGCGAAGTTTTGTCTGAGTGGAGAGCTGATCTCCACTGCTGTTTTTCCAAAGCTGGGGCATGAGAAATTTTAACGTCAATGTTTTTATTGTTCTAAAGATTTTGTCTATAGATGCCACTACTTGGATTTGCTATGGCGAGCGTGACGCAAATTTGACTCAGGGAGTGTGTATCAAGCAGAAAAATGCGTGAGTTGAAGAGACGCGTCGCACTCGCCCGGACCAAAACAAGTACTGCGTCTGTATGTTTCAGCTCTCTGTGAAGAAGCGCGTATTTCTCTTTTTGTTACTTTATTTTACTTTCAATGCGAAATTGGTGGTGGTATATACCTGATTTAAGGTTTGGAGGAGGTCCCGCTGTTAGTGAACTACACTACTGTTTGGTTTGCGATAAACACTTTCGCTGGATTCAAGAAAAGAGAGCTGTGGAACAGGCAAGATTCCGACAGCTAGAAGATGCTGTGAGTCAAGAAACTCCGGGTGAAGTTTGGGACTTATTTCAGCTGTACTTTTTCTCTTTCAGATTCGTGCAACACTTTTCGCTGGTGCTGTTGATGCACTAT
Organism: Necator americanus; assembly: GCF_031761385.1. Classification (NCBI taxonomy): domain Eukaryota; kingdom Metazoa; phylum Nematoda; class Chromadorea; order Rhabditida; family Ancylostomatidae; genus Necator; species Necator americanus. The sequence continues at coordinate 625,592 of NC_087376.1, forward strand.
ATTCTGGACATTTGCCACCATCACTCATCAGCAGGACATGGTTTCAATCATGGGAAAAATTCATCACTCAGCCGTGCAGTGGTACGTTTTGTTTCGATCAGCTATATTCAAAAAGATGACGGATGGGTTGCATAACCTTATGTCATGTGTTCACTGGAAAAGTGTGGAAAAGAGTAAATCCAGATCTGGTCGCTCCAAATAGTTGTGGTTTTGCTCCAGTTTCCTTTGTCTACTCTTGAAATTTACATGTTACACGGTGCCTTAGAGCCGCCGGGTCCAATCGACAACAGTGTTTTACTCTACAAGGCTTCCGATGGAACAGAACGTTTGAAGCCACGTTCAAACTTCATGCGCATTGAGAGAGAACTTTATCTGTTTCTGCGGACGATCTATGGAGGTGGACCGGAGGTTGGTTGTGTAAATTTTTTGATTAAGATGCCACTTAATATTCCGATATCCGAACTCTAGCTTCGCTAGTGAGATTGGTGGGACGAGTGTAAAAAGGGTTAGCGGGCACCGCTCGGAATGGAAATATTCAGAGGTCTTTCCTTTTCCACATCTTGCTTAAATTGAATGTAGCCGAATTTGTCTGCAAATTGACAAAAAATTAAGTTTTTTTTTTTGCCCGCAGATCGGGCTGTAGAAAAAACATTCATATGGCATGTAGTTGCTAGATCCCACCCGGTCAGTAAAAGTTTTGTGAACATTCATGAATAGATGGTGTATGATCCAGGGTCGTATGTGAAGATCTACAATAATGTGTGATGTTCGCAGTCGTGAGCTTTGCATTGCGAACTTTCCGTCGAATTGTCTTATGCTTGCTAAAAATTAAGATGCAACTCTAGAACCCGTCTGTTTGCTATCTATTGTTTGTGACGCATGCATCTACAGTGCCTCTAAGTTGGTTCTGTTAGTCTGCTTGCAGAGTTCAGGGCCGCGCGGGCACGTGGTTTGGCGCCTCTGTGGTTTTGGTGGTTGACTATTCACAACAGTGTGCTCAATAACCACCAAAACCACAGAACCAAAACCCCCAAACCGCGCGCCCGCGCGGCTCTGAACTCTGCGGGCAGTTTTACAGTACAGTAGCTAGCGATAGTTCAACTTCAGTCGCCGCTTTGAGCAACGCTTCAGATCGTTTTGGCTGACCACGTTATCGATCTTTTCAGGCTTAGAAATCATATTTGTACTTTTTCAGCCAGAAAACGCGTTAACTTGTGCAACCGTGTGCTGTGAAGGTTAGTTCTACCCTTGGCTTGCTACTGGGCCTCTCCTGCGCTAGAGAAACATGAGATCATTTCTTGACAGTGATTTTCATAGCAGTTTTCATTGTAGATTTTTGAGATGAACTGATATTTGGCATGCAATATGCTACACGCAGACGCATCGGGCGCATACATATGTTAACGCCCCAATGAAAATTATGAAAAACTCTGGTTGCTCCTCTACCCCTTCAAGATCACCCCGGTGAGGGAAATCCGCTGTTTCGATTCAGTCGAGCTGTTTATTTTAATGACTCAGAGTTTCTCTTGATGATTTGTGATAATTTGAACGACTTATTCTGTGTCATTTGTTCAACACGTAGAAGAGAAAGTAACAAAACAATTAAACTACTCTTACCTTTTGCTCATTAGTGAGCAAATAACGATTTTCGTCTTCGAAATAATTGTATTGTTACATGTATTGTTACGTTGGAGATAGAGCAAAAATTTAAAATTTCTCAGCAAAAACTCGATTCTGTACTATTGTCTGTAGAGTTGCAGAGAATTCTTGTGGTAAATTATATAGCCAGTCGTTCACTGCAAGTTATCGGAACATGAGCTTCGATATCATTGCGAAAACCAGTGAGTGTCAACACATTGTGCACCACTATGTTAACTGAGAGTGTGACTTTCCGAGTAATTTTTCTTCCAAGAGAGAATAAGAACCACTCTCCTTTGTTAAAAACACTACTTTCAGGTCTTTCTAACTGACCAACCTCAATGGACGGAAACAGAGCTTCGTAACGTGCTGAGCTCGGTCGAGGAGAAGTTGTGGGCAGCAAATGCCAAATTAAAGAAACAAGTTACGGGCAGTATGTTATAGTGAATTTCGCACTCAGTTGCACTCGCGTAACTACCAATTCCTATGGAGAAGATAGTAGGGATGTATTCTCAATGCTTTATTTTTCTGTTTCTATAAGGTGGATCTTCATTACCTCAAATTTGTAGTCGTTATACTCTGAACTGTGATTCTTTTTTGTCTTTAAGGTCAATTTATTTATGTAGAGTAACTGTAGTTACCCGAAATGGAGGTGCCTGTGTTCCATTAAATGCCTAAGCCATACACTTCCGCAATGTTGTGGTTTTTAATGGTTGTACTTATTACTGTGAACTATTGTGATAGAATTCTGCGATTTTTTAATGGGAGCTACTGAATTTGTTTAGAACTTGAGAAGGGCAAGAAGATTGCTCGAAAAAACGTGGCCATAACTTGCCTGCTTTTTATTTCGATGTGCAACGTTGACTGCTATTGTTTTAGAAATATAATCTGGTCAAGACGACCATTGGCACGTTGCAATTATCCGCAAGCGGCTGATCTTTAAGTGGCGCAATGAGCTGCGGCTGAGATGGGGAATCACTACTGCAGTCCGATTGCGGTCCCTCTTCGAACGCAACCGCTGGTTTTACCGTGCTGCTTCGATCGCCGCTGCTTTTGTAAATGCAACACGCTTCAGATCGTTTTGACCCTTATATAGCGCACACATATCACGCCGTAATGCTTTGCACTTACGCTGCAAATTCGATCCCTTGTTCTTCTCATGGTGTGTATTTTCTTCTGTAGGCCAGTCTTACCGGAGTTGCCGTTGGACTGACATCGATCACAGGTTTTGATAGAAAATATTGTATGTGCCTGTGTTGTTTTTATTTGCGCTTCATTGATTGTGAATTAACTGAGGAAATCAATTTATTTGTTCTCGTTTTAAATATGTCTATGGCTGTTTCTCCATATTGTTAGAAGGCAAAACATGTCTTTTTCATTTGTTCCACTTCCGAATATAGTGGGAACTCGGTTAAGAGGCCTCACTAACGGAGAACTACGGTAACGAGTTACATTTGGAAGAAGAATATCTGCGGCTTTTTCCGGTGAGCAGCGTTTCCAATTCCCACTTATCCGTGCATTTTCACGTGGAGATTCATCAGTACAGGTGCATAAATAGCTACTTTTTAAGATCAGAAATCCCATTTCATCTAGATGAACTTCCTTTTTCATTAGGTATTTTAATCGTTGCTCCTATGCTCTACTAATGTCAGTGGTGTTGCATCGAATTACCAGTTTGTGTTTATGTGTTTTCTTTTAATGTTAACGGAATGCATACATAAGTAGTGTTAATGGTAGTCAGTATTGATTGTTTTATTCCTGCTTAAATGATAGGATCATGTTGGTGCGAGCGTACCGAACGGGAATACAATAGAGGTGTCCAGATAATCTCACTTATTCGTATGCCTCAAATGTTGACAGTACTCGCGGTCAGCCAGAAATTCCGGGCGTTCTTTGCTTGACACAGTTTCCTCTTTCCCTCTCTGTAGGCTAATCGAAGGCACAGCATTCACCGCTCACCAGGACGAACAATGAACTCCGACTACATTTGTACCGACGACGTCTACAATAACAGTAGAACCACGGATGCGCTAGATGTATTATTACCTTATCACGTCGTGGATGCTAGAAACACTTGTTAACTACAAATTCAGTTGCAACTACCCGTCCTGACCATGACCCAGATCTATTGTTAGTGAATGACAGAGAACCAATAAACTTTATTGAAAAACGGTGAATAATTCTGAAATTACTAGGAAGAAACCCGTGAATCAAATTTGAAAGAGGAGCTCTTTAGATAGTATTCAGAGAGTGTTAGGTCTTAGAAACCAGTACTTCACGTAAACAGCAAGTTCGACGCAATCCACCACCACTGCGAAATATGACATTAGTGAACGTTAAAAAAGTAAAATTAATGCGAATGTGCAACAAAGAAGGTAACATACAGCTCAATGCAGCAACTACTGTTATGACCACATCAATATCGGCGAAGATTTTTGCCCAATTAGTGAATTTTATACCACTTGGTATAGGTTCCGGTGTGCCAAACGCTTGTGAGTACCAGCTGTAAGAGCCATATATGTGTAACACTAGCCATATATTTAAGCCTAAAAAACACGTAAAGTGAGTGGGATAGAAAGCTCCAGATAATGATGTATGGATCCCCACAGCAAGGCTCGGAACGTAGTTCACAAATGTCACTGTGAGTAGGCGTAACTGGTTCTTTGTGTGCAAATTGATTATCTCAATGCAGATCTGGATACGCATTGTTGCTGCTATGATTACGGTCATTACTATCATTGTCAACATTATTGCTTTCTACTGATCGCTCTAAGTAGAGGTATCTCGCCTGCTTAGTTGCGAGGCGACGTGGAGCGTCTTTCGTGGTGCATAGGGGGGTGAACGCGAACCCAAAGCGACATTGTTCATGTGCCGAAACTCAAGCGTACTCAAGGGGAAAACTCCTTATCTCTTCTGTGCCAGGGTTGAATCTTAATAGCCGTGCATTTTCAAGTCATTCCACCCAAAGGGCTGCAATCAAGTGACAGGGAGATGCAGAGGAGGCGATTTGGAGCATAGGTGCGATATGGAGAAGCCAGACCCTTCTCAGGTGAAGAGGGTTTAGTCCATTGGGTGCAGCTCAAGTGAAGGGGTACCTTTCGCCAGCCGTCCAAAAGTAAAGAGGGTAATTTCGCCAATCGTTTAAAAGTGAAGGAGGTCTTTTCTCCAACCGTTCAAAAGTGGAGCGGGTCAGAGCACCGGCTACGACTATCGCATGTATGATTTGGAGTCGTCCATAACGAAAAAGACCCATCTGTCCATGCCGAGGGAACTCTGTTCCATTGGTTTAGAGGCTACCAACATGCCTATGGGCTATGAAATAGTCACTAAATACCGTAAAAGGAAAGTTTCCCGCCAAAAACGGAAGCCCTGGAGCGGATCATCTAGGCTGCCGAAGCGGAAAAGTACTAGGATGACAATCTGTACATACAACGCACGTAGGGTTGTATCGGAAGCGGCCATAAAAGAAATGAGGGGTAAGTCAAGAAAATGCCTACTTTGCTTACTTAGCCTTCTTCTAGGGCAGATTCAGGGATTTGACAATGATTCCGAGCAGAATATACAGCTGTCATGCACAATTATGTCCGAGAAATGGGACAAAATCAAATCCTAACGAACTAAGATCTCAGAGGCATCCTTTTAGCAAAGAAAAGAACAATAAAACTGGTGGAAGAGGACTTCGTTCGACGGCCTAAGCTTATTTGTACACTAGTATACGAAAAAAAATACTGAGAAATATAAAAAGGAGAAAAAAAGAGGTCAATGGAGTTTTCCGCACACTGTATAGGAAGTCCCGTGCACGTCTTCACTGAGGACGTCTCATGTCGACATGTTGTTTTACGACGACTATATATAATATATTAAGCTGGACAGAAAGCCTTGTCACTCATCTTTCTAAATTCCAGAACTTTCCATTTTTGGGCGGAACCCATGTTGCACCATGTTGTAGTTGTAGAACGTTCTCGAAGTTTCTCTACAATAGGTACATATAGCCGGGGACCTGCCTTAACTTTGATCACGATGTCAATTACGCAACAGCAACTTCGAGCTATCATCTTCTATAAACGGCGTGGCGGGATTGGAGGAACGACAGCAGCCTGCAACATTGAAGCAGATTGGGCGAGGGCACCAGTACAGTCAGGACGTTCAAGCGCTGGTTCGCTCGCTTCGTAAGCGGAGACACTTCGAAGATAAGCCCCGGTCGGGACCCTCGAACGCTGTCGAAGACTCCACCGCTCTCGACGCTGTCAAGGAGGATCCGGAGATCAACACCCCCAGCCTTGCGACGAGACTCGGGTGTAGCCATTAACAGTCGTCAGCCGCCTTCAGGCCCTCAGCTACAGAAAAATGCTATTTCAATGGATCCCTCACACCTCGGATGGCACCTAGTTTATCCGGATATCCATCTGTCCATCTCTCCTTCTTCGCCCGCATCGAAAGGAGTCTCGAAAGGTTTCTCGAACATCTTATTACTGGAGATGAGAGTTGGGTCCTCTACGAATCTCTTTGCGCACCGTGTCTTGTGGCTCCCTCGAGGAGAAGACCCGCCAACGCAAGCCACATCCGACCGCCGCCACAAAAAGTGTATCCTTTGTTGCTTCTGGGATTCGAGGGGAATGGTGATTTATGAGCTGCTCTCAAAAGGCCACACAGTCACCGGTTCCATATACGTTAGACAGCTCCAGAAGCTCGCACTGGCCGTTCGAGAAAAACAGCTGAGACGAGCTTCGGCGCACCTCCACGATAACGCTAGTCCCCATGTAGCTAAGGAGACCCACGAAAAGCTGGAGGAGTTAGGCTGGGACGCGGTCCCCCATCCCCCTCTTCTGACCTGCCCCTTCAGACTACCACTTATTCCGGTCCCTCAAAGCTTTCCTACCTAAGAAAATCTTCACCAAGTTTGAAGAAGTCGGACGGGCGCTGAGCGACTTCTTCGACTGCCACTCTGCCCAGTTCTGGGAGAAAGATATCGCTGACCTGCCCATTAGGTGGGACACTGTTGTAATTAATGATGGTGATTATATTATTGAATTATATTATATATTATGATTATATTATATTGATTATATTATTATTTAAATTATATATATATATATATATATATATATATATATACCAGTTGAACGACCGTCTAATGCCGGACGTCAGGCTTTTTTGTGATTTCATTGTTTTCCTCCGAAGTACGTCAGTACTAAATTTGGAGTGTATTCAAACTTGATTTTATCTGTATTCTTTTTATGTCTTTACAATTTGAAAATGGTTCCAATTTTTGTGCCGTCGCTCCGGTCCTATACCATGGAGTCCTACTCCGCGCATTATGGTGCCGGAGCACCAATTCAACGTCGTGGAACACGTCCCACCCCAATTTAGAGCCTTGCGATGCGGGTGCACCTACTCGGCGCCGTGGGATCCGTGATATATTCAGTTCAAAGAACTGTATCGTGGAGTTCTCTTAACATGGAAACTAAGCTAAAGGTTTTGAATGTCGCAGTGACGGAATGATGAGGACGCCGACTTCATTATTAGAACGCTAGGGAGAAAAATGTATTGCAGGCTCACAACGATATGAAGCATGGTGAAGCTGCGCAAGCGGCTGCGCTCGAGTGTGGCGGAGCGTAGTGTTAGATTATGGTGAGATCCCTGCTGACACAATGCTTCGCTGTAGTTCGTGATGGTCCCACCTCGATTACAACGCTATCTCCACCGCGCTGTTTCGAGCGCAGCAGCTCACCCCATTACACGTTTTGACATGTTGTTTTGACCCTACTATATGTACATTATCATGAGACTTACTCGTTAGCATCCGCACAAGAAACCACCGTAATCACTGTAAGAGACCAAATAGCTAGGAACAATGTGACCACATGGATAAGAGGAGGCCAACTCATATGCAGTGCTCTAACTGCAATGAGGCCAGCAAATGAGGACACCTACAACAATTTCGGTTCAGGAAACAAAAATAAGAACTAGTTAGGAACGTTTAAGATTCCAATCTCATATTCTAGTTGTATTGTAGAAGAAACAAGGACTAATTTATTAGGCAAATGTACTTACCACATTTAAAAAGGGCATAAACAGGTCTACACCGTTGCTGCAGCTTACTTCATTGTACAAGACTGAATGAACCATACCAAGGCAAAAGCACACAATTCCAGACACCTGGATCTCTCTGTGTATTGAAGCAAAGTAAAGGCAGCGTATCACGACTTTGACGTGGTGTGTAATCCACAGCAAAGCGTAGAGTTCGGTTGGATAAGATTTCTAGCATGGTTCCACCCATCATTCCTAATCGCAGTAAAAAGTGGGGTGGAAGGCGTCTTCTTTTACAATTTAGCCGCAACGCGTCACCTTTGGCTACGCGCTGCATCCATGTGCGGCGGTCGTTGATCAATGATGTCTTCTCACCAGATTATTCAAGTGAGACAAGTGAATACGGTGCTGAGGGGACTGGAACGTGTACATAGATGCGCGTTTTAACGTAGCTCGTAGGAACTAAAGCGATTCCCACGCTGTTTTTACGACGATTAGGAAATGAAGGGCGGAACCATGCTGGTTTCCACAATCTACTATCCGAACTTTACGCTTTCGGTACCACGCCAAAATCGTGATATACTGCCTTTAAGTTGTGTGACAAGTGGATGCGTCTACTGAACGAAACACTAGCTGTCACAACTTTGATTAGACTTACACATAGACAAATAGAGAGCACAATGTGAACGTACACTAGTACTGAAAACAACTTCCATTGTTTTTCGGGGACGTTTAGCAATGATCTCGCTTCAATAAACTGGAAATAGTGTAGGATTAATTTAAAAAATAGTTTAAGTCAAACAAACAACTGGTCAGCAGTCCGTCCTTACCGTTGCAACAGAGAGAGAAAATGTTGTGAACTTGTTATTAATTTCCTTATACAAAGCATAAGCAGTACGACGAGGCATTGAAAATCAAATTTAAAGTGGACCTAAAGTAAATAAAGTGGTGTATCGTCCAAAGGTGGAGTTGAAATTAGGAAAAATGAACGTTCTCTCGCAGAAAATTAGAGTAATTTAACCTGCTATCTATGACGAAGTGTTCCTTACTGCAGCAGATGGAAAAGACGGAGAGAAACGAGATTTAAACGGAGGAAGCAGAAGAACAAAGATACAGCTTCTCATATCGTTTTACGTTTGAGCATTTAAGAGTGTTTACAGGAATTGTTATCGATACGTCCGAAAAGAGAACTCTCCACTGATAAGCGCTTCTGGATAACAGTGAACGCTCAAATAAGAAAGACAGATAATTTATATGGATAGAATTCTTTTTTCTAAACTATCAGTCTAGATTGTCACTGAATAGAAAATCAAAGGAAGTTTACTCTTTAACTTCAATCTTCACCTTCCTGGAATCTTCAATTCCTCATATTTTTAGTTTAGAAGAATCTGAACCAAATAAACTGAGCGCATCAGTAAATCAAAGAGTAATAAGACCTTTCGAGTAGAAAACTTTGAAATTCACGTGCTTTTCGAGCTGTAGTCACATGCATTCATCAACGTCCGATTTCGTAATCCTATTTCAGGATATTACTATACTGAGCGAGAAAAACAAGCCGTCCACGTGATGCTTTTCAACGACAACCATTGGAAACGAGCCGTAACTGACTGCTATAAAGAATTCCACCTGATAGAAAATGCACAACAGGAAGACTACCGAACCGATAGTCAGATCTTCTCACTATGACCTTTTAAGGAGAATTATGCTGTTCTTCAAGCCCTTTATAACAGGAGAAACCGATAGGTGAATAATAGGAACGAATTTTACTCCATGTCCGGCAATTCGAGGAGCAACGAGAGCACACGTGACAAAGGTGAGGATACATAAACGTTGTTAACTTGGGTCTTTGTATGTACTTGAGTACTGGACTACAGGACTTGGAGTTGAGGATCCGGTAATAATTCCTTCTAATGATAACATTCCAGGAGGTCTGCGCCAACATCATAAGTTTGTTCTGGCGCATACAGCGCTGTGGTGGGCAGCAAAAAGGTGATTTTGTTTAGATTGTTGGGTTCAAATGTGCAGTGATCACTGGTGTCGTTGGGAACTAATTCTAGCAATTTTGCCGACGATGCCTCCCTCCATCTATCTTATTTCGGGTTCCAGTGCATCAAAACACTTGTGAATTTCTATGAAATGTGTATGCATAGTGTATCTGCGACCAGAAGAAGATGACACTAAATGCTTTTGAGTCGTCAAGTCGATTTGTATCACATGTAGTTGTTAACACTGATACATTCGAATAGACTGAAATGAAAAGCATTGGCATCAGACACTGCCTCATAATCAAACCAACGCATATGCAAACGGAACTGAAAAAAAACTCCCGAGTCCCTTAGTCTCGCTGGATCCTGGGAGATACAAAGTCATCAACCAAAGTGAGTTGTGAGGTGTGGGGAGAATGTTTCGGAGCAGCTCGAAAATCCTAGAACACCTCAAAAATGTCGCATTCAACAATCATCTGCACTTCTGTTTCGAGTTGTAGGAGGTCTGTAGAGAGAAATACATCGTTTGAAAAAAATGTTTTCCAACAAAACTATTCTTCAAGGATGTAATCAAATGGCATAGGACTTTCTTTCAAGCGATATCACTAATATATGAAGAAGACGCAATCAAAAGCATAATGTTAGAGTCACTCGGAAAGCAAAATCGATCAGCTGCAAAGGAAAACCGCTGAAACATGTACATGAGCGAGATGTAACCTGTGCTGAGCTAACACAACAGTCCACGAATTCCTATGGTGGACACAACCCTAGAGGCCGAACTGTCAGAAATGTTACGGACGCTTATTAGGCCGAGACGCTTTCAATGCCGTGTGAATCAGCTAACAATGACGTATTCATGGTAATATGAAAATGGAACTGATATAGTTGGCGCTTGTCTCAAATCTTTGATGCACAGAGCTTCGACGAAATGAAAAGCCTCCTGGACAGCTTCCGTAGCTATTGCAAAGGCTCGTTGGCCCTAATCTTTTCTGTAGGAACTGAAGACGCAGTCACTCAAGGAATTTGGCTCCAGTGAGTCCGCAAAAGTTTGATAAACTAGGAACCTCTCCCTCATGTCTGTCGTCGTGTGACCCCCGCGGGAGCTAACGATAATACCTCATTCGCTCATTCAATAGAATTGAATGGAACTGAGGAACCCGGTCATCGAGTAATATTTGATTGTCAATATTTGCTGTTATGAGCATGTAGCAGATAAGATTGTCTTCAGCGAATGTCAAATATGCCGAGTTTATCTGGTTCATTCTGTTCATTCTCACGAACAGAATCTTTACCTGGCTGGCTCTGAACGCGCTTCCGGATGTTAGTAATCTCCACTGATCTTCTCCGTGACTCTAGTTGTCGGGGTTGAGCCGACTTTTTTGTGTGTGAAGTGTCAACTGCTTTTTTTCCAATATCCAACCTAAGGACTCAGTTCCGAAAAGTTTCATCAAAGCCGCAGCAACAAGAGAACGAATTCCTGCCATTCCTTTCCAAAACACAAGTCGACCTGGCGGCGCATCACTCGAAGATGTACTGAAAATCGAAGCGCTGCGAAAGCCGGTTTTTTGGAAACTTCCCTTCCATTCCTCGTTTCCTCCATTTCACTAGCTGCTGCGAACTTCTTCCGATACCCATCATTGCTAAAGAGACGTACTCTTAACTCTTAGTCTCAACTCTACCTCCCTATCCTCCTCTTCTCCTATGTCCTAGAAGAAACATTTTGAGAGTGTGTTTTCTTTTCGCAAGAATATCGCGATATCTTTTCTCAGATGCCTTATTTCTCGAGAAATGCACTGTATCACCTCCATCCCCTCTTCCCACTCTATAATATTCTGGTACTCCCCCACAAGCTTCTGGTACTGTGTGGTGATAAACATCTACTGAATGCATCTACTAAAACCCCAGTGTTAAAACTTGCTCTGAAATTAGAAAGAAAGTGCGTAAGATGAACAAATCAATGGGATCGATATATTTCCACACCACACAAAGTGATATCACATTTCTAATGAACATCTAATGTCCTTTCTTCACCAACACAAAATCAGTTCTGTTGGAATCACACGAATAATCATGTGGCACCGAAAGAGCAAACTAAGTTCCGTTTCTGTAAAGAGACTATCCGCTCATCTGTCCTTCCATGCTCAGGGCTTAACAAACCAAGTTACTTCGACAGTAAGGAAGCACTTCAGAGTAATTTCGGAGTTAAAATCAAAGCTAACCATATCTTCAGTACTTTTGCTAGCAAAATTGAAGAGTAGACATGTATCTACAACTAAAATCACTCCCAACGTACCCAGTCGTTTTCTATCGTTCAAGACACAGAGACCATAGCGTACGACCGTTAGGGTTCCCACGCAGTGTGCGCTCCAGCAAGTTTGCTCGGACTAACAGGGCGCCGCGACGCAGCCGCTGCGCCGGAGAAAGTTGCTCCACAAGCAGAACCTGACGTACGGTAGTCGCTGCTGGTAGTGTTTCTGCGGTCAGGATTTTCTTGTTTTCAGCACTGAGATCATGAGTGACCCTTCATCTGAGACCCAGCCTACAAGAGATGCTTCTGAAAAAGAAGGCTCCAGACCCTCCATAACTTTAGGAGAATACTGCGAGCAGCTTCGAAAATGGGTCAGAACACTATACATCTTTCTTTTGTTTGTTATAACCTATCTACTCATTTCAGTTATATTAGGTGGTAATTTGTAGAGGTTTATTGCATTGTTTTGAGTTCAGATGGACGAAGTGAATTGCTGGCAAGCTTTCCACCAGTACAATACGGTTATGATGGCTTACCAGGATCAGCTTCACACGCGGCAAGGACAGAGCGACAGGGCAGATGGTGGTCTTCGCCGAAGGCGTCAGGAACCTGTGAGTTAGCTGTAATAGGGATATTTCGGTGCTCTACCACAGACATCTTAGTCTGAGATTAAGGGAAGAAAGAAGTAAGAGTGCTACTGAGTGCCCCTCAACTACACTTTACCCGACTCCCCGAAATTAGTTTCCGATCTCGATATGAAGATTTCTTGATCTCCCACTTTCTATACAGGTTCGGATGTGCCGAATTAGTCCTGTCGATTCGTTACCGTTTGTTTAAATTGCGTTATCATGAACTTGAGATAGACTTCAGCGTAATTGTATTCTTTTTTCCTGCTATTAGTGATTGCTGGGAAAAAGAATGCAGAACATTTTACACCTTTAAGGAATAACGACTATAAATAATTCCATACAGTTTTTGTCGACCTAAGGAATCGTAGTTGGTCAGACTTCTCAAGGGTACCTAGTGTTCGTGGGTGTGGGTGGTGCTGCCTATTTCGTACTTTTAAGTCCAAGCAATCCTATTTATAATTCCCGCGATAATATATTCATAGTAATAGTAGCAACGGTACTTTTGTAATGAAGTACGATATTCGTTAATTCCTGGTCTATTCTCAGTTCTTCATCAAGGATTCAGGAAGTTGATTTTGTCGAACAGAACGATGGTGGAGAGGTCCGTCGCGACCCTGTGTTAGTGCTTCCAGTGCCTCCTAGTGCTCGTGACGTCGCTGTTATCCACAATCCGAATGGACCAGATCTGTTGGCTGCTCAGTTCACGTAGGCTGCTGCTCATTTTGTTGTTCGATTTATTTCTCGTCTTCTATCACGATTGCTCCAACAAACATAGCTAGATAGATGTAATCCGTACAAGGTTTAGTGCATTACGATTGCAGTGCGAGGACTTTTTCACTTGACATTAACTCGGGTAGTCAGTCGTATCCTTCAGTCCTATTGCGTTTTTCTGTACTACAACAACTAGCTACCAAATCAGCTTTATCGGTAAATCTGATAGTGGTCATGCTGAAATGGCTACTAAACCTTCCAATGACCATACACATGATGTGGAATAGGTGAACTAAAGAAACTCTGGGTTCTCCGATTTTTTGTGGGGATAATTGTGCCCATTTGGTCTTATCTACTTTGGGGATTTTGTTTTATTTATGCAAATAGTCTGTAGCTAACTAAATCCATATGTTTTAAAAGACTTGGCTTCGAGTTTTTTCTTATTCTTCCAATTACAAAACACACCTACTTCTTTGTTACTTCAAGTCGAACGTTTCATTGGCAGCTATCCTTCAAACTTCATGCATCGAAGGCTTCTAAATATGTCTCTTAGTTTTGATTGCTATCTCTGCGTTATTAGACTTTACCGCAGGCTTTTTTATATCTCAGAATTTTAGGGTTGCTTCGTATCTACGTCGCTTCTTTGCTGAAGTAATCGACTTTGTCTTCGCATTCTTCATTAAGCTGCTGCTCGTGTACTACCTTGTGGAATTGGAGCTAGTGTGAGCCTCTATGTAATCATTCTATTTTTGGGAAAGAGCAGAAATTAAGTGAAAACTTTGCGGGGTTCCGCTTTGGGATGTACAAGCCTACTCTCTTGTTTTCAGTAACTCGTTGTAGATTTTGATGATCCTGTAGCTTCCTGCTAGCACAATATGACACGTTAAATGTTATAGGACGCTTAGAGTTGCTTTGTACGTTCTTCCGTTGCTTTTGTTTGAAGAAGGTTACTGCAAGTTAGCTATCAAATTTAGAGAAAAATCTCACACAATTCTTTTATTTTTCGACTTCTGAGATACTGTGATGCTATCGTGCTATTTTGACCATATTTTTTCTCTGCATTATGTAGGTTTTTTTCTGTTTCGTACCACCAACTGTTCAGGGATCTCAGCCGTTTTGACAAACTGCTCAGCAATGAAGCAGACCTCCAAACCCTTGTGGACATCACTCAGGAGTTGTTCCCACTTGAATTGTTGGGTAAACTCGCATGCAGTTTGCTTGAGGTTCGTTTATGATCATGTTTTCTGAGCGCTACCTATTACAACATTTTTGGAGTAGACTCACCTTATTGTTCCATTTGCTAATCAATACAGTATGTTACCATTCGGAATATAGCCGACATAGGCATGAATGTTCATACAACAGTCTTTGTGCAGCCTGCTGGTCTTTGTTTATCTCATTGTCTACCTCTTAATCCATAAAGAATACACAACTTTTCATCTTTACTAGGCTTCGCTTGAGGATATTCATTCTGAAATGGTACAGATTAAACTGTTCCTCGCCGTAGTAAGTTCAGAAGAAAAATTATCAGCAGGGGCAATTTCTATTGTATACGAGGAAATCTCTTTTCTTTTAGAACTGTGGTTGCGGCTAGACTTTTCCAAGACAGAGCCACGACTTCATCTGCAGTTAACTTTTCTTCTTCGCTGCATCATGTCCACTTCAGGCTCTATGCCTGTCGCAATCGCTGTTTGCTCGTTTTTCCGGGCAAACTCCTGGGAAATATGTGATGGGAGTTCGCGTGATCGAGTGCGGAAGTGTGACTCACGTTGTTGGAGCGCCGGCGAATGTTGTTCGCGTCACTGGATCAGTGTTGATTCCATTCAAGGCGTGGGTTTCCAATTTTCGATTGTATTTGCACTAACAAATATCGTTTCTGTGTGGTATGTAACGTACGGGCGGATAAATTCTGAGAAGTAACACTTCTTCTATTTAAAAATGAGGGCTGATTGCGATTTTTCTGATTCGGAAGAATGATCAGTTGAGCCAATTTTTGCAGTGGATTGTTGTTGCTCTCGTTGTTTTAATCGAGGAGTGTACATTCCAAATTCCCTCTTTCTCTCTCTCTTTCTCTCTCTCTCTCTCTCCTCACGCACACCCAAAGTGCATATCTTTCGATTAACAACAATCAACCGTTATTAAAATCTTTTTTGTATGCTAGAAGTTCACATTCAATCTGGTTCACAATTGAATCAATTGCACGTTTTCCATTTTAATGGGGAACTCAGGGAGTGGGTGCCGGGGATCGATTTACAGAGTTTTTATGTGACATCTTAAATAGAGTTTCTAGTTTTTATTTTCGCGATCTTTGGTTGAATCCTGACGTGCTATTTAGCTCACGTTTTATAGTACTGTAACAGAACGTAATGTGTTTGATTTCTCAGTATCCTAATCTGTTTGCGTTTTACTTGCCTTCCCAGTTGAGAAAAAATTCATCGCTTTGTGTGTTGGATTGTGTTGTGCGCTTAGATCATCTATAATCGATAGCTGTGACACCCCCAACAGTGGCGCTAACTCTGATGATACATGTTGTTGTAATTTGTGAAAGTGTTCCGCTTTTCAAAATTTGCGATCACTCATTGAACGATGTGGAACGAAATGAACGAAAGATTAAAGGCAGTGTTTCCAGAAATTCCCGTTGTTGTGCTTCTCTTAACTAGCAGATTAGAGTTCAGAGTGTAAGTGACTTTGGAATTACCACTGGCTCTGTACAATCCAGGCGATAGATGCTGCACGGGCTTCAACTTACCTACCTCTCACGAGTAATGAAATGAAACCGTGACGTGAGCCTCATCACTCACGCGTCAAAACCTGTGAAACCGAAGACCCTACTAGACTTTCGATTTCGAACGTTTTGAGCACTGAACGTGAACAGACGCATAATGTTTTCAAACCTTATGTGGTTAAAAATGGTTGACGAAAGCTTCGTGGTTCAGCCCTCCTCTACAAAGTTTGTTTTGAATGTACAAGATCTGCAAAATATCCTATGCATGCCTAATCCAAGCACATTCAGCGTAATAAATGCACCTATTTTTTCTTCTTTCTTTCTGCTTTAAGACGTAGCTGTTATCATAAATAATGAGATATGCGAATATTTTTTTTCGAATAATATTTATAGTGTTATATTACACGAAATCTAAGCATTTAGCACTTGACTTTTCGTATGACTGAGGCCCTTTTGCTATTACTACTACTGCTTTGGTGTAAGAAACTGCGCTCGTTTTAACTTGTAATGACATTAGTAGAAGTATTCCGTGGAAATAACTACGAACTGTTGGGTGAGGCGCGTAAAAAGTAACGGAGCAATATTTTATTCTTCCTTATTTCCAGAACTTTAAATGTGGCCAGAAACCAAGAAATCAATGGCGAGCATTTTTTTTTTATTTTTCGAGATACTCTTTATAGAATACTCTTTTCTGCAGCTTATCCAAGAAGTGCTGCAAAAGGTCTGAGTGTGACCTACATAATAACTACGGACGAATTAGTAGCCTCTTTTCTCAAATTCCTGTTCCGGGGGTACTCATAGTGGGCTTGTAAGTAACATTCGCCCATTGTCAAATTTCTTTTGTTAAATTCTATCCAGTTGTAGACACATTTAGTAGATAAGAAGCGGTCATAACCTTTCCAGTGAAATCCATTTTACAGGGCAGTTTTGCGTTCGCTGTTGAAGAACATCCTCATCAATTCCTTGGTTCCATTCAGTACGGTTGCGTTCGCCTTCAACTTTAATCGTGCGATCTACGACATCGTGGCGAGGACGATCGTTGTTCTCGATTGAATAACCATCTCTGTTCATGCTTGTTTGAAGCTGAGATAGGAAAATTTTCTTCTGTGTATAGCGGAAAGGACTCTGCGAGAAAAGTTCAATCTTTAGATATATAGTATTCTCACTTCTTCTGGGCTGAAATGATGTGAAATTTTGAGGTAGAGTGACATAGGTCATCTTCCTGCAGAAATTCGTGCAATTTTTGCTTTTTCAATGGATCAATATGTTAGATTTTTGCAGCTCTTTGCCTATGATATGTTGTAGTTAACAAAACATTTGAGCCCATGGAGAAGGGATAATCGCAAACCATTCCTTTCTTCTTTTTTAAACGTTTTTGTAGTGTAGGCGAAGCAAAAGCATACTATCATACCTGAAAATAATATTTTTTTGCCCCCAAACATAGTATCCAGATGGAACGGAATTCGACTCAAATGCAGATACTTGATGATACGCGTGTTTTCGTTTGTTCCGAAGGCTGCATTGTGTTTTTTAGGTTTTATTTGGTCGTGTACATTCTAATTTTTTCGTTTTATGGTGTTCACTTGGTTGCTCATAGTCTGTATGAAGAAGACGAGGAGCTGTTAATTTGTGCATGTGGAGGCAGATCTGTCTGTGCGAATATTTAGGGATTAGCATTCATAGCTAAACTGGTGATGTACACTATGCGCGTTACGCATTTCTATAACCGTATACGTATATCTGTATGGATGTCTATAACTTGAATATAAGATGTATTTGTGCCGGTTTCCCTCATCTCTCACTTATCCACGTCTTATCGTTTGCTCTTACTGAGGTTACCTAGAATTTCGTTCATTGACTACTTCCGTTTGTTGGTAATTGCAGGTGTGATGCAGCTAAAGGTATATATATTTATTTTATTTAAATGACATCAGGATTAATATTTGCCTGTGAGATTATTTTTATAAAAACTATCTATCTTTGTGGGTCGTAGGTTAATATTCGTGTAGAAATGTTCCGTACGTGTATATGTGTATAACTTATCTGGTTCGGTGTTTGATCTTTTGT
Source organism: Necator americanus (assembly GCF_031761385.1). Taxonomy (NCBI): domain Eukaryota; kingdom Metazoa; phylum Nematoda; class Chromadorea; order Rhabditida; family Ancylostomatidae; genus Necator; species Necator americanus. The sequence continues at coordinate 643,625 of NC_087376.1, forward strand.
TTGATTCCATGTATTGTTTGGTTCAAAATATTCCTGTCCTCTCCTGTGTATGCCGGATACAGTTTGCACCGCAATTCCTTGTTTTTTTTTTCCAAATCTATACCCACTACAAGAGAGAGGTAGCGTTATTTTTAATTGCATTAGAATGCTCCGTAATAAATCTTTTCTACTTACCGCGATTTTTTTTCTGCAGTAGGGAATATTAGCTTGAGTTATAAACAACTATCGTTTTGTTTTCCATACATTTCTTCAAGTGTAGGCAAACAGTTGTATGTGATGTATGGAGCTTCTCTGCTGACCCTGTAGCTGTTTCACGTGGATTTTAGCGACCCCCCACTCTAGTTCGTCGCCTAAGGTAACATCTCCAGGACCGAATCTGACAAACCAATTTCTGTCCCCCGATCGGTTACCACTCCTCTATGTACAGTGCACATTTTTTGAGCCGTAGCGCAGCACTATTACCTTGTTTAAAGGCAGCATAGCAGAAATCTGATGTGAAGAGGGAATCCACGAGAAATGCTGGAGATGTGGGTGTGGATTGCGGGATCCATAGTGATTCCACTCATCGCTCCCTTAATCGTTGTAAAAAAAAAAAGGTGTGGAAGACACCGTTTTTTGAAACGATTACGACGATTTCAATTGCAACGCGCTGCATCCACGTGCGAGCGGCCGAAGATTAATGAGGTCTCCTCATTAGCAAATTTAAGTAAAACTAATGAATAGGCTGTTAAGGGGAGCGTAATGTGTACATAGAGGAGTATTTTAACGTACCTAGTAGGAACTAAAGCAGTTTTCATGCTGTTTTTTTACGACGATTAGGGAAAAATGAGCGAAATCACCCTGAAACCCGCAAACTGCAACCTCATCTCTAGTTTTTCCCGTGGATTCCTTCACAACGTCAGACTTATGGTATTCTGCCTTTAAATTCCCAAAGTATCACATGGGGTGGTATATTTTTTATTCTCCATTTTCAAGGTGAACAAAAAAGTAACGTGCACAGTTCTAGTCTGGTGTCCAAAGTTCTGCCCGTGTTTCGATAACAAAAATTCCCTGTTTGGATGACCTATTATATGCGCAAACTATAACAATAAGTACCTTTTTCAAATTTGTGGTATTTCTAATGGTTGTACAAATGACATTCGTAAGGAAACAGAAGAAGAAACGTAGAAGTTCAAAAATGGTTCACGTTTCCTCTTGCAAAACAACTGAAGGCGATGTGGCTTTTCATTATCATATTCGCGTCGAATTCACTATAAACCTGCTGAAGTGCTTCAGCTCTTCGTCTCAATATATGTTCGGTCCGTCATCCTTGATAGAACCTGTATCACTTTCCTGTAAATGTGTAATGTAGAACAGTGAGTGTAACAATCAGAAATTTTCAGACATTAGTATCGTTTACACAGGAGCAAAAGCGCTTGAAAGTTTTTCAAAAATGCTAAAGAGTTTATATATGTACATATACGAATACATTAGACAGTATAATCTTGCCGTTTTGGGAAATTTTCAAATGTTCTACTTTCCGAATGATCGAAAACAGCTTGAATCATCTGACTTATTAAATAATCATTCGATTCGTTCCTTGGTGTAGAGGGCACTACGTTAACTTTATTACATTGGTTTTGACTGTTTCGAGTCAAATATAACTCTTAAGGTTATGAGAAGATTTCGAGAACGACACCAGAAAGGACTTTCAGACGAGCACAAGCACAACTCTCTTCTCTGTGAGTCCGAGATTCTTAACTTTCCACTGACGATCGTAATTTCAACAATGGCAGATCTGTCGATTCGGATGAGGTGTGGATCAATCTCAAAACCACGTTCATAAATACAAGTTCAATAGTGGTGGCCGTGACGATACGAGGAAACCTCGGTTAGATACGAACCGACCGTATTCATTATTAGTTTCATCCAGTATCACATTAGGTTCGTCCATGCGTGGATTCATTACTTTTATCTAATCCCCCTCATACTTTAGCTCGGCTTAGACTCCAATGTTGTGTAATGGTGGCCTATTGACGATATATGTACGTATATGAACATTCGAGGATTTTTTTTATTACATGTCGTGTGTTCCTGTTTCCGTCTTCAGTTCAGGTGGTTGCGTAGTAGTATTTATTATTGTACTATGTACTGCTGGAAAATCTCTTAGATTTGTGAGCTGTATTCGACACATCTATTTGTCCTGTGATGCTGGATGCAGGGAGTGGCGGTGGTGCTTTCACGAGACCAGTCCCGCTGCCTTCCCTTCCACCTACTGCAGGGTAAATTAAGACATTTGCGAGCGTCATTTAGAAATGCTGAAAGGGACGTCGGTTATCAGTGAGGGAGGAACCGCAGTTGGTTAACGTTGGGGTAGCGGGGCGATGGCGAGAGTAGCACACCAACGCAGCCATCTGAAGGTCATACGGCCCCGGTTGTGCGATCCTTGGAGAGAAAAAGTGTACGAAACGCGCAGACATTTGTGACCGCGTTAAACGCGGTTTTGATTGTGATTGCGAAGCCAGTCTTGCTTCGATATCAGTAGCTAGTCTTCGTGATACTTCTCCGCATTCAACAGTTCCAGCTTGCTTTGTTTTTCTTCATTTCACCATAGCTGAGTCACACATGACCACATGTTTCCACTGATTTGCGTCTTTGGCATGTTTTGGACAAGTTTCTCACGTTATCCACTCACTATATTATGCGGTAAGGTAAAGTCCATAATTTTCCTACGATATCGAACGTCATGAGGTGTATAATAGAGCATTATAATCTTGAAGGGCTAGTTATTTTTGCTCCTCATTTTGCAAGTCCTCATCAAATTTTTGATTCTTCCCAAAAGAGCTCAGAGATCTCAAAAATCTGCCACCGTTGCAGTTTTTGCTTAGCGTGACTTCTAAATATTTTCCCCGATCCATCTGTGCACAGTACGTCTTCGCTCTTGGGCAGCGCGTATCGTTCTACACATAAAACTGCAGGTCCGAGAAGGGTTCTTGAAAATGGTTGAGACGATTAGAATGCTTTTGTTTTTGTGGTGTTTATTTTACTGCAGCACATGTTTTTGCTTTTCGTTCAATGCGTTTTCACGAATATTCGTGTTTATTTAAGGCATGAGCTACTTTATGGAAGTAATGAAATTTCATATTTACTTCAAAGCAATGAAATTCTAACCTATTTCATCGTTTATAGCATTACTTTTCATTTCTGGAAACTTTTATGTTCAACAAAAGAGCGAGTGCCTCCTTCGCTGGTGACTGATTTCCAAAGCGTTCCACTGGCTAGTAGCTTAGAAATGACAGAATAAGAAATGTGCCCAAATAAAGTTTATGGGCCTACCATAGAAGATTAAAGGACAATTAATGGTATCGAACTCTTTGTGATGTTCAACACTAACAAGGTCCCTGTTGAGGTACACTCAACCTTCTGACTGTCCTCTGGTATTCTTGAAATGTGAGTAATAGGGTGTAACATAAAATTTGATTGCAAAACGATGGGGAACTCAAGCTTAGAAACATAACATTAGTCTTCTAGGACCACCAATTTCAACAATCGGATGCATATGAGGATGTATTTCCTGCGTTATTCGTCACTAGTCCTGCGGGGATTTCAACACAGTTATATAGCATATTTATTATTGTGCTATTCTAAACCATATGTTATGCGAAAAAGATTTGATCATGTTGATTTGAAATTGTGAAGATCGTACAAATGATATTCAGAAGTGCTCTTTTTGACACAAATTACATCTTGGCCCTGAAGAAATCCTATACTACGTTTGCCCGTTTAACCACGGCGTTCAAGGACGTTTTTGGCTGCTACTTATCGTGATTCTCTCAAGTACGCCAGCTGTCCACCTGAGAATCTACCTACACACACACACACACACGCATTCCTACCGTACTTTCGCTCACAACGTTCTTGAACACGTGCAGCGTTTTTGAGTTAGAAAGAAACTGCATGATCATGTCCCACGTTCGGATCAACCTGGTCGATCATCGTTAAAAGCACAAGAGTGTTTTTGCGATTATCCATGATTTTGGTAATTGTTCTTATCGTATTACCGAGTCGTACACACAAATCAATGTATATCCTGCTATGTTGGAAATTTTTTCTTGATTTTTTAACATTGTATCCTGGAATACTAGTATTTAACTGATAATGAAAGCTGCTGCAATTCCAACCATTACAATGCGTACACAATTTGTTACCTTATTCTTTACTTATCGATTTTGTTTGTATATTAAGTGTTTTCTAGATGCGCTGGTACATGTAATTACCATATAAATCAGTTACCTTCCCAACCCCAATACTATTCTCGTTCTCACAATCATATTTTGTAGTGTGCGTAAAGGCAGCATTTGAAATTTTCGATGTTCTGAATCCCCTCCAGCGGTAAGTAGTTTCTGCAGTTGAGAGTGACATGATTTGCAAGTATCACAGTGAAAACATAAAATATCCCGTATGAATTTAGAAAATAGAGGGATCAGGAGCAGCAGAATGAGGAACCTAGCCGACGAAGCGACTTATTGCTCCTATTGGATGAGTGAAACCGTGTGAAGTGGATTAGAAGTGAGATCTTACGATAAAAGCAGTGCTTTACACCTGAATTTCGTGAATGAATAATAAAGTCCATTTTACGCGGTTTCATTTCGTCAATCTTAAGGATGTAAGCAGTTGTTTCTCGAGATGAAGTGATAAGTTCGGTAGTCCCGATACATCTGTTTTCTACATTCGTAGAGTACATTTCACATTTTTGTAGTGATACTTACAAATTGCTTCACTGCAAACTACAAACGCTTCTTATCCAGTGAATCTGAGTATCAACCACAGGTTATCAACCATAGTCGGAGCCGGTGCTCGGACCCGTTACACTTTTGGACGGTTGGCAAAAGGATCGCCTTCATTTTGGACGGTTTTTGAAGGGACCTCCTTCACTTTTGAACAGTTGCTCCGTAAACGGACTCGGCTGGTGGGATTTGAGTAGGAGCTTGATCATTTCTTTCCTGTGGTAGGTATGAAAGCTTGTACCCTGGTAGGGAAACAGTAGTTAATTTTTATCCTTGAGGGGTTTCATTATGTTAAAAAGCGTCCCACATATTCAAAAAAAGTCGACTGAAGGGAAGTTTACGAACGTTTCTGTGACCTATACAACAACCTGAGGGGCCAACCGATGCACCAAGTCAGTGTTTTCATCCTCTCAGACGAGTTTGGAACGAATTTATCGCTCAGAAATGGATGAAAGGCTTGGTTGGCATAAGATGGTTTCGAACAATCGACCGTGCGGGGGCAGTGGAACCTCTCGTCACTGTGCAACACTCATTCTTGTCGCCCATACTGCTGGAAAAAAATAGCTACGGTAGGAATACTTCTGACATGCACCGAGAAAAGTAGAAAAACTCTTGCCGAAGTCTATGGGAGAGTAAGAAAAGTGCAGCTAATTTTTCCCACCTGGAGACGGTGTCCAGCGTCGAAATGAGTGTTTTGCAGCAAAGCAAACTTTCGAATTTTTCTCTTAATCATGTATTTTTTAACAATGCCAGCCTTATAATCCGCTATGGACACATTTCAGACGCTTTTCCACGCTTATCTGATCCATACGCGACTGAGGTGCAGGATTGTAATGAGCCCACTTTCAATTTTAATTTGTAAGAGGGTATAAGAAACTGAAGCTTCAGGAATTCTGTGGGCATTGGCATATATCGCTGTGACGTTTGACCAGCGCTCTCTGGAACAGGTTTTGTTCCCAGTGTTCTTATTTTTTCACCAATTTTGCCAAAGTGACTTCTGAAAGAACTATTTTAACTGGAAGCATTCTAACGACAGCGTATCAAGAAATTTTCGATTTTGCATTACAGTACGAGTAAATAATGGTAGAGGGATCAGTTTTCGTCTTCTAATTGTGCACTTATTTAGGCGATAGAGCGCATCACTTCCGTCATCCTCCAGCGTTAGCAATCCAACTATTTAATAGAAGTCAAATAAGCAGTAGAAGCTCACCCATCCGCATAATGGCGGACTTGTTAGATTTGTTGATTGTTGTATCATCCGTAATAGGCAGCGTCGCTGTGGAGATGAAAACACACGACACTACTATACACTTATTTTCCTGGATTCATGGAATGAATTAAGCGTAATCGCTCTCATACTCGTAAACTGCACCTCTGGCACTATCTAGTCGTGCAGAAATCCGAACATCAAAAATTTCCTGATACGCTGCTTTGAGGACCAAGTTTACAGCCATAGTTTCCAGCAACTCTTATTGTGATTTTTCTTTTTGTTCCGTCCCACCAAAAGTATTTCTGATAGCCTAATATATTTTACATGTGTGCTTGGTTTGAATTGTCGTTACGGAATGATTTCACTACCGCTTATGAAAATCGTAGCCTTATTAAAAGTTAACGAACTCTTAATTGTTGAAGAGTACTGTTTAAAAGTAAATACTGCGACGAGTATTGAGATTCATAGATATAAGAGTATTGATTTCCGTGGAAATTTTGGTAGGAAAGTGCTCCATGTGAAATCCATGTAGAAGGGTGAAAACTTTTGTGACTTAAAACAGTGTTTAAACTGATCAAAATTATACATATTGATGATAACATAGGAATTGAATAAACCCACATTTATGGCAGCAGGTTACTGTGTTTGTAAAAGTTTGTAACAGGGATTTTTATTTGACGGAGAGGTGGGGGCGGATGACGAAGAAACAGCGTTGAGGGCAGTCGATTGCGTTGAAAGTTAGCAGCAATCAATATTTGCTCTACAATTTCCGTTTCACCGACTGTTTCAAGATTGCAAAACTTTTAGAAATCGAAGGAAATCGGTCCTCCTCATGCTGTTGGCTACAGTTTGCTATGGTACTTTGTAATAGTTGTATTTCTGCATTTTGCAAAAGAAAAGTGGACGGTTACTGTTGTCGATCAGTAATGGCATAGTTGAGATAAAGATGTGATCTACCGCGCGCGTAGAGTTGATTTGAATCAACCTGCAGACTGGAACTGCTGGGTATTCCAATAAGTATCCTATTTCCTCCTATTCCCATGCAAAAATCTGATTTCATTCTGTTTATATATTCGAATGGTAAGGTCTTTCGATGTGCTAAGGACATGTAAATGCTAATCCTAGCAACTCTTGAATTGATTATGTTCTAAAAAAAAAGTAACCATGGATTGTATGGACAAGAGTCACGCATCGTGTGATGCAAGTGATGCAACGCGTTTTGCGATCGCAACCACTTTCTCGTATGTCAACGTCGTCGATGCGGTTATTATGGTCGACGCGAGTTTTTCTCTCCCTTATTCATTGATTTATTACATTTATTGTACGAGTTTTTCACGTTTTCGATTCGTTCTTTCTAACTTTGAAGTTCTCTGTTGGCGATATCCCTCTGGTGATCACTTGATTATTTATTTATTGCCAATAAATTCTGTTTTTTCAACCGAATGACATAAGGTTTCCACATATGCTATGTGGGGAAAGTACGCCAACAATATTCGTGTTTCCCTTAGCGCATGTGATTATCGTGCAAATTGATCTGTAAACACTCTTTTGTAGACAGTTTTCTTCCACCTTTTGATGTTATTTCCGCGTTTTGATGAGAGCCAAAATATACAGAGGGCTTTTTCATATGCTCATTCTTTTTCACTTGAAATTTATGGAGAAAAGTTTTCAAATCGCAAACCTACAAAAATTCCATTTCTTACATAGTTGGTTGGTTTTCTTTAGGAATTCTAATGTTTTGTTCTTATTCTCGATTTTTCTTCTCGATACACCCTTCAAAGTGATAAGAAAGTGCTAAAAATTTGTTGGATTTTCTGAATATGCTTCTCCTTGATAGTAGTGTAAACAAAAATAAATGTAGCGTAGGGCGTGTTCTTAAAAATTATTTATTTAAGGCAATTTTGTAGTTTTGTTAGTGTTTCTACTTCCTTTGATATTTTGAGATACATCGATAAAACGTAATTTCATTTCGAACTTAAACTACCTTCTTTTTTTGCATTGTTTGCATGACTGCGAAATCTTGGCAGAACGAAACGTAAGGTGTCGATTTCTGCGAAAAAAAGAAAGAAATTCACATCATTGTTTGGTGCCAGAGGTGAAGAGGAAGCGGTCGTTTGGAAGACTGACCTATTTTTGTAGTTTTCGTTTCACAGCAGTAGCAATATGGCAGCACAACAAATTAAAATTGCATCGTGTTCCGCTCTGTGTCGTCCTAGGCGAAGCCAGCGTCTTCTCGAAACAATACGTGCCTCTTTGTTTTCCGTTTGAGACAGTGAACGCATTAAAGTCAAACAAGCCACATTCACAGATCAACTTCGCATTTTAAGAGGCAGAACAGAACTCAGAATTTGAAATTCCACCACTGATAAAGAGTACGGCTTCTGACCAATCCAATCCAATATTACAGTACAGTCTGAAAGGTCGACATTTCGAAACGGCCCTAGGTCAACCAAACCATTCTTTCTTCCTAGTTGGATAAATTGTTGCTAATTGGAAGGATAAGGACACCGATTTATAGAGCAGCTAAATCAGCAACTAATTGTACAGACCGCGTACACGCCTACGAAACGCCCACGGCTGTGAATTGAGGTTGGATGCGTTGGTGCATACCGAAGGGATTGATTAATGCAGAACGATTCATCTTTTATCTTCTATCACATTTCTTCATTAAGTGTTTCTACTCAAGTCCCAATCAAGTCTATAGCAACTTTTTCGCTGTTCTTGTAGAACAATTTATTATGTTGAGAGGAAATAATCATATAACAAATGAGTAAGTGTGAATAAATTCCCATTTTCTCTCTACTCTTTCTTCGAGCTTAGGAGTTGATCTTTGTGTTGAGTCCACCGTATCCCTTTTTGAGAACAAATCGTATCAAAACTATGAGTGCTATAATGGCTGAGTACTTTATGTAGTCGCGGGTGTGTTGAGTAAATTTGTAGCATATGGGTGCATTCGCACGGATATATATATATATATATATATATATATATATATATATATATATATATATATAAGTTGCTGACTGGAGTTTCATAGCACATATACAGTGATGATGTGTTGTTATGCGAACGAAGTACTGTTCCCCTTCGTTGTACTCTTCGACGATCAGCTGCCCTTTATTTATTAGTTTTTTCGAGTTTTCTCCTCCAAGGTAAACATTTGTGGATTCTTCAAATTGACATTGAGTACTGATGCCTTAGTTGTTTTGAGCCAAAACAATGTTGAACAATAATAAATCTTGCCATCCACGCTTGCAACACTCTCTTTGCTCGTTCGGCGACGATTGCGGTAACGAAGCGACTCGAACCCGCGCAATCGCGCTCCTGTTCGTTGGAATGCTTGATGATTTGTATTTGTGCGTACAGACATTCCTCTACTTATGAATGGTTACATTCCGAACGTTCGTTCTTAATCCGAAATGTTCATAAATACTTATTAATCATTTCACGTGGCACAATACTTCATTCAATTTTACATCCATTACTGTGTGTGATATTATTTCGGTACGCCTGTTGTCTTATCCTAATTTGCGATCCTCATCGTTCACGTGTCTGACAGGGCATAAACAGAAAGTCATAAGTAGAGAAGTGTTTGTATCTCCTTTGGAAATACTCCTCTTATTGCTACTTATCATAGTTATTTTCCTGCTTCTGGTTACTTTTATTTTAAAAATTAGAAGATGCGTTGGAAGTTCATGTAGATTGCTATTTGCATAAAGGATAAGAGATGAAGTGTCTGACGTTAATCAGTCCGATCGAGATGCGCCAACGCATTCACTTTGATTCAGAATCGTTTGAGGTTTATGAACGCGAAACTCGCCTCTGTATATAATGCGGGGACTAACCGATGTATCAACTCAATGTTTTTTTTTCCCAGAACACGGGTCTGGTACCAATTTATTGACCAAAAAGCGGTGAAAGCTTTGTCAGGTTTAGGGCAATTTCGAACCACTGACCACGTTGCAGCGGAACCACTTACCAACTGCGCTACATAACAATCATTAATTCTATGGAAATCTCGTAGGACAACATTAATGCTTTGAACTGTAATAAGAAGACGGTCTTATCCTCAATTGCGACTATAACATTGCAAAAAGATATTGTTTCCCATCACCGAGGAAAAGAAACCAGAGTATATGTAAAGGTTTTGTTTTCACATCGAAGTTTTCCTTCTCTTCATTTTTCAGCCATCTGCTTCCCAAGTGTTTCTATTTCACCGAATACGATATAGCATTCACAGCCTAGTTCCTTCTCAAAAACCACTGTTTCTTTTTTTTCAGACTTATAACTTCCGATTCGTTTTTCTTTTGTTTTATTCGAAAGTGCTTGTTTTCGTACTTAGGGTTCTCGGACATCTCTGCAGAAATCGCTAGCTTTTTTGTTACTCTCCCGTTATCTCCAGCAGCGTTCAGACATTCTCTTCTTGTGAATTTTCATTTTTCATTACCTTTTGACATAGAGACAGGAGCCTTGTCATTATTCACGAATGTGCTTTCTTATCATTTCATATTCTTTGCCTGTAGATACAAATACAACGAATGTGTTGTTTTATGTCTTGTGGAAAAATGTGGGAAGAGTTTCTTTCAAATTTATTTTTATTATTTTATTATTTTCTTTTATTATTTTATTTGTATTATTAATATTTATTTTAATGTTGTTAATGAAGGTGTAGATCAGGTTTCTGAAGTCCTGGATATTCAGCGTTCCATTTCAGCTTAATGAAGTTTTGTCACACGTTTCGTGAAGAAATACTAACAGTTCCAGTATTAAGTAGTATATAGGTGTATTTCCTTCTTTACGTTTAGATCTTTCCGCTAATGGATAAACGTGGGTATTTGTTCTACATCTACAGTCATCTCCTCACCGTTCTCCATTTTAGCGCTCTGCACTGCCGCCCGTCATTAAAAACCCTTTTATTGATTATTGCTAGTTGTCATAGTACTCCAAATGACGTCAATTGGGCAGGATGGAACACCCTCATGTCATACATTTTGTCATTAATGAACTCTGAATTATTAGCCAGCTTTTCTTGTTCTCGTATTCTATCTACAACAGGTGTGTGGAACTCTGCAAGTTCTGGATTTGTGATTCGTTTTTAGACCCTGCAAACATAGCATTCTTTCTCATTGACTAGAGGGATTGTTTTGACAATCGTTGCGGAATTGTGCTGGCGGTGTTGTGTAAAATGTTCCATCGTGAGAAACTACTATGGAAGAGCAATAATAGTTGGTAGGAAATCCATGGTAATTAAGTAGTATTATGTGATACATCACGGTTTGTGATTGAGTTTAACTTTGGCATTACTACTTACGGATATTTGTCTCCTTCAAATTTCACTGCTCTAGCTACCTAGCTAGTTACCACTTTGGATTTTCGCCTTTTTTTTTGAAAAATTGTGGTCAAACAAATGATCTAGTTGGCACGCTTCAGTGGTACACGGAATAAACATAATGCCTATAAGTTATCGGTTTTCCCCCTCCTTGCATCACACACATACTGTTTTTCAGCGAATGTGAGTAAAAATCCGTTTTTTTTTTTGTGCCTCGACTATCCGATTCGATATGTTTACAAGTATGAAATCAGGATAACACTATTTCAGGACCATGTTAATATGAACGAAGGGGTACAATTTGATGATGAAAGGAAAGCGGAAACGAAGGTGGCACAGACGAGCCTCAGCAAAGAGCAGCAGACTAGTTCAGAAAACGACGATGATGACTTAGTGAGAGCAGCAAGTCCAGGAAATGGAGGCGATCAAAATGATGAGAGTGTGGAAACGGCGGGAAGTATGTCGGAATATGGCAAAAGAGAACCGCTGTCACTCCAGCGGCAGTCGCATGATCAGATTAAGAGCTCAAATGATAGTGGAAAATCGAGGGAAACAACAGATCAGGATGTAGTTAGTAAAGACGAGAAACTGGTGATTGACACCTCGCACAATCTACTAAGCCCTGTCAGTTCTCCTGTGCCTTACAAATTCACGCAGATATCTGTGAGAGATATATCCGAGTTGAAGTCACTGGAGACTAAAGAGGTGAGGATTGCACCGGAATTTCACGTTGCAACTTTCTTACCTATACATTACTGTTCTAAAAGTTCTAAAACGGTATTATATCAGCATTAGTCTAATAGATTCCGCTGACCTTTGACTCGTTTCTCGTTCTCTACACCTTTCTACGCTTTTCTTTCCACGCATTTTGACACATATTTATCAGTGTTTATCTTGGAAACATGTCTACTGCAACACACACGTGGTTCCTCTGTTTGGAATAACTCGCCATACCTCCTGTTCTACCTCAATTGATCTCGCAGCTAGTGCTGATAACAAATTTAACATACGTAAATTTAATATATCAGTTATATTATCGCAGTGTAGAGCTGTATAAATATTGTTACGATGCATATTGGGTGTAAGTAATGACCAGGAAATCAGGAGATTCCAGTAGAGAAAACCGGACCATGTTTTTCTTCGATATTTTCGGATGCAATAAGTAGAAAGCTGTTTCATCATCCTCATCTAGATTTTGGATTGTCGTGCACATTCTCGTTTGTCAGCAAACATGAGATGAGCGGGAATTGAACGTTTTGTTGCAAGTTTACTCACGTACTCGGCTCAATTTATCGCATAATATTCCTCACATTTATCCAGAGAAGATGTATTCACCTTACTACTCTTACTCTTGAGGATATTGCAAAACGTTTGAGTCCTCATCTGTTGAGCAAAATTTAGCCCGTAAATCACTTCGTCACTTCTTCACAGTTAGTTTAAAGGAATGGACAAAGTTACAAAAACACAGAAAAAAGTCATATTCCATTGTATCAGCGGTGGCATAAATAGTTGGGGAGGACGCATGAGAACACTGTGGGTGGTGTTAGAAAATTATTTTTTTTTGTTGTTGGGACCAGAGAATAAAAAAACAAGCTTGATATTGAGATGCTTTGAAAAATGAAATTACAGTTACGCGGGGTTATGTCACTATTATCACATCTATCTAGAAGAGTACCAGTAAAAAATAAGGCTCCAGTGTTCCTTTTGCAGATCCGTTGCTAATTTTTAACCAACCACCAAAAATTATAGGAGTCGTTGCTGTTTACGGACGATCGGGATTACTGGCCGTCACCAGTGGCAGTGCGACATTTTCGCGAGCATAGCGACGCGAGTACACATGTTCGTCAGGATCGATTTTCCATCGATAACTCTTGCTTTGATCTGGGAAATTACTCCACAGAAGCATCTCTGGCCGGAACACCGATCGAAAAGGTTGGAGCTATTCGTAGCCTTCATAAAGCGAATGCATTTCATTCTTTTCCACTTTTTCTTTAAAAAAAAATGGCGTGGGAACGGCGTTTATCCCCACGAGATACGTTAGAAAACGTTCCCTTTTACACGCTGCGATCGCCTCAGCAGTCTATCCATTGGTTTTACTTCAATATAGCTGGTGAAGATGCGTCATTGATATTCGACAGCTCGCTCGTGGAAGCGGAGCGTGCTCAGGGGAGGTGCGTCATAACTTACCTCATAGGAGGGAACCTCGTCTTCCACGCCGTTTTTATCATCTTTTTATACGTCTTTTTTATAACGATGAGGAAGGTTGAGCGGAGGAAGTTTCCCTAATCTACAACCCGAACTCTAAGGGGGTTCCCCGCGGTTTCCTTAGTACGTCAATTTCGTGGTGCGCTGCCTTTAACTAGTAGTTACAACAGAAAGGGGCTGGCCACAGAGCACTTTCCATCTCCTCTGAAGCGTTAAGTTTTGAGATTACGGTCCACTCGAGCCAAATCGTCGTCAAAGATTGCAATGAATTTCAAAGGGTCTTTCCATCGCCAGCGCCTGAGATCCAGAGAGCACAAAATTGTCTCTGTCCGTGTAATTTGTGTACGTCGGTTAAGTAAGCGAGGTACAATTGCCTGTTTACATTCAGTGCACGTGATTATTTAGATCGCCTGTACATAACGTTATGCTTTGATCATCATTTCCTAGGTCTTCCCGAAAGACGTATTCTCACCGTCCTCGATCGGTGACCTTATACGAAAACGGTTCAATGAGCGGTCTATGTCGGCTGATCTGCTAGAAGACACCACCTTGGGAAGCAGTAACGTTAGCGTGCGCGCTGACGATGACACCTCATCGCCAGATGTGACATCACCACCGAATAGCGATGTTTCCAAAAGTGGACATGTCACCTTCAGCATGGATAATGTGGAATCGGATAGCACTTCGCTAAGCCCCGTGTCAAGCACTGATCTGGTATTTTTACTTGCATGTCCTCTTTTCGTCCGAAACTTTGACAGTCAAAATTGTTTCTGTTCATTAGACGACTCTGCAAACGATGAGAAATACTTTTTATTAACTTCCACCGATTTTCTTCATCTATTTACCAAAGCATTTGTTTTAGAATTAGGTATTGCTCCTCAAACATAGTCTACCACGCAATTTTTCTGGCTAACTGCGCATGTGCATTGCGTTGCAGATATGTTATATCGTTCTAATTATAGCTGATAGAGTACTAATAGGAGCAGAAGTAATGAGAATTAGTTTTACTGCCCATTTATGAACCTATTGATTTGTAGATATTAACGACAACAAAATTTCGTTCCACTATTTGTTGCGAGGCAAAAGCCAGATGAGATCATTTGAAAGCAGGCAAAGCACATTTCTTTTAGTTTGTTTTGAAGTTCTGACACTCTAGAAACTTTTTTTTGCTTATTATATTTATGTTTCAGGTCATAATTACACCTCCGTTGACATAAATGTATGTGTTTATTTACCATTTAGGAATCCCCTATAGGTCCTATTGCGGCATCGAGCCCCCGACCCCAGGTCTTATCCCTGAGGTGAGCAATACATATATACGATTTTGGCTATGCATTTAAAGTATAATCCACATGCACCAATGCACTGTTTTTGATTAAAGTCCTTTTTTCTCCACTCCTTTCAGAATCCAAAAAATGTTTTATTGGCATAGAGTTGCTCAATGCGCTGGATCACTTTCAAATTTTGTCAGTAGATTTGTTGCTACTGGACCGTTTCTACTTCCGCTGCCAAAAGTTCTGGTTCTTCTGATTTCAGCAACCACAAAGCTTTCTTACATTACGAATTTACGTGGTTATTTGAATAGGTTCCTAATTACCCTCCTCAGAGTGTTTATTTTTTGAACTGTCCAAGAAATAGTGTTGACGTCTTTCATCACTTAAAATTCTATCACTTTTTCAAATTTTATTTCGGATGCTCATCGTTCTATTTAAA
The DNA here is from genome assembly GCF_031761385.1 of Necator americanus. Taxonomy (NCBI): domain Eukaryota; kingdom Metazoa; phylum Nematoda; class Chromadorea; order Rhabditida; family Ancylostomatidae; genus Necator; species Necator americanus. Next base: position 658,848 of record NC_087376.1, read on the forward strand.
ACATGCATTATCAGTTCCGACAGGCACTCAATTGGACTTCAAGAATCTCCTGCTCATAGTCCTGTGCAGCATTTGCTACGCTCCTCCGTGAAACTAACACCGAATCAATCCATGGATGAAATGAAAGTATGTGTTTACATCTTCCTAAGTACTACTGCTGTAAACGATCACAAGCACTTTCCGTAGCAACGTCCTTTGTGGGATTATCTTCAATGAAGTTGACTTTTTCAAATATGTAAGATTATTTACGCTCATGTAATAATATTTGGTCTTATCCAGTACCGAGTTGACATAAGGCACTCAAGTCCGCGCGCTTCTTTTGTTTTTACGTCATATAGAACACCCTGTTCACGAAATTCAAACATTATGAAGGCAGCGATAGAATACAGCGTCATTTATCGAATGACCCGATGTATTCTTACTGCTGTAGCAAATTGTTGTTAGGATGCCGCTAGATTTAATACGCGTTGTAAACAAATACCACTCAAAGTTTGCGAATAGGAAACAGGAATGAGAAATGTAAACTTTTAGGAAGCTTATGTGAGCACTTAAAAAGTTTTTTCCCTCTGACACGCATGCAAGATTAACTTCCTTCGAATATCCCGAATCAGGGTCAAGCGTGTGATAGGATTTTTCCATCAGGGGTAGGAAAGGGAAAGAATCGCACGGGAAAGGGGTCGTGGGCACTGGGCAGTAGTGAATGGAGCATAGCATAGCAATCAGGACAAAATATCATGCGGTGTTAAATACTAATATAGATTACAAAATGTTATATAAATTTTTAGACGTAGGACAGTAATTCTTACAATGCACAATGTGCAGAAAATATGACACTGGCTTGCAATCTGACAATTGCAGATGACCCCCCGCTGAGCCAAGTTTTTGCAGAAGAGGAAGAAACTTGAAACTACATTTAAAAATGGAGATTTTAATATTAAATAGCTTTTAAGGGTTAAAACGATGATTAAATTTGATTGTATTGTTTGAATGATTTGATTGAATTTAATTAGATAGAATTTAATGGCCATGAAGGCTCAGATTCTGTGCACGTTGTTACCCTTGGAAGATCGCAAATAACTTCATGTTGAGACACTTTGAAAAATAGAAAATAGAGAAGTAGTTTTTTTTTGGAATTTAGATGAGATTGAAAAGTAAACAAATGCTGCTTTTCCATATTTGTACGATCTAAAATTTGGAAAAACAGCGAAACCCTGGACATAGAATGATACAGGGTCCGATGAAGAAAATCCTCGGCTGCAAAATACTAGAATGCGATGCTTGGCTTCAAGTTTTTTTTCGGGTTATCAGATTTTATTCAAGAACATACACTTATCGACGGAAGAACACAAATCGCGATTCGAGCAAGCATTCCAAGAAAACGAAAGGGCATTTCAAAAAATCATTCATACGTTCGGATAGAGGCACCGAAGAAACTCTCACATGCAGGTTTTTTCCTTCGCGCACCATCTGGCTCCCTCAAAATTTAGATAGGAAAAGACCAAAAAAAATCAAGAAATTTCAAACTTTGTCCCAGAAAAACTTAGTGCAAAAAAAGTAGAGGGCATGTAAAAACAGCGGTATGAGTGTATAAACCTTCTTCTATGAAATGCTGCCCAAAGTACTTCTCTAAGTGCTACCATCTCAAAGTTATTTGCGATCTTCCACACCTAACAATGTGCACAGAATCGGAGCTTTTCTACTCATTTAATTCTATTAAATCCGCTTTTAAACTGCTGAAAACTATGTGTCGTTGAAATCTTCATCCTTTAGGAGTAGTTAAAAATTTGTCTCAGCGTGGCGTTGAACCTGAGTCGTCCCATGATCACATTGTCACATCAGATCACATCACAGCATGTAATTTTTTAGTTTGTCGTTACTCTGTATATCAAGAAATACACCCAACTTTTCTCATTTTTTGTCGTATGTGCCTTAATCAGTATTTGATGGTATTTCTTAGGTTTTAGAACGTGGAAAAATTCCAACAACTTTTCAGCAAATTTGCTTCTTCCACTCATTTGTGTTTCTTCGCTTCTGTCAGCTACCGAATTTGACATTTGCCATTCGTTCCTCAGCTAATTTTCGACATTGCGTTTTCGAAGCACAGGAAATTTCAAGTATGTTGAATTGGCAGTAACTGAGATCTGTCGCAGCAGCGTTGGAGAGGGGGAGGAGGGTCGTATTCGAGAGGGTCGTGTCCCATCACCACGCTTGACCACGTCCCGAGGTTTGTAAGAGGCTTACAAACTGCTGTAGTTATGTGAGAATCTCCAGCAACCTTTTACAGTCGTTTCGAGTTCATTAGGAATAATTAATTAATTTATAAATTTGCTACATCTTGCCTTTATCCAGTTCTCCATGCGTTTTTGAAGATATTGCTAATCTGATTTCTTTGTAAACAGTGCAAGATTCGGTACAGTAATTCTTTTTGAAGCCACAGCCAAAAAAAAAAACAATGAAGCAATTCTGCCAAGTTTGGTATGTTCTCTTGAAGAACAGTCTTCCTTCTGGAGTTTATTTAATTTTATTGCTCTGTCACTTCTGTTCTTTGTTCATCTAGAATCCCATGTCTGCAACCGATGCGGCCTCCACTTTAGCTCCGAGCAGCCAACACAAAAGAGAAATGTCAACAAAGAAGGTATTTAGTACCATATTTCTTCTCATTCAAAATACTAGTAATTTTCACGCCCGTCAAAAACTTTTCATACAAACTGATAATAATTTCCTCCTATAATATGCGATATTTTATCTCTCTTATGTTTGTAGCTGTGAAAGAAATGTTATTAGAAAACGGCAGCCTCAGTTGGTAATCAAATATCATGATTAGATTAAACTCCTTGTGTCCTTGTTTTGATGGATTCAGTTGTAGGAATCAGATAGTTCGTGCTGGCCGTTTCTCAGTAGTTTACAGCATCAATATCTTAGAAGGATCATTTGCTCACTATCCAGTCAAGCGCATGTACCACATCCTTCTTAGCACGTTTCGATGCTGCAGTGTCAGCTAGCAGCCTGTCTAGTCTCGTATCCAGTAAGAGATAAAAGGGTAACTAAGTTGAATAGCAATCGATATCACCCTTACAGTAACTCACCCTTACAGCACTTGATTCCTTCAAAATGCATTTGAAATTCTTGTGTTTTTCCCATCGAACTCGAGCGATGTTGTTTAAAATGAAAGCTATCGTTTTTCAAGAGTGTTCCTTGTATATGATAACGTCACTAAGCGTGAACAACCCTTAGTCTCGAGATTAGGATATGGGGTTACTATCTACCTCTCTTTTAGTCTGGGCGACGCTTCGGGAACTTACGAGTGATTGAGGTACTACGAGTTCGTCTCCGGTGCGTACGAGGAGTTCGTGTGGCACGACCTCTTTACGTCATTGCAAAACTAGATGCACGTGACATCCATCACTCGGGAGCGTTACATTTCCACGACAGGTAATAACAACAGTTTCTAATATTTTTCTATACTATTCAATGTTTGCTTATGTTTTTTTTGACGCAGCAAAGCTTACCATTTTTCCTTTTTCTGTGCTCGTTCTTTACCGTCTTATCACCAATACTTGCGTTCGTTCATCGATCTTTTTCTTTGGCCAGTATGTTTGTTATTATAAGCTCTTGTTGTGACTCTCTACATTGAAGCGGTACATACAAGCTTCACAAAACAACCACTTCTACCCAATGTCATCTCTGTGTTTGGTGCTCCGCTTTTTTTGAAATAGCCTCTTACATTCTTATGATTATATCAGTGTGAACGTCCAGCTAAAACCGGGCTTCAGACTTGTTGTGGTGCTCGCTTCGCTCGCCTTTGTTGATCCATAATAATTAAAAGTAGTGGCATTTTCTGTGAAATTAAATTTGAGTTGGTATCGCCACAAGTTGGAAACACTATTCAAAGTTTAGAATTCTCTCCTCCTTTTCCCCAACAACTAACACAGAATGATCCGCTAATATGAAATGAAGTTGACTTCATCATCGTACTGATAAAGATGAGCTTTCACGTCAGATCGCGTAAACTGTTAGGTACTATTTAAACAGCCAGCTGGATCTGTGTTTCTATGTTCTAAGGAATGGGTCTAGCAAAACTGATGAAGAAAAGTGCGACAGAAGAGAAATGCGGAGCTGTACATAGAGGTTGAACTTAACACATGTAGTTTTCATAGCTTTGAAACGGCTCACAACGTCTCATTTACTCCTAGTTAAATTCACCTGGAGCTATTGCGCGGCACACCAATCCGACACGTTGGTCCAAGCTATAAATTGGGTGGAACCGTCCCACCACCCCATTTATAACACCAATCCAACGCGTTCCACCCCATTCGTGTGTCCTGTCCCAACCTATTCACAGCTTTTTGACTCCGTCGCACCAATCCGACGCTGTGGAACCCGTTCCACGCATTTTACCGCTCTCTGGCCCCGATACACCAACCAGACGCCGTGGGACCCATTCCACTGTTTTCTGGAATTTCGTGACTTTCTGTTCGGTCAGAACTTCTTTGGGATTCTTCATTAGATTCAGAGTACGGGATGAATATTCCAATTTTTTCTTGAAATATGTGCAATTTTTTAATTGTAGTGTATGAAAACTACTGTGAGCCTCTTTTCGTAATGGTTCTAGACTCCGAAGTTATTTTACTGTTTTTAGATTTAATTCGTTCTCACAGATGAAACCCCTACACAAAGTTTTCTGAAGAAAATTAAAAGAAAGGTTACTGGATGTAATGAGATCTATTTCTATTTCATCTTATCCATGATTGTTGCTTCTCAAGCTCCCCATGTTCTGAGTACTAGCTTCTGAAATTTCTTCTTTTGACCTGCGCGCTGTTGCGGATTAGCAGCACATGACGTCGTAAAGGCGCTTGAGGAGTGAAAATAAAAGAATGCGAAGCATTTGGATCTTATCTAGAATCTCATAACAAAACATCGGCTTTTTTCATATGATTTTACTGTTTAGTCTACATTACAAACACATCTTCAACAGTTCTCATTTCGAAGTGAGTGCTTACCGAGCTTCCAGCCTAGTATAACGTCAATTCAATATTTTACTAAATCAGCTTCATTTAACCCCAGCACCTGTCTACTACATCCCTTTCTAGTATAACTGCTAGCGACTTTCTGTTAGTTACCTCCACTACTATCAAACTCGGAATATGTATTGTTTACCTTCTCATTTCGTTTGCTGGAAAGTCAACGATTATTTCGAGAGCAGACTTTTCTTATAGACATTTGAACACGTCATAATTCCCTTTTGTGCTTAATCGATTATTAGCCCTTATTTTGCTTATTTTCCCACTTGGAAAAACCTTTCTTATCCTGGTACATAGGTAATTTGCTCTCGCCTATCATGACGAAGAGTGGTATTACTCGAGGACAGCTCTTCCTGAATAAATATCTCGCCTTCGATTAGCAAACATGAAAAAAGTCGGAGCTTTTTCAGCACAAGTGTAAACATTTCGTTGTCGGGACGTCCTTGTGTGAATAATTGAATTTGCTGAATTTGCAGTTCTTGTGCTCGTTTTAATAAATGTCAGGGATTCCGTTTAGGGGTACTGTTATAGAGGTAATTGTGTTAAAAACGTAAGATTGGCCAGAATATTCGATTAGAGATTAGTTCTGTAAGGGATGAGAGTTTCTAATCATTGTCCACCGCACGAAACTGGCGGCATATGTTTCTGTGGCAATCGGAATTTGTCATGTTTGCACGCAATCCTGGATAAGGCCAATTTGTCATTTGCAGTTGTGAGTACAAGTACGGAACGCACTAGAATTTCATTCATTTCATTTCCTGGATTCCATTCCTTCATCACATCGCTTTCAAGCATTTTTTAAACCTTCATCTAGATAGTGACGCAATGCTTCTGGAACAGGACATCTATGCGACGTTCGTACATTCTGACAGTGAACTACTTAGAACCGATATCACTTTTGTCCTGTAACTCTGCCGCTGTTCTTATCGGTTCCTCAAATACCGTGTACAGATATTTGCCTTACAATCTTTTCCGCCTTATATCATTAGAAAATTTTTTAGACTCATTCAAGGAAGCTAGAATTTTTCAAATTAGCAGAAACTGTCCTCTTTCCTATACAAGAGTATACCAGAGCTTTGAGCATTGTATTAACGAAGATTGTTGTGTGGTGTGGTATGTGGTGTAGCATTCTTAGTTTATACCTGATTGATGCAGAGCATTTCGCTTTTTTGTTTTCATCATACATTTCCCAGCTTCGAAAAATCACATCATCTCTCCATCGGTAAAGGTATAGTATTCCCACATTCCTTGGTGATCTCGCATTTTTTTTTTTGTTTGAAAAATCCGTTTTTTTTACTGTGGTAAACGCTGATAAGCGCGTTTAAAAAAGTAATTATTTGAATGACGCTTGAAATTCTGTGTTGATGTTCTCGTTTCTACATTCATGCGTTCCTCGACATGCAAGCTAACCTATTATTCTTCTTATCTCTTTTGCTTCTTTATTAGGTTTCTTTCAAAACTATATGACGATTTCTGTCATTCCTACTTCTAAGATGGTTTTTGTTTTAATGATTATATGATTATCCAATATGACTATTCCGTATTTCTTCTTCCGTTACGCTTCTCCAGTCTTTTTTTCTCTATTTTTATTATATTTACATTTCTTTTCTTTTTTTCTTCTTTCTTTTGCTAAAAGCACTTCAATCCCTCAGTTCTTGTGATGATTTTGATGCGATTTTGATTTTTGAAAATCTAAATAGTGCAAGGCTGACCACTAAGGCACGTACTTTGAGCAGCAAATAGAGTGAAGCAAAAATGTTAGGATAAAGGATCAGGTGTCTATCCCGTTGACCACCACTTTCACTTCAATTCAGAATCATTTGAGGTTTACGAGCGTGTACCTGGCCTATACAATGACTTTCGGGGGCTAGGCGATGTGTTAAGTCAGTGTTTTCATCCTCCAGACAGGTCTGGTACCAAGTAATCGAGCGCGGAGGGATGAAAGGTTTGGTTTGCACTGAGGCGGATTCGAACTACTGACCACATTGCAACGGAACCTCTTACCAACTGCGTTACACCATTCTCTGTGGGAAAGCTATAATGAAACGTTCAGAAATTGATGGAGTTTTCCCTTATCTTCCTTCCGGAATTAATCATTTCTTTTTTCTTTGAGAAATGTGTTTTTTTTTTCCTTACTTCATTTTCAATCACTCATTTTGTAGTTTCTCAGGAACTTACGCGCCGCAATATACTAGTGTAGGAAGCTTCCTCATTGTCTAGAAACGCCTTCGAGAAATATGACACTCCTGAGGTGGCGATCGCCCACGCAAGTACATTGATTTCATTTCTCCCTTTCGTACACGTTGATGTCCCTGAGTGATTTGTTCCTCGTCTACCCGGATTATGCACAAATTTAGTTGAAATATTTGCACTGTAGTTTTTTGTATACTTGAGTGAATGATTGTTCCTTGCTGAGAGAGAGAGGGAGCTGGAAGCGAAGGATTAGGAGACAGCCACGACAGCCACCTGTGGCTAATGCCTTGTCTGGAACATATTCTTTTCTCACACATTTTTCTTTTCCCACGCTCTTGAATCACTGTTGTCTTTCCATTTGCTTACTCTCTTTATTAACTTTCTCGCTTGATCTTACGCTGCACTTGAACTTGGGTGCAATCTACGTGGTCCGAATCTTAAGTAGTAGCACTTGTCATTTCCTTCGTAGTAGTTTCAGATCATTTTAACAAATGGTTCCAATAAATGTCTTCATGAATCGACTAATCATTTGCTATAACGTGGGCGGAGAATCATTACTGTATATCTCTCCTTGATGGTTTATGCATTTCAAGTTTTGAATAGAGCAGTTGAGAACTGTGAGTGCAGTTCACATAAATGATTTTATTATCGTTCTTAATTTTAATCATCATCAAAATCATTTCATGTACGAATTGGACGCTGACAAATATGACAAACGTTGGTTTCGTTATTCGAAAAGTTCATTTCAGCCCATCGTATTTGGACGAATTCTGCTTTGAGGGGTCTGTGCCGTTTACGAACTTGCATTTGGTGGTTCTTGAAGGTGTGTTTTGTTATCTCTCATTTTCGTTTTCTCTACGAAGTCTGAAACATCCAGCATGGTAAAAAATGACTAGTCCAGGTGGAGAGCGAAAGTTAGAGGTTCCGCAAGTACGAAACTGACAATTGTTCCGTAGAAGTTCCCTACGCTTTCTTTTTCTATTTTCATTTTCAACGTTTTTTTTTAAACTCTAGTAGAATTAACCAATCAGCTACTGTCAGAATCCAGAAGATCTTCTTATCGTAGTGCAAAAGACCGCCTTTTCCTTCAGTTTTTCCGAATTCTGTTATACACTCCACCACTGAATATTGTGTGGAAGTCTCTGATGGGAGCGTGAAGGTCCATTAATTTCCATAAAGGGGCTTCACTATACATAACATATATCAAATCAGGAAAGGAATGCTATAATTGCCGTACGATTTGACTTTTATTTTATTTTGAGGTCTGACAATGTGTTTCAATTTTTTGTCATTTTTTTCTTGTAAATTCTGTCTCTCATTTATCGACTCCTTCTACTTTCTCACTGTTTTGGAACATCACTGGTCGGTGCTAGTCTGCCTATTTTCCTTCCCCAATACTTTCTAACAGTTCAAGTGTTTTATTGTCATTGTTGCAAAGATTGACAAAATTTGTGTTTTGCGTCATCATTATCAATCCTTGCACCAATTAGTACTGGCGCAGAGCAAGTGTAATCCAACAGCGAGTTCCTACAGCATCTGTGCAGACGATGAAAACTGCGTAAAGTCATCGTTGCTTTCCATTCCTCCGTGGTGGGTTAATTGATACTCGATTTGTCTACAAGGATAAACACCCCCTCTACCCTTACCTATTATTACCTCTATTATTTTATTTATTTACTCAATAAGTGCGAAGTTAAGCCTTTCAGCACTTTACGGTCCAGATCGGTGCTGCCAATCCGTCTGCGAAGCTAGGACTCTGGTTTTGAGGCCGTGTACGTCATTAGATTTCCCCATTCTGAATTGAAATCGAACCCACCGGCGCATACTGAGAAAGAACAAATCATCGCCGAGCACTCCTTTCTTGTGATATTTATTTGTTTACGTGGATAAAAAAGTAGCTGGGAGAGGGGGCACTCAGACACCACCGGATTGAATTGTGCTCTCGCATTCCTTCTGTAATAGCGAACGCTCAAAAACGTCCACAGAGCAGAGAAGCTCAGTAGCTGTTCTGCGTTTTCCAGCTTAGTATTTGATTGTAAACTCGCAGACCTTGTCTCCGTACAAAGAGGTCTCATTAATTGTTTCACTGCTGCACAAATGCTCATTAAGGGTATTGGAGTGTTAGTTACATGTAGGTAGAAATATCCGGAAGCAAACAACACTCCCAGCCCTCGGCGAACACATACTTTCCCTAATGCAACGGAGGTTGCGGCATGAAACTGATTGTTTTTAGCAAGAATGCAGAGCAACCCGTAGGACCCAAGTCCCCACCTAACCGTAAATCGTCGATGTGATAGATCTGACAGTAAAACGAAGCATTTCGATAACTTTGAAAATATTTGTTTCTGAAGAGTGGTTGACTAAGAGTTTGGTGTGTGGGATAGCTGGAAAATCTCGAAGTAGATAGGTGGAAGCTAGTTCTCAAAAGTAATTCAATAGCCTTTCCATCTTGCCGCGTGAGCTCACTATACTAACAATCTCTTCAAAGTTTGGAAGCCTAACAAATTTTCTTGGAGATTCTCATTCCCAACATTTGGAACATGTTTATGTCTTTATGATGCCTTCTTGTCAGATCATATGGGAAGATGACAGTCCTGTGGGCCACTGTAGCTTTTTCCGTACGCCGCAGATGGTCGGGCTTTGTTAATCCTTTCTCGATTTATTTGATAAAATTCGAACACAGGACCACTCGCCATACTTCTACCGGGTTGAAAACCCTCCTATCATAGGCGATCGAGATCGCCTGCACAAAACTGCACCATCTTACCTCTGTTTGGAAGAATGGGCACACTTTTGTGGGATGTGAGTAGGTCAGAAACATCAAGGAAAACTCAGCGAATCGAAGTCGAAAGGACTGCAGCTATGATTTCGTCGCCAACATGTGCGAAGCAACACTCTCATAACTCGTGGATAACCCTGCAGGCTCTCACCGGCGATACAGCAGGGCTAGACAGCGCGCCGCGACACCCGCGCTGTCGTATAAGTAGATTTAGATGGGTCCTTTTCCTACCCATCTTTCCAGTTCGGGTGCGAACAAGGGGAACAGAATGCACGCTGCTTTGTGCTGAGAGTTGGCGCCAAATGGCTTAGTATCTGTTTGGCGAGTGGGTGTGTTCGGAGGTGGGACCTAATCGGGCCCGCAACGTTTTTGGGCAACATCTTCACTATCGCGCAAATGGCTACGATTTTGAAAAAGAAAAACATAGCAGAGGAGAATAGCATAGCACTCTCATCCTTCTGACTTCTTTTCGTCTATGGACGATTTCAAACACATTCTTCTTTTTGATGTAGAAACATGAAGCAGTGATGAGGAGAAAGTGTTAAGACGAGTGTTAGGACGTGTTATGTGTTAAGACGTGATTCCTTCCATATTTGCTCAACAGTAACGGAGGTTGAGAAGGAGCTGCTTCTTCTGCAGAAATGCCGAGAATATTGACAATACTGAAGCTCGTCGAGAACATGTTTGTATGGAATTAGATATGACAGTTGTCATATCTTACTCTACACAAACGTACGTAAACGTAAACAACTTACCTTCGTGGAGTGAAGTTGTTCGGAGACAGCTCTTATGTGCACTATTGGAGCGAAATGTGGTTTGATAGTATAATTAGGCTACTACTGATCGCCTAATTTCAACAGAGAGAAGTATTTTCCTCCTATCTTATTTTACTTGTCCGTTTGTTTTTTCTCTACGTTTTACCTTCGCCATAGTTAAAAATTCAAAGAATAGATCAAATTTTTTCATTCTCTCACATTTTACGGACCTTGTTGTGCATTATCTGTTGACTAATAGATTCTTTCCCCCGAATTTGGCTATTTTTCCTCTCTTTGCATGGTTTTACCAAGAGGATCATTTGAAAGAGCAAGCCCCAGCATAGGTTGAACTGGAGGAAAAAAATAGAAGCAAAGCACAGATAGGATGTTGTACTCTGACACTTCCGGTCATAAGGGATGTAATATATAAGTGTGGGCGGATGTGTGGGATTCACCACACTCTACTGTTAAAGTGAATTTTCCAAGTGCACATAATAATTATTTAGCACTTCAACGAGAGGGTGGGTTGAATTTTCTGCAAGTCTCTTGATCTTCCTCCTTCTACTTAGTTAGTGCTCTTAGTTTATAACTACCTATATAGTATCTACTCGGACAACGGCTGTCTTGTATATCTGGATGCACATTTTTGCTTAGCAAAGTATAGTGGTGAAAGAGAAGCGAAACTTTTATATGTATTCCTGGCTTGCCAGTTCCTTATACATGCTTGGGCCTTTTTTATTTGATGTTATTCAAAATCTTCGTAATTATTCGTCCCAGCATCAGCTGTTGCAGCACCTCAGCTATCCAATAGTACAGTGCCTTGTTCAGGATCTCGAGCGCCTGGAAAAGCTCCTCGCCCGATAGGACGTGTAACATTGCGTCGTGCAGAGGTAGTGAATCACTCCGGTCGTGAATTGTCGTTGCCTCTTCGAGTGGTGAGCAAAAGTCGTGAAGTGACGGGACAAATCTGTATCGACATCCGTAGGCAAGGTCCAACGTTCGGGATCAGGTGAGGAGATATTTCCCTACATTTCCAGTTGTTGAATTCTGTAAGAGTTCCTGAATTTCTGCACTTGCACAAAGCGATTGATACCGGCATATTGATGATTGGGATTCTCTATGTAGAGAATCTCTCAATCACTAATGTGACGATGTATATGACCTTTATACGAATTTTAATGTGTTCTGTGAATTCCTGCGAATCTGACGATCTTTTGTTTCAAATTCTCCATGCTAAAAACACAAAAGGCAAATGAGTTCTAAAGATTTGAATTTTTCTAAATAGCCCTTAACTTTTGATAATTTCTTCTCTGTATTCTTCACTTTAGTAGTAAAAAAAGAAACATACGAAAAATCGCCTTCCCCTATGAATCAATTGTGAACTGAGGTCGCATGCGTGGGAGGGTAGGAAAAAAGGAGGGAGATCGTCGACCGTCGTCACCACTCTATCCCGACTGTTTGCTGGCGATCTTTTTCCTAGAGTTGATGCCTTGCGCTATGGACATAAGCTGGTGGCTGGTGGTAGCCGCGGGTTCCTCCCACTTTTCTCAATTCGTTTGTTTTCTTGTCTTTTTCATTCGTTGCAACTTAGGACATGGAATCCGTCCTTACAATAGTTTGTGGTGTATCTACTGTCGATATCGTGACATTACTCCGAACCGTAGATTCCTTTTTATGCATTTCCAGGTCTTTCTTTTTTAGACTTCATCTCCTGGCAGTTATTTAATTCAGTCCTTGTTTCAGTGTGCTTAATCAACAATTCTCAGTTAAGTTCAACTTTGTAGTTTGTGTTTAAGACCGCCACAAGGACTTTTTCTGCATAGCATTTTCAGGAATAAATAATAATATAATATATTATAATAATTCTAAGAAATAACGATATTGAGAAACTCTTATTTCCAATTGTTTTTCATTTGCATATATCCTGAAGCCATAAACACCAGACTAATTCCAATGTCTTCTTTTTTTTTAAAGAATCTTATTGCGGAAGTCACTAAAGCGACATGCACAACGTCTGCCAGTCTGACTTCCTTTTTTGTGTACCAGTTGCGTATTGGTCAAATACAGATATCTATTGTAACAGAACTCAGCATTTATCTATCAAAATAGACGTTTGATTTTCTCCATATTTCACTCCTTTTTCTGCTTTGTTTAGAAGGTCACACGACTTTGAGAGCTAAGTTAGAGAGAGTTGGCGTTGAGGAACGTATGGTTATCGCTCTTCGACTGTGTCAACAAAATTAAGATGTTCTCGTGTTTGTACGTTGTAGTCTAGCTACAATTTACCTTTGCTATTTCTCTGAGTAGGAGATGATTAGTTGCTGAGTCAACCAATATTGTTAGTATTTGATTACGAATTTATAGCGCTCAGTAAAGCACTTTGACGGAGAAGTGCATAACGCTGTTTGAAATGTTTTGTTCTCTGGAGTCTGATAACAACATGTTATATGACTATCTCATACTTGGATGAGACAGAAGGAAGGATGGGATGACATCGCCCTAGTCATTTCGGAGTCCATTATTTGTGCGCAGCTATCCAAATCAAGTATCCAGTTACATTGTAAGGGTGTAAATAACATCCGCTGTAAATTACGCTCATGAGTCGTAGCTGTAAAGTGTGGGACATGACACTAATGCTCATTCCTCTGTTTAGAAAGTGCCAGAAAATTTCGAAATAGTGCATGATTCCAACGAGCACTCAGATGAGTGTCTTTCAAAATAAAACTGTATACGAGAATAGAAAAAAGTGATATTATGAGTATATTATGGATATTACTATGAATATGTGCTGCTAATCGCGTGGATTGAATACAGTTGACTAACCTAGAACTGAACTGTCATGAATCAGCCGCGAAGTTTGTTAGTCTGAAAAGTGTGACCTATGAAATTTTTTTGTTCTAGTGGTCATTTATAACATTCAGAGTCCAGTCACATCTTAATGTGAGAAACAGAAGAAACCAGCACACATTTTTTCTTTGTTCCATTAGATTTGTGTTTTCTTCAGCTCGTTATGTCTCTGTCTTAGATACGTGTTTAAATGCTGTGAAGCTAAACAAAGTGAAAAGCTTTATAAATTCTCCTGTCAGTGGGGAAGCATGTTATCAGGCTATTTGACGTGATCTCCACCTTTTTCCCTTCTCAATTTTCTATTAATGAATTGCATGTAAATATTTTTGCTCGACGGTGACCTGTACAGTGACTGTAGTAGTGCAATTAACCGCGAAATCAACTGAGTGAAATGTTCGCTTCGAGCGGAGATGAATTCCCAGACGACGCAATTGCGCAAAAGTACACACGAATGCATGATGAAAAGAAAAGAAGAGAAGAGAACCAAATCCCAGCCCTCGCATATTGTTGCTGTCGCCGGTTCGGCTCCCCTCCACTTCGAATGCCCACGCACCACTTGACGATCGTGTTGACTCTGCGGTCGTTCCTTCTTTCAATTGTCGATTTCGTCATTTGTGTACGTTTAACACACTGGATAGCGAGCGCACCGTTGTCACGTACCTCCAATTTACGTCCACGTTTTTTGCTCGCGACACACATTTTGTCATATTAGTTCAACATATTCGAAATATCTCATAAATAATAGGTTTCGCGTTGAAACGCACTATGAGATGGTTCATCAAGAACCGAGAAGTTAGGATTACATCAGCGAGATTACTGAAACGCAGAAATTCGCAAGGATTTTTTTAGTTATCTCTCAGGCTAGCATACCTAGAAGTCCATACGTTTTTGAATTCTACATATCTATTCAGGTAAGGATCAGATGTTTTGTTTTTGTTTTTTTACAAAATGAACAACGCGGGAATACAGTTCTCTCAAAGATTACAAATCTTACCTCTGACTTTCTTCTGATTCTTCCAGTGATTGCCAGAAATCCCCAGAACATCAGAATATGCAGTACAACCAGTGGCTAACTTTTGTTTCTTCTTTTGTTATAACTTCGGCCTGGAGTGTGCTACGCCCATGCTTTTTTGAGGTGAAGGACTCATTGATCTATCAATGCAATGGACTGCCGAATGCGGATCGTTTTTCATCAAATAGTTTCGCCAACTTTCTGACCACTCCAGTTTCCTTGCTCTTTAGTTAGTGATGTGTGATCCTCTTTTGTTATTGAATCTCCCAATCTCATACATACATCAGATATTGTTTCCCCTGTTATGTTTTTTCTGACCTAAGCCAATGAGCGTAATAGTCCTGCAGATATCGCTTCAGTGACCAAATCGGCAAGAAGTCTTTGTCCACCAGAGTATCACGAAATTAACGTCGTTGAGATCCCTCCACGAATGAATGGTGGTAGGGGCGGTGTTCACGAATATTGGCGTGATTACGCTCAATTTCCCCTAGTAGAAAGAAGGAGAAAGAAAGAAAGAAACGCATGTGAAACATCAACATTTCCAGGAGAAATGCATGTGAAACACCCATGCGTGATCCCCTTTCCCCAATTATGCAACTTGTGTTAGGGTATAGAACGGGGATAAGTCGATCATTGTTTGATGTCCCTAATTCAACTAACTCGAATAAGCAGCAGAAGGTGAATCATCCGTAAAATTGCAGACACGTTTGAGGATTGTAATCGTTCTGTTATCCGTATTAAGACGACATCGCAGAGTTATGGTTATGACAAATTCTGTTCTTTATTTTTAATTTCTGTCGCTACTTATTTATTCCCTTCGCCTATGAAATCTTCATTTGGTTGTAAAATTCTTTATATCCACGTTTGATTTCCTCTTTTATCAACCACACGAAACAGAATAGCTTCGTCTCCGTCTATTTTTTATTTTTTTGCGTTAGTGATTCGTCACCTTCTTACGTTCTTATTGCTATAAGGGACACATAAAACAGCTGCACGTCGAACATGAGAACAACTGTTTTTTGTGATGCTTCCGTTCCCGCCGATCACTTGTTTCCACTTTGCTCTCACGGTCTCTAACCGCACCCCTTTAGTTTCCCGTACCACTTTTTCCTTTCACACCTTCGCCCAACAGTAACTGTAGCAACTCAATCAGCGCACATACTGCCAATCATTCCCTTGTGCGGATACTCAAAACTCTACGGTGCACTTTCTAGGAACTTGCGGCATTTTTTGTAGGCTACTAACATTTTGCACGCAGTGTCTCGTACTTCTGTGAGGAAGCAATCTGTTGAATAACATCATGTGTAAGGATATGTTCGCAGAATACACGAGCTGGGATAGAGTATTAGGTTGAAAAGATCAAACAGTCACTTTTTAAAAGATTTCGATCTGTGTTTCTTCCCTAACAGTGCATTTACGCTGTCTGTGTATATCCAAAAGGTCTTAGTAGTGCTTGTTTCTTTAGTGTAAACCTTAGCGTTTAGCCTGGCAAGAACTTATCGAAGGGTGAAAGATCCGAGGACACAGAAAGACACTTCACCTTTACACGGTACTGAGATGATATGTCCGGGAAATGTCCTGATAGAAAGACCATTGGTTATGGAAAATAACTCTAAATCGTTGACAACATTGATGTGAACACATCGTCTTCGCAAATGAGGCGGCAAAAACTCGCGCAACAAGCGTACCGCGTAGTAAAGAGTGTCAACTGCGCCTGCGGTTTCATTGGGTCGAAAGAGAAATGGAATCCAACGACGATTACGAAAACGTAAATCCTGACTATCGTACCGCTACTATCGCTATCTCAACTTATCTCGTCATAATTGACTATCCGACCCTGTACTAACATTGAATGATCACTCGTATGTGTAGGCATCGTGAAGAGGCGGAGAATCGGAAGCGAGCGATGAGGCACGAGGGGGGAATGGAAAGAATGAATGAGCATCACCTCGTACATGATAGAGCACCAAACAACGGAGCACATCAAGCTACTTTATCACGTAAACAATCTACTATGTTTCTCGATTTTTGTTTGCGTTGGCGTTTCTCGTTGAGAGACAATGATGGGGCACTTGCATTGTAGACGATCTAGAGATCCGCAAGTACCTCTCTTGTCTTCGTTCACTACACTTGAGCCTTCTGCTATCGGTTAATAGTAGCGGGATTTCATACACGCAACCATTCTTCTTTCCAGATTTTCGACGCGTTTAACCTTTCACGCATCAGTGCTCGTTTGAAACATAATGGAGACTATTTGAAGCACTCATAGCGTTTTTGCGTAAGCAATAAATAATTTAAAAGCTCCCTTCTGAACTCTGAAGATCATTTGGATAACTCCCCATATTCAAATAGGCCTCCTAGTCAACACTTTTTTATCTCAAATATCTCATATATCATCGTGGATTCATGAACTTCTTTAGAAATCGAGGGAATTTTTTCCAATTCCAATTCATTAGATTCATTTTAAAATTAATAACAAGGAAGTGTCAATCTCGTATTTTGCTCGTGGACTCCAGCGAAGAAAATACGTGCTACTAGCTAGGACTTCGAAGTAGTGTTGTTGACTTCTTTCATATTTTTCAATTCAGTAGATTTGATTGTCGAGTATTAGAGTAAATTTAAGTGTATTTTTTCTTTTGGATCTTTGCCCAATACTTCCGTTCACTTTCGTTTCTTTATTATATCCTTTGCAATTTTTTTTTCAAACCTACTTATCACTTCTTCGCGTACATAGTCAAAAGCGGCACCAGTGATAACCCCTTTGTTAACATTTTTTGATTTAAAAAAACATATTTTTGTATTCTCGTTGTTCTTATTCAAATGTACGTCAGAGTTCGTTGAATTTATTTGTTTTATGAACTAAATTTCTAAATGCTCACGCTAGTTCTTGTATCATTAGATCTTGTACTCCCTGGCACTAGTTCACTTATTTTCAAATCTTCGGCATATTTTTCTCTTTTCTTCGGCGCTTCCTCTTTTTCTGCATATGCTCATATTGCTATTCTTTTTTGTAGTTCATTTAGTATAGCCGTTCCAGGGTCGTGGATCACTCTGGCCTCAATCTGAAGGAACCGAGCGAGCTGTATTTGTTGGTTTCACGTCACCCGTCGAAGGTAGGCCTCAGAATTTCGCGGCACTCTTCGCCTCTTTTATATCGTATCAGAGTGAAAATATTGAGGTGCATGTTTTGATATCGCTCACGTTTGAATTCGGCAAGTGAAAAAGCCCTTTTGACAGTGCCGCATTTTTTTCCTGGAATATTCTTTTTCTTTCTTGTGAAACCCCTTAAAAAGGCACTAAGTATCCTATCTCTTATGAATATCTTTCCTGTAAAAATATCGTTTTCTTTCAACAGTTCCTAATTATTAGCAATTAGTTTCCAGACGAAAATAAAAAAATTGTTTGAATTCATCCGAATTCCATAATTTCTATGAATACGCAAAGCACTTACGTGTTCACTGATGCGAATTCGATTGAGAGATGTAGTAGGAAACCTCTCCATGATGTCACTCTCTAGCTCATTCTAAGTTCTGCTCAAATAATACGAAACCTATGCGGAAAAATCTCCTTTCAACAACTCACTTTCTCCCCGTATAATTCTTATTAGGACCACGTGCAAACTGTTCGTATTAATAAATAATACTATCAGTACTTTAACACGTCTCTCCTTCATCGAATCTTCAAAATATTAGGGAAAAATGGAAATGGAAAAAATAGAAAAAATAAAAGCTAAAAATATTCTTCTAGGTTTATTTCATCCTCCTACCTTCTCAACATCTGAGCCGTCAATTTTAAGGGTTTTTTTGAAGTGCTAGAATGAGTGAGTGATAATGAAGCACTTTTTCGGTGTTTTATGTCCTCATTCAATTACCTGTCGTATTTCTTTAGCAAACCTATGAAAAAGTAATATTAAAAGCGAAGAAGGTAAAGTCGAAAGTTTTGTTTTACATGTTACATGCGTTTACGTGTAACGTGTTACGTGTAAATACGTGTATTTACGTGTTATATACATATGATAGACTATTCCCCCTACTTGTTTTTCTTTGTTTTTGATTCGTGATTTATCGGTTAACTTTTGGTTGATGTTGCTGCCCAAAAACGGTGAGCGATGTGCATTTTCTGTTCTTAGAAGAATCTACCCAAAGTGAAGCACTGAAACGCAGCTATTAGGGATTCTTTCTTTGCGTTGAAAAATTAGATTTGCAACGGCTATTCATGTACAAACAGCTTTTCGATACTTTTTTATAAATGCAGCTGGGGTGCTGCATTGCATTGAGGATCGAACGAAGGCTGTAACAAAACTATGCTTTAAATATTTGATTATTTAAAAAATCCACTATTGAATGACATTTACATTCAAGCTAAGTGAATGGGAGATCTTCCTTTTTAGCAGGAAATTGACTCGCTTATGTAACTGTCTGCTTATCTACTTGTTTTCGTAACCGATCAAGAAAAGGGAAAATTTCATCTTATTAGGTCTGATCACGCTTCCGATTTTACATCTAATGGACCCCAAATTTGTACAATTTGTATTACTTTGAAATCTGTGCGATTACAATTTGAACATTTGATGTGCATTCATCACTTAACTATCGTTCATAATTCCAATAACTGGGACAGCTAGCTTTTTTTGTCAATTCTTTCCTTTTCTTTTTCCAGAAGAATTTATCGCATTCACAGTTACTTTTCGAAAGCAACTTTTGCCATATTTCTATCCTGAGACAGCGAACTTGATCATTACGTTTTATTATCATGAGAGTAGTGAAATACACGCCGCATTATCATCGAAGAATTTACAAGATTTTTTTTTGTATTTAAGTGTGAATTCCCATTTTTTTCTGTTCTTCCGGGAAATTATAGTCGTGTTGTGTTCAACTTTCTTTTGAGACCAAGAAAATTAAACGCAATTCCTTTTTCTTATATTCCTTATTTGTAGGTTAATTAAAACCTTGAGGTAACGATACGTGCAAACAACTTCTGCTCAGAAGCTGTGCATGCCGAAAAAGATCAGATGCGTTCCTGAGATCGAGTAATTTAATTTTCCTTTCGTTAGTTGTCTAGATTTTCCCGCCGGTGTTTCGGGTTGCGACATTATTATAATCTAATTATTTTTCCCTATCTTTCTCTAAAAGTACTGAGCTCTTTATCCGCTTGAACCATTCCCGATAAAAAAAAATTAAAGGCTTATACTCCCACATAATTGTTTTGCGATTTCAACTTCGGTGAGGCAGTTGGTGAAAGGATCGTAACTGAATGCCATACAGATTCTCAGTTTAAATCTTGGGTGCTTGAGAGATGGACCCCCTTACAACTCTCAACAGTGCAAATTCTTCGGAGATTTGCTAAACTTGGCTAAACCTCAGCATTGCGTCGTGCATGCTTAGCGAAAACAAAGAGAATACTTTGGAAAAAAAGAAGATACTAAGGTCCAGTCTTATGCGCAGAAAACCTCCTAAAGAACCTCTTTATTAAAAGTATAACTAAGTTTTAGGATTTTTCAGCATTCATTCTATATATTTTATCACAATTCTTTATATTACCACAATTCTTTACCTATTTGCCCAAATAGCTGACGCTTCATAGTCATTTCACAAAAGTTACGTACCACACACTTTTTCCGTATCTGTTGAGTTGTTTATGATCAATAAGCAAGTAACTTTTTCTCAATGTCATTTTCTTTAGTTAACTTAGACATCGATACGAAAAAAAAGACTGAAATGAGTTAAATATGCATGACACAATTTTCCTATTTATTCACGTAGCAACAACAGACGCGAAAGCTGTGTTCTCTTCTCTTGGGAAAATTTTCATGATAACCACAATGTTTATTACTTATGATCACGAAAACTTGATGTTTCTGTCGCTTCATTCGTTTAGCATTTTTATGTGAGTAATATTCACTATCTTTTTTTTTACTACAACGTGTGCCCCAAACCAAAACCTCTCAATTTCAATGAAGATATGCGTTTTTTTCTGATTTTTTTTTCGCTATTTCTCACTTCTCTCAGAAACATTCTCTTGTCATTTGTGATTTTTCCCCGTAATTTATTTTTTTCCTTAGATATGACGGGATTTGTAATACACTAACAATCATCAGTGCTTTGAGCTACGTGCTACATACTCATAGCTTCAGTTCCGTTTCTTCGGATCTCTTTTTTCCTCGTTCTTTGTTTCTTAGAGAACTTCGACGAGTCTAATTTTTCAAGGAGACAAAGAAACTACGGATTTGTTCGCCCGGGCACAGTAGTGAATGGTTGGAAATGGGATGTGATGAAGCCGGGCCTCTTGCGTTACGGATGAGTCTCTGGCAAGAACTGTTGCGCGGTCTCAGTAGCGCGTTTCACGGACAAATACGGTATTTTTTCTTCAATATCCATACTCATCTTGTTCCTGTTATCCAATTATCCAGTCATCCATACTCATCTTACCTGTTTCATCTATACTCATCAGTACAATTATCAAAGATTGGATTTAACTCAGATTTAAGAAGCTCATCATTTACTGTGTATTTCTCCACATTTCTTTGTCTTTCTATTTCGCGTTGGACGGCGTCATTTCATTAAGAATGCGGTATCCTGCAAACGACAGTAGTAACTGTGATGAGTTTTGTTAAGAAATCCTTTGTTTTTTACAGTAATGCAGCCTTCTGCATTCCTACTAAACAGACTAGTGAAGCCAACAGCTGACAGGAGGGTTCTCTTCATTTGTTGGGGCTGTCCGTGTACGCATAAAACTTATAAAACCCTTAGTCGCTAAATATATTTCAAGTGCAAATTACCTCCTAACTGTACGAGGCGCAAAATAATGAAGTCGGATTCTTCACCCCAGTTGTGTTTTGTCACACACTCATAAATCTCTGGATCTCAACAAAAAATCGAACTCTTTGCTTCAGAACTTGACTCATTTATAGTTGGCTGAAAGACCAGTGCTTTAGCTGACTACTTGTAAACCGAGGCAGAAAGTGGAATTGCTCCAGCTTGTATCTAGAAAGACCTTTTGAAGAACGTTTCTACGATGGGAACCTTTCTGAATTACGCATCCACACCTCCTTCCATATAATCGCTTCCATGATAACATACCATAAATCAAATCTTTTTGACAATTCTCTGGCAAACCAACGTCACTCAAAAACTTCGTTAAATGCGTTAATCTTCTTAGATTCCTTTCAATAGCTTTCCGCGAAACGATAAGGGTAGCAATTCATTGAAAACCTCGAGCAATCCCGCGTTAGCGCCTATTCTGTAATCGAAGCCTAAGCAGTGAGGAAGTTTTTAGTGTGGATGTCGATGAACGATGGACAAACGGGCCATCTAAGTGGTTTTACCTTCGTCCTCGTCACAGTGATCAGTACGACGGAAACAAGGTTCGTCAGTCCGTTCAAAATGCAGAGAAAAAAATGTTCCCTCAACATAGGTTGTTCCAGGGAAATTCGCAGAAGGAGTCGTTGGGCGACGTGAAACTGTGGATGTCCTATACAGCAGATCACGTTCTTCCGATTGAGAACTACAGGTGCCCGCCTTATCTCAGAACCTCGGATTACCAGAGTGGTAATTTCTTGGCAGGAAACCATTTTGTTTTTTCAGTTACTTAATGACGTCTATCGCTGCTTCGCCGAATGTAAAACCGTTTTCCGCTTCCTTAATCTCATTGTTAGAGCATTTACCTAGGGTAAGTATTTGAGATTTAATTGGTCATTTGATATCGTAATTTTTTATTGCGATCGTTATATAAAAGCATCCGAAATACCGTTTAGGTGGATCTCGGGCATATTGCAAGGCCAATTGTACAGGCAATGGCGAGTACTCGTGAGTTACGCCCACTGCTAAACGCATTGTATGCAGCAGACATTGAGCGATGCCAGTAAGTGCATACAAAACTATCCGATGTGCTCTCCCGAATCCTCCCTCGGGCACTTTCTCACCATCATGTAGCAAAATTTGGCACCGATCTATTTGCATTTGCTAGTTCGAGAGGAAGAATCACCTAAAAGAATTATTTAGAGTGTTGGCTACGAAAATGACCATCATTTCATACCGTAACTCAATTTTGTACAATTAAACCACATGAGTTGTAGCAGTTATACTGTTCACCTTGTTCAAGGGGAGTAGAGAGGAACGCTGAAGTATTTTCAGTCATCAAATAACATTTTTTCGCGTAATACAGCCTATCTGGGCCTATTTCGTACCTGAATGTTACACATTTGGTTGAAGTTTTCTTCAAAGGGCTTGACCACCTTGTTTTTACGAAAAGAAATTCACCTGGAGAAAAACAATTTTAGCGTGATTCGCCGTCGCAATAAAGAAAGCACTTCCCATTTAGAGCGTGACTTTGGTTCCGTTATTAGGCCTAGAAACAGAATTTCAAACCAAATACTAAACATGTAAAAAAACGAAAAAAAAAACTATACATAGGCACATACAAATGAACTATCACATTTGAACTATCCATTACATCTAGACATAATTATGTTCTGACGATAATTAAATTTAATATTAGTAGTCAACTCAAAATTAATTTCTCTAGAGAAAGTTGGGAGAGTCTTTGCAGCCCAAGATGAATACCAATTTTTCCTCTCTCCCTCCTATGCAACCCATTTAGTGGGGGAGGATATCTGTTATTTTCGTTGTAAATGTTTGCTAGTGTCCAAACTTTTTTTCCAAAAGCTCGACTCGTATTACCTCACACCGAAGAAACCATTTTCACATCCTTTCTTGATTTACTGTAAGAGATGTTTTTAGAGACCTCAACACGCTGTTTCGCAGCCATACATTGGCCAGTAAAATGCTGTATGAGCTATTAAAAATTTATGGACATTCCTATCTTCTGATCTCTTTGAAGCCGGTGATTGACAAAGTAAGTTTGACTTCTCTGTAGTTTTATTCTGCTTGCCCAAATCCTTTAAAATTGAGTGGTTCCTTTGCAGGTATTTAAGGAGAGGCGTTGTTGTGAAATTGATCCAAGTCGTCTACCTCAAGGTGAATCGCTCGAGAAGAATATGGTGAGAAATCGCGTATCCATCACAGTGCTAGGATATTGAGGAGTTCTTTTAGGCAACGCTACTTTCGTATTTTGCCCTAGTTTTTGGTCGTGTAGTCGAATCAGCGCCACGATGTCCTCCGCCAATACGTACTGTCCTGTCGGACTTGAGAATGGTTGTGCGTGAGAAAACAGGTATTTTACTTAAATGCTGTTGGTCATGTAAGTACAGTTATCATGTAATGAACCTAGACAAAACATTCGTTTATGTGCCTGAAATAGTACTTCCAGGCTATTCCGAGAAGAAAAACGGCTAATCATCCACTTAATTTAGGACGCGTAGACGTTGAACTGCTTGCTCTGTCGTCATTTCTCATCATGCGATTTTTTGCCGCTGCCGTTCTCAGCCCAAAGTCTTTCGGAATTAAACATGAACAACCGGTGCGTATGATAGTTTTTCGCGTTGTTCCTGAGGGAATCTCTGTTATCTGAGTCCACTTGTTCATACTTCGTCTTATGAGATCATCAGCTAGCATTCGTTACAGGAACCACGAGTCGCTAGGACGCTAGTTTTATTGTCGAAAATGTTGCAACGAGTCGCGAACTGTTGTGTTAGTTTACATCCACTGACCACGAAGGTACTTCTCAATCACTTGAAGAAATCTTGAAATTGTCTCTTTCTCCCTTGCTGATAAGTTAACGTTCAATGAGAAGAAATCTTCGGACTTTCTTTCTCCGTGAATTTACTGCTACTGCAGCAAAATGGCGATATTTTCGCTTTATACCTGTGTGAAAAAGACCTCTAGTGCAATTAACAATTAGAATTAGCGATTAGAAAACAAAACAAATTTTGGACTGGATTACTAGATCATAGAAATCGAGACCCATCTCTCATGAGATCCTTAATTATAAATGAGACATTTTCATCAATATCTGAGCTAGAAATATGTCTAGGAGCCGTGGTTATCGGCTGTACTCGGAAAAGTTGCGGATGATGTACATCGACAAGCGATGAGCAGTTTTTTGGATCGTGTATCACTACAAACCAATGAAGCTCTGGTACCGAATAAGAGCACAACTGTACTGAAAGAAGGGTGAGTATTTCTAGGTTTCGGGTCTTATTTCAGAAGGAATCGTAAGTGTTTTGAGGTGCCTTGTCGAATGCCGATCAAGATCTCGTCCATCTTGGCGGCCTGTTTTGCTGCAGAAACGTCGTTGTGTCGTGTTAACTGATTCCGAGCTGATTTGGCATAAGTCTCAAGGTTCGTAGTATCTCGTGATGCATGTTTTCTCAGCATTCACCGCTATCCAGTAAAATTAATGTTTAGAAGACGCAGTACCGAAAGGCTCTATATCGCTGTCTGATATTCGTTCCGTCACATCAGATCAGAAGAATTCGCTTATTATCAAGAGCGACGGCCGACAAGTGGTACTTCAGGCTTCAGGATCTGCGGAAGCTTCGGACTGGTACGGTACTTCGTTCACTGGTGATGTTAAAATGCATTTAAATCGCGCATTTGAGTGCTCATTCTGAGACTACCCCCTTTTTTATAAACAGAAGTAGCCTGCTAAGGCTTGCGTGTGTTTCTCACCGTGACGGCCGGCGCTAGCAATCAGTCAAGAGCATCAGAAGTCAAGTGTGAAGTGAAGGCCTTCACCAAGCTAGCGTAGTCTTTTAGAATCCCCTGTGATGGCCTTCTTCAGTGTAATTTGCTGCAGTAATAAATGTCAGTTATTTGAGCGCGACGACGTTGCAGGCTGTAGGAACGAGGAATAGCAAGATAGATAGCTTAGGATAGCTAAATTTCGCACTATTGATTTTCAAAAGGGTGGATTTATCCTTTTGTTCTGCACTGCGTCACTAATTTGTTTCAAAATCGTCTTCGTTATTGGAATGAATGGTGGAAAATAGTGCAAAATTTTCGTGGGATTCTAACGGATTAAAGTTTCACCTCGGAGGGTCTTATCTCCAGAGCACGACTTTTGATACAAAACTTGTGTTCATTGTATTGGTAAATGCAAATCTTGTTTCCACTCTTTGGTAATGCTAGGCGTTTGAGGCTTTCCGCGATCGAGCGACAACGATCACGATTGAAGAGGAGGACGACCAGAGGAGATCTGAGGGATTTGTACGAAGGTGACATCGAACGAGAAATGGAATCGTTGCATGTGAATTGTTGTACGCAAATGTTAATTTATCAGAACGAAGATTCTTAGGATTTCAGGTCCTACTGGCAGAAAACACGGAAACGTTGGCACATTGGCGTGTTCATTTAGAATCCGAAGAGCCTCTACCTGAGCATTGTCCACCATTGCCAAAGTCCCTTGACGGGAGTATATATGAGGTTTGTCTTAAATGATGTCATTTCATATTTGTTTTAAATCACTTATTCACTTACATGTATAATGCTGGGAAATCGATTTACAAAAATTACACTTGTAATGAGAGAGTTGTCCATTTATGAGTATGCTATTGTTGAATATCATTTGATCTTCGCGAAATAATTTGTAAGGTCTCATAATTACGTTGAAGACCATGAAAAAGGACTTCCTAACAGTAATGCTTATATGTGCACCTTTTAAAGTAGCAGTTGTACCTTAGAGGAGCACAGAGTGATGTCCTTATTGCTGGTTAAATCTTTTTTTTTGTTAAGGGAGCTGAACGTATGGCCCACCGTAAAACTTTGTCGCAAACAATCGCAGCTACAATTGCAGCAACACATGAACTCGAAAAGCGACACGAAGAATCAGTCGCCGTGTACATCAAGCAGGTATGAAAACAGAATTTGAGGTGTTAGTAATCAAAAACCTCACCAATTTTTGTCGCCACCTCAATCTCGGTATTTTTCTCTTTTCTCGCCCTATTTTTAAACCACTCTTTAATTGTAAACTACATTTCACTGAGAAAATATGAAACAGTTTTCAAATATAAATAAAACACAATAACAATTTAATAACATAAACACACGAATTGTGTTGTAGTGACCAGTAAGTATACTTTTGATGGAGTCCTGCAAAAATGTGGATGGTAAAAAGTAATGAAAAAAACAATTAGAAATAAATCACTTGTAACTTATACTGCTCTGATAAATATTAGTCTGAAAGTCGGTCCTTTAAGAAATTAGAACAATTTTTAAAAAGACTGCAGTATTGCAAGGAAAGAGACATATTGTTCTCCTTCGTATTCTCTCTTGTAAATAAAAGTTCAGTTATATCTCGATTTTTTTTACTGACATTATAATATACTGAAACTAAATAAACTTTACAATCAATGCTCTTAGCATATATTTCAGATGAATCAAGGACCCGGCACGAGAGAGAATCCAATTGGTGAAGATAACTACTTGTTGCTGAAACGAAATCTTCGGACAGAATAACTCATCGTTACTACGTTCACTAACGTAATCCAGACTTCTGATCTCAGTATCCACCTAAAAATTCGTGTGGTGGGAAGGAAAAAGGCCTTAACTTGTGACTTTGTACGAATAGAAGCTCAACAAACTTCCCTCACTCGAATAGAGCCTTAAGAGTCTCACCCCTCTCATTCCTGTTCAGGCATAATGGCATTATATCGTTTTCGTATATGATTTAATGTGACTATTTGTTTCCCCTCAACTAACGTTGATTGCTGCACAAAGAAAATGAGAAGCACGGCACCAGAATATACGTACTTTTCTGATGTTCCTTCAATGAAACGAGACCAGAGTCCCTTCTGATTCTCCAAGTTAGGAGGAGATTGGAAGAGGATTTTGATCTTAGCTGGGTAGATCACTAAGGAATCAATGTATGGGCGGGGAGATTGTGGGGCAGCAGTCATTCAAATTGAGAATCACGTCCGTGTGGCAGCATCGCTTTGTGTTTCCCTTCAATTTTATCGATTATTCTTAAATTTTTGAACTTTGCGATAAGTAATAGGCAGCAGCTAAGCTCTTGTGCCTCGAAACTATTATTTATTTTGTGCAAACTTCAGCGTCAACTTAGAACCAAAATAGAATCGTCGACTACAGTTCCTGGAACTAACGTGGGAGACGTTTAGTTTAAATAACGATTAGACTAGTATAGGTGCCGAAATTTTAATATTCCACGATTGATCTCATTGAATATGTTATTGTCAGCGTTGTTCTGTTTTCTTTTTTTTCCCCACAAATCTTCTTTTCTTTCCTCCTTCAGCACTTTATTGTCACATTGAATGTTGTTGTGATCGATTTGTGTACTTAGCATTATATGAAGAAAAATGTTCGTTGTACGTGATATGACAACGGACGAGTGTCTTTACGTACGGTGTTTAATTGTGATAATCATTGCTACTCACTATTTCATCCAATCTCCATTATTTCCCGAAGTTTTCTGAAAACTCATCATTCGGCCCTTATTGTGAATGTTGAAATAATTCCGCTTTTTATACTTGTTTATATGAATCGTCACGTATAAAAGTGTTTCTAGTATAATTTTGTTCCATTGTATATGATAGGATTGCAGAATTGTACGTAACGAAGCTGCATCAATCAGAATCCTCAGCTTCAATAGCTAGAATGACATCAAGTTATATTTCCTGGTAAGTTATAATATATGTATTTTGATATGGGACTCAATTATTCAATTATTGATGAACTGATCAAATTGCATTGAATTAGCGACTAATCTGATTATTATGTGTATTAACGTCGAAACTTATTCTATTCACTGTAGAATTTTTGAATCAATGACGGAAACTAGTAGTTCAATGATGGAATTTGCAATGCGAAGAACGATAAGCGAGTTTGTAAGAAACTCGGCATTACTTTATTAATTGATATGATCCATAGAATTTCCTGATATTCTAGATTTGTCTTCCTTGTTTAATTTTGACCATGAAATCTGCAGAATCATCACGATTAGAAGAAAGAAATCTTACTCAGATGGTTTAATAAGCGAGTAAGCAAGCGTAGTTTTTTTTTTTTTTTAATGGAATTAATGGAAAACACCATAGCCCTTTTATTCCAGTCAAACTTTTAGAACGATAAAGAGAGCTTAGATGAGCCGTCTTCACTGATCGTACAATCTCAAGTATCATTTTCATTCATTGCTTTCCCTCACATTTATCATCCAGAAATTTTGTCTTGAATGTCTTGTCATTCGGCTCACCTCTCAGCTGGTGCATCCCTGCTGCGAACACATCATGCCGTCTTCTTGATGGTCGGCTTCAAAGGGGCACTGGATTTCTTGGGATTCATCGCTTTTTAGTCCATCTGCCGTCGATCTTTCTCACAATGCGATCGGCCCATCTATATTTGGCTTTTTATATTCGTCTAAGGGACGGGTGTGGTGTAGCGGTTAGAGGTTCCGCTGACTGCACGATCGATCAGGTTCGAATTCGCACTAGTGCTCACCAAGTCCCTCATCCCTCCGGGGTCGATAAATTGGTACCAGACTTTTCTGGGACGATAAAAGCACTGACTTTACACATCGGCTAGCCACCGCAAGTCATTATATGGGCCAGATACACGTTCGTACACCTCAAACGATTCTGAATTGTAGTGAACGTGGGGGCGTATCCCAAGCGAATTGATTAACGCCTGACGCATTATCCTTTTTTATCCTTTATATTCATCTATTTTCCACTTTTTTTTGCGAAGATTCGACGAAAAGAAAAGACGACTGGTTGGTGTTATGTGCGTCAACCGAACTCTAGAAGGGATTTTTTGCCTTTGTATGCGCTATGTCGGGTTGAACATGTGGGCACGAAGCCACTGGACTGTCGGTTGATCCTTGGCTTTTCTGAAGGATGTGAAAGCAGTCCACGCGGATCTCATCGTTCTATTCGGTTCTCGCTTTGGGTTGCTCTCCTGTCCTCATAGAACATATCTGAAGTATATACATGTATGAAGTCTCCTCTTATTCTTTCCTTTATTTCGGAACTTTCAAGTTCTATTCCAATGTCCTCGCAGTAGACGTCCTTTGTGAACTGTGTCTTCCTTCTGTTCACTTACAATCATTTATTTTATTTTGGATACCATTGAGAAGAGCACTTGCAAAGTGAATACGATGGATGTTTCTGTAGTTTTGTGTCAATTTTTAGCGTGTTATTTCCTTTTTAAATACATATCGTGTTATACATACACTTCTTCAGGGCCTATTTTCCATATTATTGATTTTTTTCTTTCCGACGAATTCTCATAGTTAGGTTTCCGTTAGTTTATTCGGGAATGTCATAGGGATAAATAGGCTAATAAGGTTACGGATTACAATGAATCAATCCTCAACGCAGTGTGCATTCTCGTTTGCAACCGCTTTGCTCTGCTTTGTAACGCATACATTCTGAACGATCTGCAGAAATTTTTGTTTCACAATGATTTAGTGAACCCTCAAAATTCATCATATCCATTGAAACACCGCTAAATCCCCTTCATTAATCCAAAATATCCAACCAACATCCTTGAAGCTTTTTGCAACTATCCGCCATGAACCTCAGTGATATTTCTGATCCTCACTCACTCGTTCCATCGACCGCACGTTTATTCTATTCACTGTTTGAACATGTCCCTTAAACGAAGAGAACCTACATATGTAGTTTTTTTGTCATCTGCAATTTTCCCATTAACAGCTGACTTTCTTGACTCCAAAACAAACAATCAAAAATGTTGCGATCTCCTTTTGAATGTCTTCTTATTAATAAAACTATTTCCTTGTTTCTTTAGACCATTGTTCCGTCATTCATGGTTGCGGGGAAACCGATTTTTGCCATGGTTTCTAGGCCAAAGGCATCCTAATGAGTTGTTTTTTCTGCAACAATACATAGAAAAGTGTGTCCAGGTTGAATCTACGTCTCATCTTCGTCATTTTCAAATTTTTTCGGTTGTTTCAACTAAAAACAAAGTGACTTGTAGATTATAAGAGGATAGGGATTGAATGAGGCGTTGGAGAAGATTAGCGTCAAGTATTTATGGGTTTCGTGCAGTTACCCTTGTGCAACCAACATAGAACCCGTGTCTTCCTTAAATTATCCAGGACCGTTTATCATTCCAATCCAATCAAAGACATGAAGTTCAGCTGCATTGAAATCTTCTAACAAATTTTTGGCCTTCGACGGCATCACTAAAGTTTGCCACGCCATTTCTGGATCGTTGAGTATATAGGTTTGAATACCAAATTACCTCTAGATCAATATGTTCTTTCAACATGTTTTCGTAAACATTTTCTTCATCGTGCTACTACTTTTTTGTGGCTAGTAGAATTTCTTCAGGCTATTTCCGTTTTGCTTGCAATAAACACAGATCTCAGGAATAACTCGAGCATAACAACATTGAGCCAAAAGCGGAACATCGTAAACCTCCCTCCTCCGTCTCAATTTTCCAGATTTCACTGGTTCCCCATTTTCTTTTCATCCGTGAGAGTTGATGCTACGCAATCTCTGAGCAAAGGATTGTGTTTTCTTTTTCAAATACGGCATGTGGAATTTATGAAGCGGGCCATCGTAAAAATACAACACTACGAAAAATCAATTCCCTCATTATTTACGACAACAACACAAAGTATGTAGCCATTTTGTTCGTCTCATTCTGGAATTCTTCGTTGTTTCACAAGCTCATACTCGGGAACATTCCTTTCGATATATTCACAAGTATGCACATGGATGTAATCTAATCGCTATTAAATATTTTGCGAGGGAACGGGAGAAAAGGAGAGTTGACGTTTGTTGCGATATGAGCTGAAGAGTCATTTTCATGCTGTGGCGCAAATATTTTCACTTCATAGTACATTCAAAAATAATGTACTGCAATAAGTCTCTAAATTATATTACGACGAATTTTGAGTACTCCTAATTTGAACATTTCGCTCCTGCTGTGCGAATCCGCCCTCGGGCAGCGGAGCGGCAACAGGTGTTCAAAATTGAGGTTGTCAGTGATCCACGCTACAAGAAGTCCGTTAGTTAGTGCGAGTGCGGTTGTCTGCTTTTTGAAACGTTGTCACGTGGCTAGGATCAAAAAGTAGTATTCAGGCTGTGCCAGGATACTGGTGCGAAGCCAACTAACGAAAAGTGACTGCAAAAAAATATTAAGTAGATCTGATTTCTATACCAGTCAAATGCTCGAACTGCAAAATTGTATTCTGCTCAGAGAAGTGAAACTGATGTGGGTTGTTTTTAAGCATTCGTTGAGGGACTTTTACTTCTCAGGTTCCTCATTGAGGCTCAATATCAGTCTCTTAATTGGTTTCCATTTCACTCGCTTTCATTCACCACTGTTTAAATGAACGTTTATAGCTCAGACTCGCAGTTCTGCTCATACATAATAGATCTACTGTTTATCCGTATAGCATCACGATGCATGAAATGCCTCTTCTGGATGCGCACACCACTCATATTCCTTTCTTTTGAATAGTGTTTCACCCTGAACGAATTTATTCACGTCCTCTTCTTTCAGCAGTGAAACAGCAGTTTCTTACAGCAGTTTCTTAGTGTATTAAACGAAGGAATAACAAACAATGGTAAGTGCTCCAACGGCATTTTCTTTCCAACCATTAGTTCCTCATTATTTTTTTTAATTAACGGATTGGTTACAAAAAGAAATTTCTACCACTCGTTCAGCAATCGTATTGATGTGCTGAGTTATCAGCTTATTTCAAGCATCTTTTTAGAATCTTGAACGTGATGATTTCCTTTTTTTTTTTTCTTTCTTGAGGATTATTAGTCTTTAAATTAGTTTTTCCATCCTTCCAAATGTGAGAAATTTCACGTCTGCGAAACAGCTTGAGCCCGTAGACATTCTTCTAAGAAATGTGGATAATCGCCCAGAAAAGTTGCAGTACAGATAGTTTCATCTAAATAAGGAGCCAACATGCTGATCGTAGATTTGTTCTCCACTTTTTCACATCTAATTATTCTGAATTGTATTTTTTCTTCGACATCATAAAAAGGCAACAAGATCTCAATTTTCCGACGATAATTTTCCTTCCTTCAGGCACGCAAGCCTATGAACCTTAGGAACTGGTTCAATTTCTTGTTTAAAGAACGAATAGCAAGCTACAGTAGGCCTTGAAGAGTATCTAATAACGAATTTGTTAGTAAAATTTGTATTTTAGTACACACTTTTTTAATTTCGCCTAGGAAGTTATTCCTGGACCGCCACGAGCCCAACGCCCTCCACCAACAGTTTTTTGCTACATTTGTGGAAGGCAGTATGGATCCAAAAGTATATGTGCGTTATATATTCCTAGTAACGTTATCCATTTTGAGAACGCGTAACGTTTTCCTTTCAGCAATTCATGAACCGAAATGTTTGGAAAAGTGGCACATTGAAAACCAGAAACTCCCGAAAAGTAAGAGAAGGTCGGCACCAAAAAAGCCAGAAAAGGTCATCAGAGAAGGTGTGTGGTTGGTCTAGCCTAAGCGGCTGTGCTTGAAGCGGTGCGGTGGAGTGTAGCGGTCGGGATCGAGTGAGGACCCATGCTAGTATTATACCTCCCTTCAGTTTGCAATGGTCCCATCTCGATTCCAACTCCTTTCTCCGCCTACGCAATTGCACTGCTTCATGTCGTTTTGATCCTTTTATAGCACTACATATCCTTTGCTCAACAAACTACACATGGCTCCTAGTCATTTATTTCACTGAGTACCAGCAGATCACTTCTCACTTCTTCAGATGGTGAGATCGACGTGGTTGCAACAAATGATGCTTTATGGGAACATGCACAAAGTCAATTAATTCCTTGCGAAAACTGCGGACGAAGATTTGCTGTGCGTTTTAAATCATGGGGTAATAGATAAGGGCAAAAACATGACGAATTTTATAATTGTAGACTGATCGTCTTTCGGTTCATCAAAAGAGTTGCACGCCGGAGAATCCGGCAAAGCGAGTTGCAGCTCGACCCCACGGCCAATGAAGAGTGCTAACGAAACTATGGAGTAAAGCACAGAGATTGACGCAGATTTTTGAACCTTTATTTTAAATTATTTGTATAACTGGAATGGATAGCCATTAGTCGTTACAACTACGTAGAACCCCTGAAATTCAACGAGTAGTTTTTCTTCTATGAATAGAGATTCCTTATATTCCTTCCTTTTTATTCCTTATTTCAAAAAAAAAACCCTTTTTATGCATTTCTTCCTCAATAAATTCTTGAGAGCGGACATTTATTTTGTCCTCAGAAGTATCGCAAAAATAGAGTCGTCCAGAAAATATTAAACATGATGATGTAAATTAAGAGTCATAAATCTGTTGAAACTCTCACTTCTAAAGTGTAGATTAAATCGATATTTGAAAAATCCAGATGGAAACTTGTAAATGTGATCCAGTTTCCGAAATTTCTCGCCCGGTGTAGTAGCAATCAATGGAATTATATCGAATAACTCGAAACAGGCAACATTTATTTATTTAAACATTTAACACCCTCAAAAACTTCTCGTACTGAATAGTTAAATTTTTTGCATATTTAGGAGGTTTTTCAGGTTTCAGGAAATTCGAGTAACATGGAAATTTTTTTGATTTTAGACTGGACATGAATTCTACATCAGGTGAGTTAATTCATGGCATAACTTTGCAGAAAAATGGTTTTCATCCAAGATTAGAATGGTGCAAATTCAAAAAAAAATCTTTCTTTACCCAAAATAGCCGAATAATTCACGTTTCTCACTTTCAGCTTTATTTCTTTCCTGGAGATACGACAGCAGTACTACACTGTGGCCCATTCGTCTACATTTCAAACTCTCATTCGCGACGAGGAGGTGCTTGAGGGTATAATGGATCAGGGAAGCATCTATAGAAAATTATTCCGGGGTAATGTGTTGTGCTCTTAATATTTCCCTAATGTATTTATTTAAAAGGTACTGCACATTAGCGTGGCATATACTAGATGTGGTAAATCATATGTTTTTTGTAAATCAGTTGTAAAAAGGATGCAGGTCACTCTCAAAAACTTCTCGCACTGAATAGTTACATTATTGCATATTTAGGAGGTTTCGAGATACTTCCAAAAATGCTATATAACCCTTTCAGAAAGGTTCAGAGGCAGATCCTATTCTTGAGACCATGACAAATCGCTTGCGACCGTAAGTTTGTTCATTTTTTCTATATGAGAGAAGAATTTTTGTCGCTGTGAATATCCGTACCTACATGTTAGGATGTGCTTTCGTAAAGCTGGAAGAATCAGCATCGCAGTTCAGAAAAAGAAGTGGAAGTACACTACTTTCCAGAATTTCAGTCCGAATGGTTGTGAATAACTGTTAGAAGCCCCTACAGTTCTATGTTCTTCTATCATAGATGAAACAGTTTTAACCAGCTGTACAACTGTCCATGAACTCAATATTTCCGAGTTTAGGGATCAATTTTTCCTGGCACAACATTTCAAATGCTTAGATAGGTCGGATAAAATGACGTCAAATGGTTTCCTTCGTTTACATCTATCGTTCAGCCATAGACTCCATCCGACAACAGAAAAGTAGTGGTGGACCGAGTTGAAAACATGTTTTTGGAAGGAACGGCACTACTATTTCGTGACAACGTCTGTTCGCTTATTCTACTGTCATTTCAGAATATTTTTTTTTCAAAATTTTGCTTGCGGGGGAATGAATACTAGTGATTTGAAAGTTGGAAAGAAGCTTTGAACTATTTTTCTCGGGTAGCCCGGTAGCACAAACTTATTTCCAAATGTTTGGAACATTTTTGACGCGTTAAGACTTTGGAATGACGTTGTGCGTCCGTTCTAAGGGATAAATTGCGCTCAGGTTATCTTCTGTAAATGATCTCTGATCGGAATCCATTTCTGGAAATCGTTGGTATTGGTCTTTAAACTTCGTTTGTACATTGCAACAAAGGACTACGCACGGAATATCCTTTTGCAGACCACCTGACTAAACATGAACGTCCACGTGTTAATCTTTCACAGCTCGTGCAGAGTCATTCGTTTCGACGATCAAACCTATCAGGCCCACAAGCCCAGGTACTTGTATAGTTATAACTAATAACTGATGTTTTTCTGTCAAAACAAGGAACTTTGTGATTTCAGATGTATCTTTTCCTTCTGGCCTTCTGCTTCTTAGATCTGACATGTGCACAGAATTGCGAGGATCTCGTCGACTTCTGCGATGCACTTCAGCCAGTCTGCATCGGAAGTATCATTCAGTACCAGTTACAACAATTACAAGCTGTAGCTGATCAGCTGTCAAACAGGCCAGAACTAAAACTGCTATCCGCTTCTCTCAGCAATTATTAAAGTTTAACTCTAGCTCTTCCTTACCAGCGCTAGAAGATTCTCTACCTTTGATACGTTCGGAAGGTACTAGCGATACAGCATCTGGTATCCCGGAAACAAACATCACCGAACTAGAGAAACTCGAACAGGGCTTGAAGGTATGGGAATTCGTTCTTCTAGAAACATCCTTAAAGGCATCACCCGACGAATCTGAGGTGGTACGGATTTCAGGTGGAGTATTCTTATACGGGATCGTAGATTATAGAGAGAAGGGGGATTCCGTCCAATTCTTCCTAATTGCAGTAAAAAAAAACGGTCCGGAAGATACGGCTTCGAGCGTTCCGGTACGCTATTTCCTACAAGGAGTTCGATTGGAGCGCGCCAGCCTTGTGCACGCGCTGCATCTTCCGGGCCGTTTTTTACGGCGATTAGGAAGAAATGGACGGAATTACCCCCCTCTCCGTAATCTATTATGCCGGTTACAAATACTGCACCTGAAATCCGTACCACCTCAGATTCGTGGGCTGAAGCCTTTAATTACCGAAATAATAGCTTTCAGGATTCTCTTCCTCTTCTGAAAGAGTCGCTACCATTGATCCGAGAGTCGCTTCCTCTAATTCGTGAATCGCTTCCTCTCATCCGTCACATCATTGATCCAACCTACTACAACACAGACAAGACAACCTGCCAACAGAAAGCCACTTGCAAAAGTTAGTCCAAAGACTTTTTTTTTAAATTAGAAAAGTCTCTGGCGTATCAATCCATCCGCTTCGGATGCGTCAATGCCCTTGAGTGCCATTCGGAATAAACACGTATTGCCCTACGCAATGACTTGTGGAGGCCTGCCGAGGTATGAAGTCAGTGTTATTATGCTGCGAGACAGGTTTCGTTCAAATTTATTGAACCCAGAGAAGTGAAGGGGTTTCGAACCATCGACAGTCCAGTCCCCGTCAAACCTCCTACCAACTGCACCACAACCGCCCCTTAAACATTACACAATTGATAATATACAGCGTATAACTGTCTTACCAAATCTTCGAAAAGCAATTTCCATTTCAAAGGAAAAAAAAACTAAATTCATTGCAAAAATTAAACTACAACAGATTCTTCCACGTGGTATTCTCCATGATGGTCTATGATTTTTCGTATTTGCTCACACAGAGAACGTATAGTATTGTCAAAACGACATGAAACACATACGCAATTGCGTACGCTTCGGTGGAGCGCAGCGGCTGGGAGCGTGGTGAAACCCTTGCTGGCATTACTCATCACTACAATTTGCGACAGTCCCAACTCGGTTCCAACCGCTGCCTCCACCACGAGGTTTCGAGCGCGTACGCAAATGCACCGCAACTACACTTGATTCATGTCGTTTTGACCCAACTATAATCCCAGTTAACTGAGGAAAAAAGACAGTTAATCCATTATTATCCTATCTTCGGTTCTTTACAGGTTGTCGTGAGTGTCCAAAGCTACGTGAAGCAGTAACTGCGCTTGTGGAATCGATCTGCCCAAACACTTGTCGACTTTGCGCTACTGGTAACGACTCTTGATCTTTTGCGAATGTAACTCGATTATTTTACATTATGGTTTTAGATGCTACTCTTAGCAGAACCGCCGCAGTTACTCTTGTGGATTTCTACATCTAGAGGGCTTTGAACATTATTTTATGCTGTAAGACAATAAAAGTGAATTGCCGACGAAGAACGCGAGTCGATGTGTAGTGTTAGCGTACCGAGTAAAAAGAAGTAGGGCGTATTGTTGGATAGGAGTTAGGCGAATATCACAACATAAGGTTTCTAATTTGTATATTATGTATGTAATGGTGAATGTATTTAAGAGGGTGATTGTTATCCGCCTTCGATTGGAGCAGGGCGGAAGGAAGAGGGTGGGTTTGTCAAGTAGAGGAAGAACGTGTGTTGAGGATAACCGATGTTCGGCGTGCACTTTACAATTAAGGATGTAAAACACGATTTCCGCCTTCACTCTTAGAGTCTAGTTAGGAAATACTTCCAATATTTATAATTGTGAAGAACATTGTAATCACATAGAAGCATACTGCTCGACCAGTGGTTCCATTACACAAAGTAGGATAAATCGGAGATCATACTTACGGAAGAACAACTTGGAGGTCGACTTACATCGGATAAAATTGATTTTTCCTTTCAAAAAAAAATCTATTTGATTACTCCCTAAAGATCTACTTTGAAGGCACATGTGGAAAAAAGATATGTGAAATCAATAATAGCTCGAGAAGGCGTGTTTCCAATAGATGGAAACCAACGGATTAAGTAGATGGTCAGCAGGAAAAATCCATCTCTATATTTCTTTCCGTTGGATCTTCATATTGAAACAACAAAGTGCCAAAGGGACTAAAAATGGATGTAGATAGACGTATATGTTACACTTCCATGCTGTGAAAGAAATCCAGTAAATGAACTTCCCCACAATAAAGGCAAAAAATCGGAGCGAGCGAGGTAAGCCTAGGATGTAAGAACAAAGAATCTCATGCTCTATTGCAACTTTTTTGCTCCGTCGCAACCGTTTGAGCAACCACATATGAGGAAATATTTTAGTGCGCGACATTGATTTTTAGCAAGACTCTCTAGTGTGTTTGGCTTTTAGATCACAGTCGTTCGTTAGAAATTTACAAATTTCCTTCAACTCCAGGAATGTCGCTTGTTTTAGTGGGGTGTCTGAAAACGTATTTATCTTGCCTTATACGGTACAAATCTGAGAACTGTGTAATAACTCGTAGTTGCTTCTCACCTTCAAATTTGAAAATTTGTTCCGCCAGGCGTTTTCATTTGACTTTGAGTTTTGTGTTCGCAGTTCCCATTTCTTATTCCTTCTCATTCTCTTGTAATATTTTCGGCATTGCATTTAGTCTTCTTCGTTGTGCTTTTCTAACAGTTCTCTTCGCATTCTTCCGCGCACTCTAGTTTCCTTTTACTGCCTGAGCCATGTTTCATTGTATTTCAGTTGTTCCATTGTAATAAAACAATTCTGTCATTCATTACTGTTAAAATAATGTTCTTTCCTGATATGTGTTTCAGATTAAAGACCTGACCATCAATGTTTTAATTCCAGCTGTCTTCCCGAAACCAAAAACATGAGGTATGCCTTCGGTCTTTTTTTCTTCAGAAAATTACTGACTTCTTTCTTGGAGGTTCTGGTTACATTCCTCCTATTTCAAATATATATATATATATATATAGTATTTATTTATTTCAGTATATGCGCGCGCAAATCGTTTGAAAAGAAATCACGTCAACTACAAAATCAGAAGCAATTATTCTGCGATAAAGTGGTGGGCACTTTTCCCTTTTGTTCTATTCTATACCTTTCTAGGCATGCGTTTTTGGCGCAATTCTCGTAAAGATAAAAGGAATTTATTTGTTCGAAATTTAAACGAGAAAAAGAACGTTCTGAATTTGAGAACATTGACATTCATTCGCTCGCTTTTGCATAAGTGTTTCCCATCTGTTACTCGAACTACGTGGAGGACTATCGCTTCACACGTATCGCCATGTTCAAAAAATCGATGTGACTCGAAAAGCCACTAGGCTGACGATAAAAGAGCATCGCACCATAAGATCAAACACCTGCAGGGACATCGTCTGTCTGACGTGCAATTTTCGCATTTGCTTGGACGATTGATAACGTAACGAATCAATCCCATAAAGAACACGAAGTTCGAAGCTAGTGGTGATACAAAAAAAGTGAAACAACAAACTAAATCTTCAAGACTAACTAACATACGAGTAGTATTACGCTTCAAAATCTATGCACATTTCAACGTTTATTCTTATGAATTCAAACGCTGATCATCAGCAGTCACTTTTGAAAGTTGTGTGCTTCTTTGGTAGTGCTACGAAAACAGGTTCGAGAAGGGCGGGCCTACGACAGATCCACAGGAATGATTCACAGGTGCGGTTGATCACTGCACAGCGCAAATATCTACAGTCGCTTTCAGACCTTTAAAGGCATCCAAACGAGAAAAAAGGACGCTCTGGATTTGAGAAGTGTCCTCATTTTTCGAGATATGGATATGATCCAGCAATTGATCTCGTGTACTATTTTTCTGACTAGTAAGTATAGAATAAGGAAAGTGTTACGCTGGATGTGTGAGCTTTTCTGGAATACTTTTATCAGACACATTCCCGCCTGTACTCCTGCTGATAGTCGATTTGCTCGAGCAGTTATTAGTAATACTACTGTTTGTTTTTATCCTCTACTCAAAATTCGCGAATTCTGCAGACACGAGAACGTTAATACTTTTTTTTCTGGACTCGGAAGAAGCTTCTTCGAGAAGTCGGATCTTCGCGTTCAAGGTCTTCCGGTTGTACAATCATTTAACTTAATATATAACCGTTCATATTAATAACATGATACGGCGGCGTCTCCGATCTTCGGATCTCCACTCGCGTATGTAGCGTATAACTCCTGCTGTTTTCTATTCTCTTTCAAAACGAGATACTCTGTAATTACGATCTAGCTTTTTCAATTTTGTCGATGATGTTGACCTCATTTTCTTCCTGTCCGTTACCAAAAAACAGAACAAAGACAAGTGCACGAATATGATAGCGGTTTGTTTGTGCGCGAGAATGGAGTTACATTCACTAACTCGGAAGTATCGTTGAACCAACCGTATTTGAATTTTATCGAGCGTGTCAATTTTCATTTTGTTTACGAGGGGAAGATTTCGCCAAATGTAGCAAAATAAACTATATTGTATTGATCGACAACCATTAAAAATAAAAGCTAAACACTGTTCACTGTTTTCAATGTGTTGCAACTGGATATGAAGTAAGAAAGCAATGAATCTATTGGTGAAGATTATCTGATTCGATATATATATATATATATTTATTTATTTGTTTATCATAGCTTTCTAATTACGTTCTTTGTTTAGGAGAGTATAAGAAGTTTCTGCTGTTATACTTTTTCAGACATAGAAGTTTGTGTTGTTATACCATTGTTTTTCCAGACATAACGCTAATTTGGTGGTCAATGTATCGGATATCCTCTTTGCTCGGAATAGATCAGTGGATTTGTAATTTTGTTGTGATAGTACGCAATTCTAGTTTAATTTTCTCTTTTAAATGACTGTCAATTGTTATACATGATATTGTGCGCATTGTAGAAGTTGTTTAATTGTTCTAGCTACATCACCATTCCTTTTTTCAGGTAATGAAATATATTTCCCTTAGGCTTTACCGGGGATCATTTTCTCTCCTAACTTTATTTTTGCGGAGCATAGGTAATTCTTCGTGGCCTTTGATTCGTATGCCCGCGTAACTTGAATGTATAGATTTTTTTCCCACTTTTCTGTCGATTTCCGTATGACCTCTATGCTTTTCTAGAAGATAGCAGCGATGAATGTTACCAGTGTTTTGTTTTTTCAAAGGCAGCGTATTGCGAAGCTTTCATCTAAAATTTCGCGATGCCTAGGAGGATCGTGTGAAATAATTCACGCAAATCTTCACGCTCAAGATTAACTCCATCAAAGAATAAGAAACTATGTAATCCACATGTTTTCGCATGGCTACCGCCATAGGATCGTTCATTTCACCATCAGCGCGTTCATTTTGTATATAATCTCTCGTCTATCTACGTATGTTTACGTGCAGTCGGGTTCTAACGTGTTTTGTAAGTTTGACGCGTCACGTCTTCGGTGAAGGCGGCACTGACCATATCCTAGGAGCACAGCAAAGTTCGCGGAACTATTTCATCTTATTTTTTTTTCTATAGTTTTTCATTATTCTTTTGCACAATATGTCATAGATGGGATTACACTGTGTTGACAAAGTCCGCTTGTTGTATTGTCTGTTTTGCTATCGCGCATCTAACATTTTGATTTGAAAGAGTTTGATTATTGCTGTTTTTCAGCGTAGCTGTGTATGATTAGCGTGATCGTAGCAAAAAGAAATCTGACTAAAAAGGACGAAAATCATGCATAATTAGACAAAAAGAAATTGAGGCTGAAATTTATTTCGTACAAACTGAAGTCTTTGAGGAGAAGCTTTAGCAACAAGGAGGCTACTAAACTAGTGAAAAAGAATTCTAGAATACTAAAGATGGTAATCGTTCACAACTACATGAAACACGATGCAGAAAACCAATACCTGCAAATTGTAGTCATAAAGCTCCCTAGCAGTAAAGTGAGCTACAAAACTGATCGAAAAGAACTTTGGATAACTATGTAGTGCTACTCATACATTATTCAACAGAAAGAAAAACGAGAAAGTGCCAAAAAAAAAATAGCTCCAAAGAGCTTGAGATGGGAAAGTGGCCGCTTTCATCCAGAACGTAACACGTCATGCCGACACTCCTTCAGTACATTCCCAGGGAAGTAGTTAATAATCTGATTCTTATTGTAAGTAATATTGTAAGAGTGGTCTGACGAAAGTAATTTGTCGAGCTTAAGGTAAAATCTCGTCAACGTTTCTTCCTACCAGAAATTCATTATGTCATGCGATGATGATAGTCAGTTATCGTGGTTGATTGGTTTCAATGTGTAGGTTTTTGTGATTTCTTGTATTTTCTAGAGGCTGTAGTATTATGAAACTGAGGAATGCTTCAAGTCTTTCCTGTTTTATTTCCAATGAATGTATAAAGCTTTATATTTCATGATAGTTTCAGTATCTGTTTGTATTTGTTGATGTTCTTTGATTACTTGTTTCGCAGGCACTGAAATCAAAGGGTAAGGATGAAGTGCGCGGCGTTGATGAAACTGCATGGGGATGGGCCTATGCGCACTCTTATTCAACACTCAGAACTGTTTGAGGTTTACCAACGCTCCTGTAGCCTTGAGATGACTTGCGTGGGCGAGCTGATTTGTCAAGTCAGTGTTTTTATTCTCCCAGACACGTCTTATACCAATTCATCGACTCCAGAGGGGTGAAAAGCTTGGTTGGCATTAGGGCGGTGTCGAAGCAACGATCGATCGTAATGATGCAGCGGCGTCTGTTATTGGCTGCGCTACACCCGCCCGCCAATGAAATTAGCTGAAAGGGATAGAAAAAGTGAATGACCGCTTAACGATATACTATTTTGCAAGTTTGATTTCTGCAAACCAGTAACCTCGGAAGGCGGATGCAGCAGAACGGCAAGAACTCCAGTTGCGTCTACGCAAGTGATTTTTCCCCATCACCTGAAGCCAACCACACCTACATACCTCTGGAAGGAAAAGAAATTGGTATCAGACTTATGTGATCATGAACACTTTGACTTGATCATTAGTTGACCCTCACAAATATTGCGTAAACTGCATACGCGTTCATAAATCGCAGACGATTCTCAGTAGAAGCTTATCGCGATGCCCACTAAGTATCATTTGGTAGTTGCTGTTGCCTACTAACGCCAGCGATTTTATGTACTACTTTATTTACGCAACATTTCGAAATAAAATTGCGTAAAAAAAAAAGCGGTGAAACGCAAAATGTAATCCTTCGACCAAGATCTCGGTCTCGTCTGAGGATTACAGGTTATCGGCAACCTGTCATTTTAACTCCTTGGTAAGGTGCGCGCCTTTTGTATTTCGTTACTGACCATAGAGCTTTCTCCAAAGTATCAACGAGACACTCTCAATGAATGTTATGTGCTCCGTCTCAATGTGCTGTAAAAAGATAGTGTATACGTGCTAACCCATGTATCTACATGAAAGATAAGGTGAGTAAAGCTGAGAAGGGTAGAGAACTAGATAGTTCAACCTTACCTGCATCTTTTTACAACGAGAAACTTGTCATTAATTGTTTTTCTCATGTGAAACTTTGGAATTCACAGACTCGTTACGGTAACGGTTCTAACCAGGTATATAGTGTGGACTTCGGTGCAGTTGCGGCTGCGCCCGAAGCTGTGCGGTTAGGATCGAGGCGGAACCCCTGCTATCCTCGCTCATCGCTGCAGTTCACGATGGTCCTACCTCGATCCCAACCGCTAGCTCCACCGCGCCGCTTACCCAACCAAGGTTCATGTGGATTCTACAGTACGTGAAAATGTTGTATTCATATTCCAGAAAAGCTTCGCCGCTCTGTTCGAGGATAAGAGCTCTGAAATTCGCTCTGACGCATTTAGATCTTTTGTTACGCATGTGAATCGAGAATGACGACGATGATCGGCTAATCAAGGAATTGTCACCGTTAATGCAGAATATTGTAGAGGTGCACCGAGCTTCATGTCGTTTTGGCCCGACTATACTTCTTCTGTGGTATTTGGACTATTGTGATTAATTAAAGTGAGTGAGTTTTCTTCTCGAATGCTAAAAACTACTACTTACATTCAGCCTTTGTTGAGTATGACTGGAAGAGTTTTGACAACGGTAAACATTATCTCTTCCTGATTTGCTTTTCTTTCTATTCCCAAAAGTAAGGAATTAGAAACTACATTTTAACACCTAACAACTGCAAAAAGCGTAAGCGTTGGCGATGTGTAAGGTTTGCTTCGCCTTGGTATTTATGCTGTTTTAATAAGTAACATAATTGTGTTCCGTTGCAAAAAATATCTTCTGGCACGTTTTTTTTTGTGCCATATTCACTTCGTTAATAGTTTTCGTTCTCTCATGCAACGTGAAAGGGATCTAGGAGCAACTCTTTCTCAATCTTGAAGGGATTTGTGACATATGCATCTTCTCGTGTTATCGCCGAAATTATTTAAAAACACTGTTATTGGTTAATATTTGGAAATCGAAAGAAAGACGAATCAGGATGAACTAGCGTTTAGTGTTGTCAAAACTCTTAATATTTACCCTCAACAAAGGCTAGATATAAGCAGTAGTTTTGATATTCCAGAAAACTTATTACGCTCGTCTAAATACCACAGAAAGGAGATGCATTTGGTTAGGACCGTTACCTTGAGCAAGTATGGGAGTTTCAAAGTGTTGCATAAGAAGAATTAGTAATTAAACGGGTTTTCTTTA
Organism: Necator americanus; assembly: GCF_031761385.1. Lineage (NCBI taxonomy): Eukaryota > Metazoa > Nematoda > Chromadorea > Rhabditida > Ancylostomatidae > Necator > Necator americanus. Next base: position 703,519 of record NC_087376.1, read on the forward strand.
TAAAAAAAAAAGACGTAGTAAGAATTAACTGTGCACTTTTCCCATCCTCTCCAGCTTTATTCACCTTATCGCCCATGTAAATATATGAGTTAATAAGTCACTACTGCGTTTTACAGTACGCCGGAATGGAGCACAAAACATGCATCAAGCGTTTCGTTGAATGTTCGGAACGAGTGGAGCAAGTTGGTCTCACGATGAAGTACCTAAGCACTGGCACCTTGCCACGGAATCGTGATGACTGGGTACGGACAAGTGATAGTCATCTGAGAACCACAAGATAAATTTGGTTCTGTCTGATCCGTACGAAGAAGATCTACGAAATCTTTCCAGTTGGGGTTCCGGGAACACAGGAGAACATGGTCAAACAGTCACCAAAACTCCTCGACCGTTTTTCGGGACCCCCAAGGACTTCGGCTCAGAATCTTGCTGAGGAACTGTCACAGAAGTAAGTAAATCACTTTTATACGCTACATTTATTCCAGCTAACTGATAGAACGGGAAGAAAAAAGTCGGCGAAATCTGCCGCAAGCAAAAATGATAATATAACTGTGCGATGTTCAATTACCAAGCCATATCCCACAATAATGATTGGAACGAGAAAAGGGTGGCTTTGTAACAAGTCAAACGAGTATCGACCGACAGTCGTAATACGATTTTGCGAGAGCGTCGACTCTTGGGTATCGTCGATACGCTGTAAATTTTCCCGCAATCACGTACAGACGTGTTAACTTAGCGCATTTGAACTCGTACGTGACCCAATTTTATCACTAAGAACAAATCTTCAGCAACTCTATATCCTGGATTTTGCTGGATCTCTACGTTTCCAATTGTGGAGACCTGCAATTGAGCCGGGAGTAGGTTGTGCCTTTCACATTCGGTGCTCTTGCTGAAAATAACCAATTTTTGCTTTTTTTTAAATTTTCATGCCTTCATCTTCAAGTATTTCATCAAACGTATCTGATAAAAAGAACACGAGACATATCATTCGCCTAGGAAACTCAGCTATTTTCTTTTGGAGCCAGTACTTCCTATCGTGCGTTGAAATTTGTTTCGAAATATTTTCTGTCAAACTTGGAATCTCGTAGTAAAGGTGGATTAGTCCTCTGTTATCGAATAAATGTTTCGGCAAACTGATCCCATATAACGTTGTACTGCTTGATGTAGAATCACTTAACTGCTTACCAATGTACTGAAAACACAAAATTTGTGATTACCTGAAACTGTGGTTAGTTTCCAAAAACTGATTTTCACAAAGCTTCTAAGGTTCCTTTCGATTTGCACATTACATTTCGGCTAGGAAAACCGTTAAGTATGGCGTATTTCAGCAATTTTCGCTTACACCAATTTCAACTTTGTAATTGTCATCGAACGTATGATTATAGAGTCGGAATTGCACACTTTGATATTGCATCAGAAATTGAGGGTTTCCCTCTTTTTTCGAAATCTCATATGACTCACTTTACAGTGCAAATTCCTGAGCTCATCAGCATCTTATTTGTGTTCAAAATTCTAACAGATTAATATTTTATCAGTTTGTGGAAAATTTTCGGTTTCACGTCTTCATGAAATTTCAGCTGACGTTTGCGTGCTTTTGTAGGATCGGGGTCCGACTTAGGATGGATCTTAGTCAGTTCAATGAATTGATTACACGTATGCAATCGCCTGACAACGATCAGAGAAATCAAGCAGAGGCAATTTATCGCGATATCGAAATACGAGCTCTGACCGTTCTATTGTATACTCTTTACGTACAGCAGGATGCTCCACCAGAGGTATGTACTTGTTTTTAGGGGCTAAAAAGGCAAACTAGTTTTGCACTTGCATTTATGGATGGGAACGTTCATCTCAAGTCCTCCGCCACACTCCTACTGTAGATTAGTCGAGAAAATTCACGCCACAGCGGTACGTAGCACTGTGGTCAAGACTTTTAGACTGGACTGTACGTATTATTTGTATTTGTCTGTACTACAGTAAATAAATAATAATTATCAGCTAAAAATATGTTCGAAACAGCAGCCATTCACTTTTCGAAATTAACATTTTCTGTATGCCATGTAGGCACATTGGGAACAGAATTCTATGAGAATCGGTGAGTTTCATGTATTTATGTGTCGTACATTTACAGTCAGCGTGAAATGTACCGTATCGGCATCGCACTCCTGGTGAACATGTGCGGTGGCCCCTCTGCATGGAACGCGATAGGCCCCAGGGATCCTTTTTCCTGAGTCTTCATATATTTCATTCGGCTACGATTACGAAACACGATTATAAACAGGTGCACTGAGAAATGGATGAGTAGTTCAATCAAACTGCGATCTTGAGCGCGCACTAAGAGCAAAACGAACGCCAAGCTAATGGAATATGTCTGCTAAGACTAGGTGGTTTTGTTAATGCACCATTACACAAATTAAAAAGCAGAAAGTTCCGGAAAACAAGAAAAATGGTCTAAGAAGTTTGTGGCGAAGAGGAGCCAGCGCACTCATTCAGAGATGCAGCGCGCCACCCCAATACATCATGTTTTACGCCGATTGTAGATGCAGTAACAAAAGGATGCTGTATCTACAATCGACGTACAGTCAAAGTGAGGTGTCCTTCTATCGCTAAAAAATGCTCCCAGCTCACGACTCTTTCGGAAGAGTGTGTTACACAAAAAACCTTAGACTGTCACGACATGTCCCTAAGGGCAGCATACCACGAATCTGAGGTGGGGCGGATTTCAGATGGAGTATCCGTATGCGGGGTCGTAGATTGTGGAGACGGGGGTAGTTCAGCTCATCTCTCCCTGCATCACTGCAAACAGCTGCCTCCAGAATGCTGTTTTGTACGACGCCATCTATTGCAACGCTCCACCCTTTGCGCCGCCTCCGCCTTGCGATTCGTCGAAAATCAGTTCGGATTGTCCCGTTAGGCAGTAAGGGACGCATGCAAGGGTGGCTCGCTACAGTAGAAGGCATGTACAAAACAACATTCAGGGGCCGGCTGCTTGCAGTGATTCAGGGAGGGATGAGCGGAACCACCCCGGTTTCCATAATCTACGACCCCGTATACGGATATTCCACCTGAAATCCGTACCACTCCAAATTCGTGGTATGCTGCCTTTAAGTAATTGTACAACCGGAAGACCTTGAACGCGAAGATCCGACTTCTCGAAGAAGCTTCTTCCGAGTCCAGAAAAAAAAGTATTAACGTTCTCGTGTCTGCAGAATTCGCGAATTTTGAGTAGAGGATAAAAACAAACAGTAGTATTACTAATAACTGCTCGAGCAAATCGACTATCAGCAGGAGTACAGGCGGGAATGTGTCTGATAAAAGTATTCCAGAAAAGCTCACACATCCAGCGTAACACTTTCCTTATTCTATACTTACTAGTCAGAAAAATAGTACACGAGATCAATTGCTGGATCATATCCATATCTCGAAAAATGAGGACACTTCTCAAATCCAGAGCGTCCTTTTTTCTCGTTTGGATGCCTTTAAAGGTCTGAAAGCGACTGTAGATATTTGCGCTGTGCAGTGATCAACCGCACCTGTGAATCATTGCTGTGGATCTGTCGTAGGCCCGCCCTTCTCGAACCTGTTTTCGTAGCACTACCAAAGAAGCACACAACTTTCAAAAGTGACTGCTGATGATCAGCGTTTGAATTCATAAGAATGAACGTTGAAATGTGCATAGATTTTGAAGCGTAATACTACTCGTATGTTAGTTAGTCTTGAAGATTTAGTTTGTTGTTTCACTTTTTTTGTATCACCACTAGCTTCGAACTTCGTGTTCTTTATGGGATTGATTCGTTACGTTATCAATCGTCCAAGCAAATGCGAAAATTGCACGTCAGACAGACGATGTCCCTGCAGGTGTTTGATCTTATGGTGCGATGCTCTTTTATCGTCAGCCTAGTGGCTTTTCGAGTCACATCGATTTTTTGAACATGGTGATACGTGTGAAGCGATAGTCCTCCACGTAGTTCGAGTAACAGATGGGAAACATTTATGCAAAAGCGAGCGAATGAATGTCATTAGAATAGGTGAATGCTTCAGATAAATATATCTGGATGAATCAATGTTTTTTTAGCCGACGGAAGTGAAACGCAACCTGAGCAGATGTTAATTGCTGTTCTTTGTAGGAACGTTACACTTCTGAGCTGAAGATGTACTAAGTTGACGGAAGATATTAGAAATTTTAACGACCACGTTCCCCACGTATCCCTTAGATTCGTGGGGTGATGCCTTTAAGGCAAGTTCCTCATGAACATACCTTCTCTTTTGAAATGCCTCTGAATGTCCCGGATGGTCACGCCGAAACTGTGCGCCATTTCACGCTTACAAATTGCGATCGTCCAGTGATGTTCGTACAAAGTTTGCATGACCGGTACAGAAAATTTCCGATTGTTGGGCTCGCTCCAATAGTATGAAGGCGGTTCGCAAATATTACACACAAATCGGAATCAAACTCAGAGACATTAGGAAGGATGTTTGCATGTTGAAGGAATTAACCATGAACCTGTGCAAAGTAATTTGTCGATCCCATGGATGTAAGGAGTTATTTCATGGAAGTGATGCAAACTTTGTTCCGAATCCTAACCACCGCAAACACAACAAAAATTCAGAAATTCCACCGAACGCTGCCTTCAACTGGCGTTTTCATGGATTTCACACAAAACACTGCTTATTTTCGAGCGTCATTCTTATTAGGTGACATGATTTGTAGTTGTTCGTTCGTACTTGTGGAAGTGTCCTTCAAACTGTATTTGGTTTTATTATTGTTTGTTAGAAATGCATAAACTACTCACGAATACACCTTGGTACCCATAGCTAAGAATTCCCAACTAGCTAGATAGTGTTGCTTTTTGCAACGATTAAATAATCATGTGAATTGAACAACATATCTTGTTCATGTTTCGAGGGTAGGGTCAAATAGGATTTCCTGTTTTCAGAATCGGTTAATGTCTCTTGTTCTGCTCCGACGAGTTATACAGAATGATTGGGACGAATTCAAAGAAGGTCTCAGCGAAAATTCAGAGATGTTCCTTGATCAGGTGGGGCGAAATTTGCTGTTTCAGTCTTTTTTTTTTTGATATGCTTCTTTATTGCAGCTCGTTCACAGTTTTGGAACTGAGCAGGACTTCGCTTTTCGAAAGAAGATGATTATGGTGATCGCAGAAGTGGCTCGTAATACGATTGGTAAGTGGACCAATGTTCTTTGTAAATTGAATCCTAGTGAACAATGCTGCTGTCGCAGATGAAGATACGGGCAAACAAAAGTGGGTTGGAGTGATTGATATTCTCAACCATTGCATGTCAAGCAAGAATCCAGAAGATCTCATTTGTGTTGCGCTTATTCTTGAGTGAGTTCCACTTCACGAGACAAGGTTCACTGTAGTGTTGCGTAATATTCCAATCGATTCGCGTTAAGAAATGTACCAAATGTCTTCGGCTGTGACTACGACCGATACATACCAGATGTTAAGGTGAGTCGAACTTTGCAATCGAACATGATTCATTGGAATATAGTGTGCATGATTTCAAGCCGTAGGGACCAGAAGACGAAAAAGGCGATGATAACAGTTTGCATTATTCACGATTTTTGGATCTTAACTTGTGCTGTGCAAATCCTAATGCTGGCATTTTTTCTCTTCTGTGTCACTTTCTTTCAAGTTTTGATCGAGCCAGAAAAATTTTTGGATTCTACAGTGCATGTAAAAAGTTGTATTTATATTTCAGAAAACCTTTGCCACCCTGTTCAAGGATCAGAGCTCTGAAATTCGCTCTGACGCATTTAGATCTTTTGTAACGTATGTGATCGAGAATGACGACGATGATCGCCTAATCAAGGAATTGTCACCTTTAATGCAGCATGTTGTAGAGGTATATTGTGGTCTTCATAGTCTTATTTTTACAACCTCAGCTCCTGCTCATTTGAAGATTTGTCGTTATACTTGTATGAACGAAGATGGTGGAGATGATGCCCCGCTGCAGTGTCTTGCTGAATTGGAATCAGTAGCACCTAAGCTTGTAAATCCATACTTGCCTGATTTCTTGGAGATTTGCGTATCGGTGCGTTTAATTTGTACATTTTTAAAAATTATCTTGCGTTCGAAATTTTCCAATGTTGAATAATGTCATTCACATCTGTAGTGTGTGCTCAATACCGAAAAAGATGAAGCTTTCCGACACTCTGCGACCGAAGTTCTCGCTACAATCTGCGAATGTTCCACCGCTGTACTCAAAAAGCGTCACTCCCAGTCTATAGCGTACATCCGTGAGTATCTCTTCTATTCTAGGCACTCCTTATCATGTAATTTTTAATGGGAATGTGGTCTGGTCCTCTTGAGTTTGCCCTGTGAGTCGGGACCGTATACACAAAACAGTATGTGTGATTAACCTGTGTACATTCGATGTTAACGTCTGCTAGTTTCGCGGGAACCACTTCGTTCTGGTGCAATGTGTAATGTGCTATAGTGAAATTGAAGTAGGAGGAATATAAATGACAGTAGTACCGAGTATTGCAGATCTTCAGTTGATTGGTGCCACTAGTACGCAAGAAGTTTTTGCGGCTAGTGGCATCAACGTGCATTTTGCAGCCACGCGAATTCGCCATTACTTGTTACTTGCTGTTGTTCATTCCTCCAAATGAAAATGCATTTAGTGAAAGCTGTGCTGCTACTTATGACACATCTCAGTGCGGAGCTTGAGGAATGGCTTGAAGTGGATGACATCGACGCTGAAGACGAGGAAGAGTTAGTTTTGTTTACAAAATGTTATTATTATCTCTATTAATAATGGGTCTCGTGATTGAGTAGACTAGAAATATTTCTAAATTCTCGACATGGACGGCGTTGTATTCCAGTTTTGTCGTGATTGATTTATTCCTTTCTAATTAATAATGGAAGTAGTGTATCACATGAATCATCCTAAACGGTAAATAGGAAATTTTTGATTACTGCTGACTTCATCATGTTTAGGTCCGTGGCTATTGGCGAGTCTGCTCTGGATAGAATTTCGTGTGCGTTGAATGGAAAAGCAATTTTGGCACCTTTTCTGAGCTTGACGGACAAGATGCGTCATTCTGGTATGTAATTTGTGTACGTGTGTGGAAACTAATCAGTGCCAGAGGTACCATGGTGTTTCAACATTTAAGCCGATTGGCGTGAGCGTCATGTGGCTTTGATGGGTTTCTCAGTGATTGGTGAAGGTTGCCAAAGAACCATGGAACCACAAATTCAGAACTACGTTCGGGAGATTATACCGTTTTTGAATGACAAGGTAAGTTTACCAGTTCCACCAGAGTTTTGTTTTTCAGACGTGTTAGGCTTTAAAGGTATCACCCCACGAATCTGGGATGGTGCGGCTTTCAGGTGGGTTATGCCTATGCGGAGTAGTAGATTATGGAGAGAAGGGTGGTTCCTTCCATTTATTCCTAATTGCCGTAAGAAACAGCCCGGAAGATGCGGCTTCGCGCGTTCCGGGGCGCTATTTTCTATAACGAAATCGATGGGAGCGCCGGAATCACCCCTCTCTCATAACTTACGACCAAGTATAGGCATAACCCACCTGAAACCCGCACCACCCCAGATTCGTGGGGTAATGCCTTTAAGGAAGGGTACTTCAAATGAAGTAAATCTGGATTGTAACGTTCCTCAACTGCAAAATAATTACTCCTCTGTTTTGTTTGTCTGCAGCATACAATGGGTTGATCATGTGTATTCATAGTAAATACTTTTACCGTTGAAAATGATCCATTCTTCTTGACTAGTTACAATTCCCACTAACTAGTAGACTCCTGTTTTTCTCCCTCTCAGATCATACCCTTGAAGGAGTTGGAAGCGCTTTCTTTTTCTTTTCAACCTTCCCGTCACCTAATCTCACACCACTTGAGCACTTTTGACAGTAATTGCGCAAGAAGCACTTCAAAGTGATAAAAATCTGCGGAAATGACGTGTTTTTGCAGTTCACAGTTCTTTTTCTCTCTACAGTGCCTTAGGCCTCAGATAAAAACCGACTCATCCGCTTACGATACCCTCTCTTCTTTTGGGGACCTCCTATAGTATGCGTGACACTGATTATAGTATACGTTTTGTTTCTTAGCATCCACGTGTTCGTTTTGCTGCATGCAACGCAATTGGCCAGATGTCGTCCGATTTTGCTCCAACTCTTCAGAAGAAGTGCCACGAATGGGTAAGCTTGGCAAGATTGAACTGGGCTAAATATCATTGTGGATCCGCAACTATGTGACAATAACTGTAGGTTGTCCCAGCATTAATGAATGCAATGATGGATGGCTCATGTGCTCGCGTATCTTCGCATGCAGCCGCTGCTCTAATCAACTTCTGCGAAGATTGTCCGAAGCAGGTATGTAAGGAGACCTCTTCTATGAGGCGTGTTCTGCATATCTCTGCTGGAATCGAGTGAATTTTTGGAACAAATGACAACATATTAGTAAATTTATCTTCATGGTTTTGAAAATTGTCTAGAAGGCTTTCGGTTTCTTTCTTGCCAATTCATAAGCTTTCAGTATAGCTCTGTACAAATTGCTTTAACTCCGTTTTTTCAGATTATCTCTGCTTACCTTCCTGCCATCATGAGCGGTTTAGAGCAAGCTCTAGGAGGTGCGTTTCAACGTCTGCAAACGAGTGGGAAGAAACTTTGTTGCGAACAGGTTGGAATTTTGAAAAGTTTCTCTTTTCTATCTTATTTTTTCTTTTATCCTTCAAGAAGAACGCTTTTGTTGGATATTGTGAATTGAACTGTTAACAGATTACCACAGCAATAGCGTCTGTGGCAGATGCAGCTCAGGACCTATTCATTGATTTTTATGATCGCCTTGTTCCTCAGCTTAAGTTCATCCTAGTGAATTCTACTGCTGATGAGCATAAGGTTAGTTGTAGATGTTTTTGAGCCTCTGTGTTTTTTTTTTTGTTTTTTAAATGTATATATATATATTGGAATTGTGAAGATTCTTCGCGGAAAGACCCTAGAGTCTCTTTCACTCATTGGTGTCGCCGTTGGAAAGGAAAAATTCCGTGATGACGCACTTGCCATAATGAATCTGCTCAAGGATCAAATGCCGACCATGAATTCAGATGACCCTCAGTGCTCATACATGATATGTAGCTGGACTCGTATATGCAAAGTAATTTTTCATGATCCGTTGTTACTAAGAAGATTGAAGCGCTATCTTATTGACATGGAAGATATGGACTAGCTGTAGGTCCTTGGAAAAGAGTTCGCACCTTATCTACCGCTTATTATGGGCACTGTTCTCCAAGCTGCTTCTTACAAACCTGAAGTTGCTGTTGTCGATGGTGAGTTAGGAGGAAATTTCCTAAGCAACACATCTTTGCGCTTTGATTTCACCTAATTAAACTGATCTACATCAATCCTATAGTTGCATAAATTATCACAAGCAATTCCAACCTGAGTATTGCGCGGTCTTTCTACCTCTGTTCTATTTATTGTTCGTACGTTCTTTTTAGAAGATCAAGCCCAAAAGGATGATCCTGCATGGTCTTATCATTCTGTTGGAGACAATAAAAGTTTTGGAATACGTACTGCTGGTCTAGACGAGAAAGCTGACTCTTGTGCAATGCTAGTTTGTTATGCCAGAGATTTGGAGGGTATGTTTGGCAAAAAGTCGAAGCTAGGAATAATTTATGCATGTGAAATTTTTAGAAGAGTTTGTGCCATACGTTGACGATGTCGCTAAGCTCTGCGTCGAAAATATGCGATTCCTATTCGTGGATAGTGTACGCTGTTCGGCAGCCGAAACTCTACCTTGGCTGCTGAAATGTGTAAAGAGCCAGGTAAATTAATTGCACCGCTTGAACTGCGTGCACCATATCTTGCCTAAATATTATTCGGCTGTGGCTTTCATTGTTTTCTAGGGAGTTGATGCAATGCGTCGTTTGTGGGTGGAATTCTTCCCCATTCTCTGTACAGCGCTTGAAAGCGAGAATGAGATTGAGGTTATGGAAAGCTTCATCGATTCCATTGCAGAATGTGTTTTGCAGCTTGGATCGAACGTAGGTTTTTCTCTTCCCTTTTTGTATGCTTCATTCGAAAATCGTAGAACACTGAAGTGATTTCCTTATCTAGGATCTGAATATAGGATCACATACAACGTATATATTCAATGATCCTTTCACACTGGCTTTCACGTTATTTTCTAGGGGCTCACCAGTGAGGATGTAGAGAAAATTACTGCAGTTATTTCTGAGCAGTTGAAAGCACACGAGAAGAGACGCCTAGAAGCTGAAGCCGAGGAGGCTGAAGAGGTTTGTTCGCAAGTCGTCAAGTACCGTGATCTAAAACTTTACGTTCCCTTGTTAGGATGCTGATGTGGACGATTTGAAAGAAAAACTTACTGACGAAGCAGAGATGGAAGGCGAAATTCTTGCTCGAATTTCTGATCTTATACATAATATGTTTGAGGTATGGTTTTCTGCCTTTCTAGTTTGGAGTAGTTATGAGCTTATGCATTCAGACTTTTGGGGAAGCGTTCTTTGATTGTGTGGAGCCACTTCTTCCCGACTTTCTGCAACTAATTGATTTCCATCGCGCATATCCTTCACGCCAGTATGGTGTATGTTACATTGATGACTGCATCGAATTTGCACCCAGGGTATGCTTATCTTGAACGATCCCGTGTATTGCAAATGGTCATTGCTCTGAAGTTACAGAGATGTGCGAGATATCAAGAGCAGTTTGTTCCTCTCATGCTGAAGTGCCTTGAGGATGCATATCCAGAAGTCCGACAGGCAGCTGCGTACGGATTTGGTGTGATGGGAATGGTTGGTGGAGCAGAATACTTGAGTACAGTAACCAATGCGCTCGAACCACTTGCCGCAATGGTAAATAGGTGAGTTTTGGTTAAAAAAAACTGTGTTCGTAAAAGGTAGTCCCGAAAGGCATACCTACTACCCACGCTGTATCGAAAGTACGTCGCAAGATGCCCCTTTCTGCTTCGTTGTACAGCTGCTTCGTTGCTTCGTTGCTAGTGTGAAGGTAATTGTTATTTCAAACTTTAGTCCGGATGCACGTGCTACAGAAGAAAATTCTGGAGCTACAGATAATGGAATCGCGGCAGTAGCGAAAATTCTCAAATATTCTGGAGCCAATATTGATATAACGCAGGTAAGACCATAGACATATTCTTTTTTTTTCTGTTCAACAAAGGATTTCGTGAACTACACTTTGCGATTTTTCGGTCTGCAAACAACCACGATTTAGAAAGGACATTCAGAGACATATTACCTCAAGACTTCATTTGTATTGTTTGTGCATGTAGTCTAGGAACAACTTTATTTTGCCTTTGCTTTTTTCTTGATGATTTTGGTTCTTGCATTTGGGCTGCTGGTAATTGGTTTCCGTTAATTTTTTCTTCAGCCCTGTCTGTTCGCATGCCAATCACCTGGATTCACGTTACTTTACGGGACAATTTACCTTTTACTTGAAGATTCACTTGGTTAAATCAAACGGGATGAATAATCATGAGTCTAAAAGTTTTGGGTGAACGAACACCTAGGAAAGGGAAGCGCAAAAAGCGAGCGGTTTATAATACATCTTAGAATGCGTTTTCACCTTTTTGGAAAATAAAGCGGTGTTCCTAAAAGAGAGGCTCTTTTTCCGGCTTCTCAACTACTAGGTATTTGACTGATTATTTCGGCAACAGCACGATTGTCGGATAATCATAAGTTTTTGGACTGCAAATGTGCACTTAGCATAACGCTAAGGTTCAAGTGCTCAGATGTGGCCAACTCTTCTCAGTAAGGTTACAGATTTCCACTAATTTGGTCGGATTCTACAGTCCATTCCCTCCTTTTTTGTTCGTGTTGGTTCGTTTCTACTTTTCGTACTCTTTATAAACGAATGAAGTTCCAGGTGGTTCCTACATTCTTGTCATGGCTACCGACTCACGAAGACGTGACAGAAGCGCCACATATTTATGGCTATCTTGCTGATCTTATTGAGTCAAATCATCCGGTTGTACTAGGCGAAAACAATAGCAATTTGCCAAGAATTGTCTTTATCAGTAAGTTCATTTTATTTGATCATTATCAAGGTTGTTGAATAACTACAAACTTTTCGTTGACTCCTGGTACCGGCTAGTTACCAATCGAGTTGAGTTGGTTTCAAAAATTACTGGAAGAATTGAGCGCAATATTCTTAAAGAAGTTGGTAGCAATCCACGTTAGGCACAGTCGATGTTCAAAATATGTGGCTGATTTCCCAAAGATTTTTGTGCGTCCCCAGGATACTTCGAGATCGTTTATTTGTTAGCGGATTGTCTGGAAGAAGAGTACGCAATAACCGTTGTATTTGTGAAGAACAGGGTGATCTAAGTTGCATTTACAACGCACTTGTACTGGACGGATTGGCAAATGCGCGCTATCCAATGTTGAATAGAGGTCCAGGTTGTTCAAAGTGGACAGACCTATGCTCAACGCCCAATCGACATATTCAGTCCTAAATATCAAGTTCCTTTTCTGATTGGGTCTTGTTCCATGCGATGCAAATAGGCTTTTGCGAATGCTACTCGGGCCAACCTATTCGCCTACACCAGCGGTTTTTAAGAGTCTGCTACACAAACGTTCACGATGGTTAGTAGTGTCTTAAAAAGCTTACGTTCTACTAAACTGTGCGCCGGCAAATAAGGGACTTTGAGCAACCTACTACGAATCTGACGTGGTGAGGGAATCCACGTGAAGAGCTAGAGATGACCGGTTAGTCGCGAGACTATGTAGCACTTCCTCAGGTAGCGGGTTGAGGGCTAATGCGGACCAAAAGCGACCTTGTGCCTGCCGTGAGATGAAGGTGGATTGAGGGGATGGACTCCCTGTTTCTACTGTGCCAGGACTGACTCATAACATTGCTGTAACCCTCACGCCGGTCCTGCTAAAAGCCTGCAGTGCCTGCCTCAAGTGACTGGGAGGCGGTTTATAGTAGCCAACAAATAAGCTCTATGTCCACTCCGGGAGTACGAAACGTTCTCCCAAAACCTATGGGAATTAGAGGTCTGCATCCTGCCATGTGTTTTAAAATTCTATGCAGAACATCACAATAAGAAAGTCTTCTGATTCCGGAGGAAAGCTTGGAACGGTAGCGCGAGGAAGCAGAGGGTTGCAGGAGTCATCTAAGCTATCGTAACGAATAGGATGACAACGCACGTACGCTTGCATCGGAAGCGGCCATTGAAGATCTGATGATGCAAGCTAGATGACTAAGTAAGACGTCATTGGACCGGTCGAGAAGAAACGATGCCACCCATTGAACGCTGTATATGATACTGGAGATGAACTGTTCTTCGGAACATGCGACAGAAGAGGAGTTGGTGGAGTTGATATCCTCGTCAACATGAGTATGGCAAAGAACATCGACTCTTTCGAACAACTAACGACTCGAATCGGATGTTTACTGATGAAAAGATGTGGTTCAACGCCAACTTTGACTGGGAAGAAGTCGAAGCTTTTTATGTGGACCTCGAGAAGTTTTACAGAGAGAGAGTCATACCTTCTACATAGTTAGAGATTTCAACGCCAAAATTCGCTCCAGAAGAACGCCTGAAGAACTTCACGGCGGAACCCACGACCTTCAATGGAGTGAACAGGGAGAGTGGCTTTCCGAGTTTATCATGACGACTAAGATCATCCATGGAACATGCAATTCCAGAAGTTCAGTTCTAAAAGGAGAAAACGAGCGGCTTGGGGAGTATATAAAAGCATTGAGACCGTTCGTCTTGCTTTGAACTATGGTCCAGAGACGTTGGCGTTTCGGCAAGCAAGAGAAAAATTCGATCAGCGCCATAGAACGCGCAATTGAAAAGGTGACGGTGAGAAGTATTTCGCATTACTCAAGTCAGAGAAGGGATTCGAAAAAAACTTAAGCGGTCTGACCATCGGGTTGGCGGCCAACCGGATGGTCAGACCGCTTAAGAAGTCCTTCAAAGAAAAATACAATGCTATTGGAGTGTCTCGCGAGAACAGAAGCAACTGGGCAACCCTTGCGCGCGATCGAGACCGATGGAAGTATTACTGGTGCTCGCTCGAGCAAATCGATGAACATTGGGAGCACAGGTCATACAGGTGAGGTTGTAGATTGGGGAGATCGACGTGGTTCCGTTCATCTCTCTTTAGTTGTCGTAAGAAACGGCGGAGGAACCGCTTTGGTTCCTACGAGGTACGTTAGAACGCGCTTCTATGTACATGTTCCAGTCCACGCAGCAGTCTATTCATTTGTCTCACTTGAATATGGTGGTGAGAAGATACCATAACTTCCCTACCTGATCGTCGCAAGAGACTGATTTACGACGATTATGAAGAGGTTAGGACCCATCTGAATCTACTGGCCGAGCGGTCGCACCGCGATAGGCTGGCTTGCTGCTAGCTCTGCTGTACCTGCGGCTCCATCACAGGTAAGAGATCCTGTGGTGGGAATCATTCATTCTCCATTCCGTTCTCCAAACACCATTCCCCTAAGAATGAGGATTTCCAAGCTCTATCAAAACAATAAAAGAATGTTCCTTGCACTAATTGTGAAATGAAAGCCTTTGAAAATCTAGTCAGGCCCTTCTGATGTCGGCTGCGGTTAGACGTGGATCGTTTCCAAAGTTTCTATGAGTCTTGCTCTCAGTTCTTTCAATAGTTTTCGTGCCCACTTTTGGGAGTTCTCACGATAACTTTCTCCTCTCGAAACGTTGACAAGTTCTAGTAGCAGTAGTTGGATAAGCATTATGAACGACATTCTCTTCCTTCTTTTCTACATTATTTTCAATTTTCTTTCTACATTACATCCGAGGAAATGGCTTTCATAATAAGCTCTTGCACATTCACAAGAAATGAGAAGACCTTTGGGTGCCTTACTTTTAAATGCAAATCTTTCGATCTATAATTTCCACCGTTAGTACGGAATCACATTTTTCACATTATTTCCGACTATTTCGTTGCAAAAGCTTGGAAAGAATATGATGCTAAACTCCTTGTTGCCATTGCAATTACTGTATTTTTCTTCAAAATGAGACATCAAAATATACTATTACCTACCATACTATTATCTGAAAATTGCAAGAATACAGTGTCACGGAAGAGCTCATTCTTGTTTAACCTCAACAATTATTGAAAATAATATAATTTCAGTCGTGTCTGCATTTCTCCTTGAGGCTTTCCCACAAAATGATGAGGGTACAACGGTTGCTCAACGGCTACAACATATTTTGAAAGTGCTTCACAACAATACGGAAATGTTCGAAGCAGTCGTGCAAGCTGCACAACTGGACGAGAAAAGGACAGAAACATTGCGTGGGCTTATCTCATGATATTGTTAGCTTGTTACCGAGTTATTTGTTATTTTACTTTCAAAGCAAAGCTATATCGCGGTTGTTGTTGTTGTGAGCGGGCGTAATACGCCCATGGGAAGTCTGCAGAAATTGTGCTGTTAGTTTTTTCTTTCTTCTTGGAAATTGTTTTCCTTCAATTCTCCTTTGATTGTGGCATACCCGACGTGTCACTTGGCCTCTTCGAAATGCTTGTTACAAAACTGGTTTGAATTTTCGTCTTCTTATCATTTTTTACTGATGAAGTTTCGACTTTTTCGGCATGTTTGAGTTCAGAGGTACTGGATGCGAAACCAGTACCGCTGAACAGTGCTTCCTTTTTGATGACGTCGATATTAAGTCCTTGTAGGCAAATGTAGCAACTACGAATCCCACCTTCGGATTATCCATTGCAATGAAGGAAATTGGGTGAGAAATGTGATACGATTTCGTCTGCTGTCAGATTCTTCATAATGTAGTAATACTATTAGTCAGTTTTAAGTAATCAAGCTCGACAAAAAATAAAACTGGACACTTCATGAATATATTTACACAGTCATACGTTGTAGGCAGGGAAATCTGTCTTTGGCACATGCGAGTCTTATGCAAACTAGTCAACTAGTTCTACATAAAGCGTCAGTCGATTTTGAATACAGGGTGCATCTTTTTATCACATTTCCATTCAGAACATTTGGAAGCTTCTTGATCTAATCCATTACCACAGCGGAGATCTCTGCAATGCTTCACTACTTCTTGAGTCAGTTAGAAACAACAACAAACAAACGAAAGGAAAGGTCGCTCACCCGCAGGAGCAGCGCCTCTTTCGTAATCGATCTCCAGTTCCACAGCTTACTGTACATGCAGACCACTGAGACCATCTAGTCCATTCACACTATATGAATTGTTAGCACCCTAGTGAGTAGTGGTTCACATTCTGCGTAATGGTGATACCTTTTCCGCCTTGATGACGCTGGTCGTTAGCGACACCTCGTTCTTGTTCTGAGTAGATTCGTCCACCTTCAATGCTGATTGGATACTTTCTTCAAGCTGAACGTTACTACTATGAACCTGTTTCACTTATAAATGAAATAAACAACATTACCTTTTTCTCATCATCCGAGTTAATGTCCGGATCTGATCTCCCTTTACTGATGCTGAAATCGACCTCGTTAACAACACGTAATGTAGTTCCTGTTGAATCACAGTTATCTTCTTCGGTTGAGAAGCCCGCACATTCACAGTCGCTCACCAGAGCTACAATTTGTCAAAATAAACTCTACGGGAAGATATATCTAACAAGGAGACATTTAACAGAACACATACTGTCACTTCCAATGCAGAATCGATTTCGATTCCGCTTTTTGTTGTCATTGCATTGACTCCACTCCGACCACTTAGACCATCGGCAAATCTATAAATCCGCATTTAGGTTACTGGTAGTTTCTCAAGTAAATCAATCATTTGACGATCCACAATATTCAATACTTTTGTGAACAAACCGTGTAGGCGAAAGTTGTAGTGCTCAGTGTTGAATCCTTCCTGCTCAACATGGAGATTTTATACTCGTCATCCTGTTTGTGTAACTGAAAAACTCACCAGGCAGTCTAGATCTCAACAAACAAATGATGTATTCGGTCCTTTACACATCTATGAACTAATCCTTGGGGAAAAAATCTAATCTCCTTGCTATCAGTTAACCATGATTAAGGAAGGACAGTAAAAGTGATTGTGCGTAGTGCGTGGTTAGAAAAACATCCACGCCAGAGGTGAATATTACGATACATGTACCTTTTGTATGAAGATAACATATTACGACAGAAATTCTATTCTGCAAACGATAACGGCGATAGTCAGATAACAAATACTTGGACGTTTACCTCAGCATCTTCTTGTCTAGCGTTAATTGGCTCATAATACCCATGTTCATCAACTGGATGTCCACCTATATTTTTTAGTTATAAATAATATTAACAACAACTGAAAAAAACAGTTTCTTTTAAGAACAGAACACCTAAACCTCCGACGGTTGAAGGTCCTCTTCCGGATAAGTGCATGGCATCACATATCTAAAATACTAGTTGTTTATCAATGTGATGGAGCAGCTTCCTTGTCTACTCAGATCTTTGAATCCATAGATCTATGTGGTAGTTCTCAATATAATATAATGTAATCCTGTAATCCAATGCAATCAAACCAGATTAGTCGAGGTGCAAGTCCTTAACACAGTTATGTCGGCTAACAATAAAGCCGTCCATAAGGCAGACAGTTATGGCTCCCTCGGAAAGTTCAGCCAAGCATCTCACGCCGCAGCAAGCGATGATGAATGGTATCACAGAGGTGCTCAACCAGAAACGACTCAAGCGTCATTATCACATTTATTAAAGACACTTCAATAATAATAACTATTCTTCATCTATTCAAACTTTTCCTTCTGTTAATCTCTTAATTAAAGTTAATCTCTGGATTGGATACTGATCTGAGAGTTTCCTTGTCAGTGAAGAACAACATTGTTTTCGAATATTGGGATGATGCATTGTACTACGAATCTACTAGAGTCCAACCTTTCCCGACATGCCATCAGGAGGCCATGATGAGGTGGTCCCGTCGGTTCCGTCGATGCACACGAACAACGAGCAATGACAGTTCAACATTGACGCATCGAAAAAAGGAGCACGGGAACTGGTAGGCAGCTTCCATTGATAGATACAGTCTATTGGTCTCGAAGGCGATTGGAGTAAAACTAATGAAGAGTGGAACGAAGACAAACAAAATGGTAGTAATAGAGAAAAGAAGAAAATCTAATCCCCGTTAGAGGTAATGTAAAGGTACCAGGAGCGAAACGATGGTCAGCTCATCAAATTAAGCGTTATTATTGTAACCTGATTTCTTTTCGTTCTTCTTCCTTCATATCCCTAGCCTTGCTACTCCTCTTCCATCTCGCGCAGAAGGAGGTTGAGTGGAACAGAGTCGCATGGTCGAGGCAGCCATTTACTTTGGAATTGTACAAGAAAGCACTGTCCACCGTGCGGCCGCTGACAAAATTGCCGTGAAGCGCGTTTGGAGGTGAGAGCCACGGAGTGGAACATTTGCCACCTTTCTGCTGCACCTTTCTGTCGTCAGCCTCCTAGTGAATGTTTGATAACAATTCGCAGAGCTGCCAAAACACGCCGCCTGCACCACTCCGAACTCTGCGGACAGCCGGCGGCGTGTAGACGGGAGATGAATGAAGGAAAGGAAGTACATACCAACTACGCAGAATTCGCTTGTAGATAAACGTACAAACGTACGTTTAAAAACGTAACACACGTACAAACCTTAACACACGCACGAAGAGGAAGTTGCGGAAAGGAAATACATGCGTACATTCACCTATCCCAGTCGCAAAAGCTTTTAAATAACATAAGCGTACCAATATTGACATAGATTTTCCTACCTTCTCAACAATACAGTCTCTCTCTTCAGTATCTCTGCCGGAACAATGACATGATAAATCCGATGATCCGTCTTTAGAATCAAGGCGATCACAAAATCTGCGACGAATTTCTTTGCCAACCTACAACCTAAGACTCAATACCAGTCTTAAGTAAAGAGGTAATCGTTGAACTGACCCGACATCTTGTGCAGCCGCACCAATCACTCCATTCGGTCCATTCGCATGAACGAGGTGTATCACACACTGTATTACACTGTCGTGTTTCGAAAGCCGAACCCTCACAACAGTTGACCCCTCAAAACTCCTCAGTACTGCAGCAAAGAATTTCGTACATAGAGTTGTTATGAGGAAGAAACACAAATTTACATGATTTCTACACCAAATTTCTACACACCTCTTTGTGAGTATATGGCCTGACGCCGTCTTCTATGATTCACTGGAACAATTGGAGTCATACTCTGAACAATACCTAAAAGTACAAACCTAGATGCAGACACAGTAAGTGACTCAAATGTGTACGCGTTGGCGGCCAATATGAAAATGAGAATCTATTGATATGTTGAATCTTCTACAAAGTATAGTGCTTCCCAAACGCAAGAAAACACTGCTTCCAAAATATCTGAGCATGTCCTCACCAGTGTCGTTCACATATCACAGATAAACCGATTAATATTGCCAAATAATCCTCACCTACTGCTAGTGGACCTCTTATGTAGGAATCTGTCAGCCTATGTGCTCCTATCACGTCAATATGACCATAATCTAGCTGAAAGGTCAAAGCTGTACTACAAAAAATGCAGGTTAACACTTTACTGATTACTTGAGAAGAAGATGATGTAAACACGGCACTTGATTCCACCATTTTACACACACGACTTCGCCTAGATATCGCTTGTGGACCACATCCGGTGCAAGGTGACCATTCGCTCCATGAGTCCCATGAGCAACATGGACCTTGAAGGACTGGTTACTGCAATGAATTCCTTCTTTAAACGTCTTTGCGCACACCTGCATCGCATGGCTTTCTCTCATTATCCGATCCAATACATGTGCCACCACCTTCAATGGTGGCTCGAGCAGGAGCACGTCTGGCAGCATCCTTGAAAATAAAAGACATAGAAAAGTTCCGTCCAACAAGGTGAGCGGTGGTCATGTAGTTACAAATTGTCACTGTTTACAGAATACTCACAAAGACACTGCCATTAAAAATACAGGAAAGAAAATAACGGTCCAGTAATGAAACCAAGGACTACACGCACGATGCCACGCCATATTCAACATTTTTTTTCCCAACTTGGAGACGATATTTTGGATTTGGAATGCAAAAGCAAAGCATCCATACATGAAAAAGCGACTATAGAATTGTCGAGCTCATCATACGATTTTTAGAAATCATTTATCAGATATTACGAGCAGAATTCGGCTTTATGCTCCACAAAACCTCACCACCTTTATTACCGGTGCAAGAACACTAACCTCAGCGGAGTGATTACGGTATGCGGAACTTTGAACTTCGGACCGTGATCGGGCAATAAGCATGGATTTTGCTCTGTCTGCAATAAAGAAGTGTAAAACCAACGAATAGGCTGACGACGGAAGCGTAACGTGTACAGGAGTGCCCGTACTCGTAATTCAAAACCAATTCATCAGAAATGAAGAGCTTATCTAACTAGTAATTCTACTAGCTCCTTCAACAAATTTACCTGCTGGACCAGACTCCATTTCAAAAAGCGCTTCATCAAGCTCTTCAAGATTTGGTAGGTTCACAAGATCATCCGTTACGCATCTACAAAGCATAATTTCTCAACGACCACCAATAATTTATACCTTTCTGATACTAGCGAATTGAACTATCCACAATCTTTCAAAATCTTACCGCCTTCTGCGCTCACACACTCCGATGCCGCACGTTACGGAACAACCACTCCATCCCATCCATTCATCCCAATAGGGGCAACTTGTCAACTGGCAGAAACGAATTTCTCGGTTCGATCCTGGACAGCCAGAACCATTTTCGCAGGTGCGCATCCTAAATTTCAAGAAAAATATCCCAATGTCCTGCAGAGTTCTTCTTTCTTCTTCAAAATTATATATATATATATATATATATATATAAATGTTTGCAGGACACTGGAGTGAGACTAGAGTCAAAACGAAGCGAAGCCGACAAACGACAGTCGGATTGTAATCGGAACGGAAGGTTCAATGTGGCCTCTGTTGCTGCAATCGGATTGCGGAGATGAGCAAGGATCTCTCTCCGCCACCTCAAGATTAGCCGCTTACGTATCGTTCCAGACTTCAAGTCCTTTTAACCTGACTGTAGCTGGAATGAGTGTGACCGGAGGGTGTCTGTCTAATAGCGATAGTCATTATTCACTAGTCATTAAAAAATAAAAACCAAAACAACTAGGTATACGTGTTTAACAAGGAAGTACCTGCTCTGATTCCCTTGACCGCATGTCGCTGAACATTCAGACCAGTCCTCCCAATCTGACCACGTGGGACACGCTCGGGTTGGGCAGGTGGACTGATCCTGTGCTGATCCTTCGCATCCTGCATGGGCCATTCCTCGATACATGCACACTCTAAGTAGTATAGCTTGAAGGCCGTTTGTACATTTTAACATTACTGGAATAAAACAATTTTGCAAATAGTACTTTAACGCTGCGTTATTCAACGCAACTACAACAGGCTATTTGATTCTGATAATCAGATCTAGTACCGAATTTCCTCAACTGCAACTAATAAAAACCGCGGAACATGTCACCTCAGTTTCGTAACTGCGCACTCCGCAAAAAAGGCTTCAATCATTTTTTCCTGCAAAATCCCATTGAACGAAATCCCATAGTTCACTGCTCTGTGAACGTGATTTGAATGATAGTATACTCATACAGTGCAAAACTGTCCGTCCTTCTGACGCAAATTACCAAACACTCAAAAATGATGTGCACCTCAAATATGGGCAATTCAACTGTTGCTCTGCTGCTACACTCACACGGTATATTACACAGACGGATCAACGTGGTAGCGTGTGCGTGGTAGGAGAACATTTATGAGGGGAGGGGGGGACGGAGCAAAATGTTGAACTGGACGGTACTGAAGCGACCGATAATGAGAAATGAGGCAATGCGAACGAGAAGTGGAACGTTGGCAGAGGCGATCATCGAGTTGCTCTATTCTTAACCTATGGAAATGAACAGCTGCGAACCTATGTAACTTGGCTCTTGGAGTTAATCGGCTATGTTGATAACGAATATACACATAGTAGGGTCAAAACGACATGAAGCACGGTGCAGTTGCATAAGCGGCTCGTAAACTACAGCGAGGAATAGTGTCAGAAAGAGTCCTTTCTCGACTACGCTACGCTACGCACCACCCCGCTTCGAGTGCAGCCGCTTGCGCAACTGCTTCGTTCCTTATCTCATTTTGAGCCGGCTACAGCTGACCGATGATCTTCTTTGGTAAATATCGATTTCATCATTCTTTTTCCATTTGTGTTGCTAATGTATCATAAAGGGAGTTTATGGAATCCGACAAAAACTTGACTGCGATACCAATCGAGAGCAGTGATTATGGATGTACGTCGCCGTGGACATTACCTGCAGGGAATTATCGACATTCCTCATACATAAAAAGTTGCTGCCACTGACCTACTTTTGCTTCATGGACAGTGAAAAATTGACAGATTAAGCTTTTTTTACTCATGTAGAGCACAATTTTTACAAATACTGAAGGAAACTGTTGGACTTCTTAGCATAGTCTGTGTACTTCCTCCGTGGTTTGTACAGTTTGTTTTTCACACTAGCATTTGTGCTCAAAAAAGTGTTATCAGGACGAGAAGGCACGCAATAACGCCAGCTCACGTCACTAAAACCTAACTTATCGCCACAAAAATTTAGAATAAAATCAAATAGATAAAAATTCTCTACTGTAAAACCATCTCTGCACCTGTTTCTTATTCTATAAGAATCCTCGTCGCATTTGTTGGCACACACTGTCCACGCTGTCCATTCACCCCAACTAGGGCAATCCTAGAATTGAGCAATTATACTTTTGCACACAATATTAAAAATTATTAAGTTACTGTACATGTTGATTGCATAATAATCGCTCCTCTGATGCCCCTTCGCAACTTTTGCCTCTCTCGCATTCTCTTGTACGTACCTGGAGAAGGATTATACGAAATAATGTTTTTTCGAAAGGCTCTATTGACTTGCCGTCTCCCCGGTATCGCAGCTTTTCGTACACGTTGACCATGACGTCCACGCAGTCCACTGTGGACATTCCCCAAGGTTACACATTCTGCTTTCATTTGCTGGGCCAGGACAGAATACGCTACTCTGGAAGAAGTATCATGGATCTGGAAGAGCACAACCTTCGATGAGTGCTTGTTTCAGACGAGTGAAAATACCTTTTTTCAGAGTATGTCTCATATGGAATCAGGAACGAATTTATTGCACGAACGCTATCAGCATCTAGCATTGGTCGTTTTTTTCGTTTAGTAATACATAACCATTATCACCTACTGACCCGTAAGAGATTCTCCAGGATATCGGGCATTCTCAGCGCACACATTGAAATTATAAACCCAACATACCTGACATTTCCTACTTCTTCTTTCCTGCCCTTGTCCACATGTAAGACTACAGCCTTCCCACGGACCCCAATCACTCCACACCGGACAGGCCGCAGCTGTGCAAGTTTCTACAGTCTGAATACACATTTTTTGCGGGCGGGTAACGGAAAAATGCCGCCTCATTCGAGAAAAAAAGGTGTCCTTACCATGCTAACACCTGGACAGTCTCGTCCACCGATGCATTCTCGTGTACGTTTTCGTTCACCCTCTCCACAAGATGCTGAGCAGACCGACCACGCACTCCACGGAGACCATTCATGACAAACTGCCGCAATCACACAAGGCTCAACAGTTGGACCCACACAACCAACTCCTGAAAGTGAGGGAATATAGGTAGATCTGAAAACGAAAAAAAAGAAATTTTTTACGAGAAGAGCGTGAGTTTAGGAAGGTTACCTGCAAATTTTGCAAAGTTTGCAGTCCTTCATCCCGTACTCATTTTTCGACCACAGATTAGTGACAGCATTAATTAACGTTTACCTGAACACTGCCGAGTTCTCGTGCCAGGACCACAAGATCGGGAACATGGACTCCATTCTGTCCAAGTAGATGTAACCGTGTGGGAGTCAGAGTGAAAACAAGTGGATGGGTACTGAAAATTGATCCATTCAGTTACTTTTAGGTTTTCTAGGGGAAAGCGTTCAGAGTTTCGTACACATGGAGGTCTCGGCGCACATGGATCACTTTGTCGGGCAGGACACGGGGACGAGTCCAAAGAAGCCAGGGTAGGCACACATGATGCTCCTGCTGTATTATAAAAGTGAGAGTGAGAGAAACCACCATTCGCTATTCTTATCTCGCAAATATTTTTCGTGCAAAAATTTTGGATCATTTGGAAGAAAATGCCAGTCCAAAAACAAAGCCTAAACAATCACAAGTTTGGTGCGAATGAGTTGCTGGTAGTCATTCTAACGAAAATGGTCACAGCTTCTAAGACATGGCCTGGTAAAAGAAAGAATAATTTGCGTCACAGAAGCAACACAAGGTGTCCTTAATGTACGCTAGAAAGAAAAAAAAAGAAACATATGAGAGAATAAGCGCACGTGCACAGTTGTCGTACCCATGCTTCATAGCTTGACCCATGTGCAGCACCGCCACTGGAATAATAGCTTGGACACCTGAAAAGCTTTGAGAAATTCACCAAAATATGCTTCCAATTTTCTTTAATACAATCAGCATGATTTGGCCGACTTCTTTTTGTTGTATATTTTATATAACATAGAATAACTTTTACTGTTCACTGTCAATAAATACTACAAGTTTTCCAACGGCAGACATTTTTATTGACCAATTATTCTCCTGATGTACACCTTCCTTTAAATTAGAATTTAACAAACGTATGTACTTTACGTAGGTATACCACAACGTCCGAACAGTCCTCACCTTCGAACGGGGACTTTGGGCGATGATAATCCTCTGAGTACGACCTCCCCAAACCATCTCTTGATTCTGAGAACTGAGATTTAAGTGAAATAGGTCTTGTAAGTGATGAGGATTTTCGCCGACTATCTTCTGGATACAAGGGTGTCATTGTCTGAAAAGGCAAGTAATAGATGAAAGGGCAAAGAAAAAACAGAACAAAGACAAAAAGTTGCAAAAACGTAAAAACTTCTCGCAACTAAAAGTCTTTTTTAAGGTACGACCAGAGTTTACGCGGTAAAAGCACAAACACGCTCATTTTCTCATAATATGCAAAAAAACTGTGGAAAACTGCTGTGTTGCAATGCCGAACCCCCTACGAGGTCCCAGTAAGGTCCCACGTCTACAGGAGCAGGTATGCACCCCACATCTGCCAGTGAGCGGGAGTTGATTGCCTGCTCGTCCGCAGATGCGGCGTGTATGCCAGCTCTTGCATATGATTCGTTCTTTCGTATTTCGATTCGTAGGAGGATTCGGTGCGAAATAACAGTTCCCACGTGAGTTTTCTGAATAATTAGAGGGAGCTGGGCATGATTACGCTCATATTCGTTAACTACACCTCTAACCCCATCCATTCGTGGACAGATTCCAACACCCTCGATTTCGTGGTATGCTGTCTCTAATAAATAAGTTCTTCAACTATTCAGTTGTCTTGCATATTTTTTTATAAGTCCCAGTTTGCACGATCAACACTCTTATGAAGTTATAATTTGTTTTTTTAAAAACAATATTAAGACCAATGGAAAGCATTAGAATGTGTACCGCGTATCTCTCTGCTGTAAGACGAAAAGTTTCTTCTCCGAACTGCTCTCGATCAGGGAAAAATGCATCCGATCGAATTTCTTCGTCGTCAGACGCTAAAATCAAAGTAAATGAAACAAAATTGTGTTGAATTTGATCTTCTCTCGAGGATCTCGAGCAGTGGTGTCGAGCTGGATTTCTTGATCAAGTACCCCTCATAAATTACTAAATTGTATGGAAATTCGGTACCACAGCTCACACAACACGACGTTCGCGGAGTGTTTAAGGGTAGCGCATCACGGAATTGGCGTGGTACGGAAACCCAAGGAAAACATATTGTTTCTGTTGTAGATTACGAAAACGAGCTTAGCTCAGCGTGGCTTCAAGATACGGTTCCACAAGAGAAACCGAGGAGTTTCTTTTCAACCGAAAATCGACATGGCAAGTCTGAAAGACGACGAATGCAGAACAAAATTCCGCCAACGTGTCTCTATTCATGTCGGAGTGCGAACAAAGAAGAAGCTTAGCGATGCGGATTCCTTCACAAACTGCATCCAGGACGCTGCAAGGGAAACGCTCCCGGTTCTGTTACCACGGAAGAAGTTTGCCTTTGCATCTCCGGAAACAAAATCCACGTACAATTCTGGTAACTTCCGGGAGCGTCTCTTAGCAGCGTCCTGGATGCACTTTGTGAAGGAATTATGTGTCGCGCGCAGTACTGGCGACTTCAACCAGGAAAAGCGTCATAGAAGGAAGCTGCGTCGTGAACTGCAACTAAACCGCGATAAGGAGTACACGTCAAGAGCGATGGAGTTTGAATAGGCGTGGGAGGACAAGAACCCGCGGAAAGCCTATGCTCTACTAGAACAGTATAGCGGCAAAATGAAAAGATGTTCTCCTGTCCTCAACACTGTCAATGGAGTAGCTGTCGGTGAAGCAACCCTTCCAATTTGGATGGAACACTTTAATACCTTGCTGCACCGGCTAGCACCGTCAGCTCCTGAACTCGAGCACGTTCATAGACCGACATATGCGGTTAACGAGGAGCCAACGACCGAGACGGAGGCTCTGGTCTGTATTCAAGAAATGAAGAATGGAAAATTTGGTGGAGACGACGGGATTAGCGCAGAAATGCTAAAATATCTTCCTCCGTCTGGGATTCGTGAGATGACAAAGATCACCCGTTCAATATGGATAGACGAAAGGATACTTGATTCGTGGAGACATTCTATTATAATGCTCCTCCACTAGAAGTTATCCGTCACGGATCCTAGGAATTATCGAGGAATCTCTTTGCTGCGTGTTATGTACAAGGTATTGGAGCGCATTATCCTCGACCGACTCATTAAACATCGCGAAGAAACAACGCGCGACGAGCAAGCTGGCTTTCGTCCTCGCCGATCTACGATTGACCAGGTTCATCGTCACGAGAGTGTTCGAAATCTGGCAGCGGTATTCGAACCAATGCAACTAGCGTTTCTTTGAAGCCACGTTCGACTCTCCTCATCGAGCCCGTCTTCTCAACGCGCTCCACGCCGACGGATTACAAGGAAAGTTCATTCGCTTGCTTGATGACATGAATCAACGAACAACTGCTGCAGTTCGAACACCACCCGGATGTACAACACCGTTTGAAGTGGTAACTGGAGTAAGACAAGGGGCACTGGCAGGACCTTTCCTGTTCAATTTCGCAATCGACGACATTATGCGAAGAACAGTCGACCATTGTCCTGCCGACATTGTCTTAGCACCATCAGGGTGCCCCTTGACTGACCTCGAGTACGCCGACGATGTCGTTATATTCGCGGAAAGCAGTACGAAACTTCAACATGTTGTCAACCTTGTATCAAAGCCGGCTGCAGCCTATGGACTACGCCTACGCCCTGATAAATGCAAGCAGATGTGGATCTCTTCGAGACCACGAACGGGAATCAGGGTGGACGGACAACCGATAGAACTCGTCGATGAGTTTTGTTACTTAGGCTGTACGCTGAAGAACAATGGCAGCTACGAGAGAGATGTTCAGCAAAGATGCGCTAAGGCCACTTCTGCATTTAACTCCTTAACGAAATGCCTGTGGTCGACCCCCATCACCAACGAAGTCAAGCTGCGAGTCTACCTATCCGCAATTCACCCCATCATGATGTACGGATCGGAGACTTGGGCAGCACCATCAACGGTTATGGAGAGGCTTGACTGCACGGAACGAAAGCTGCTTAGACGGCGATTTGGCTACTTTTGGCCTAAGGTATGTCACAATGAAGATCTTTACGCAGAAATTGATGTGGTATACCGGCGGATGACACGTGGAAAACATCAACATCTTGCACCGCCATCGAGAGTGGCTAAAGTGAATCGCCTTCGCTTCTCTGGTGATATATTAACGAGACCGGCACATCGCATTCTTCAATGAGTTCTGAGGAGTTTGTCGGATTCGAGCTGGAAGAAGCAAAAAAAAAAAAACGAAAAAAAATCCGAAAACGGAAGTTCTGGACTGAGGTCGTGAAAGAGGACCTAAGGACACTCGCCATGAATAGGCAGTTCAGGCGAGATGTAAGGTTTCGCAGAATATGGAATAGCGACGAATGGATTGGTTCTGTGCAAGCTCTCGTAGAAGATCGAGAAGGTTGGGCAGAGCTGTGTTCAAGGACGGCACATCTCGGCGAAGATGCAGATAATCGCTTCAGGCGATAACATCAGCCCGCCGATTAAGTCAAGTAAGTAACCCTACGAATGTGGGGTGGTGCAGGTTTCAGGTGGAGAGTTCCTATACGGGATCGTAGATTATGGAGAGGTGGATGATTCTGTCCATTTCTTCCTAATTGCCGTAAAAAACGGCCCGGAAGATACGGCTTCGGGCGTTCTGGTACGCTATTCCCTACAACGAGTTCGATTGGAGCGTCCCAGCCTTGTGCACGCGCCGCATCTTCTGGGCCATTTTTTACGCCAATTAGGAAGAAATGGACGAAATCACCCTCCTCTCCATAATCTACGACCCCGTATAGGAACTCTCTACCTGAAATACGCATCACCCCAGATTCGTGGGGCTTGTCGCAGTTATACTCATATACGCCGATGACTCTTATCTTTGAAACATAGCTCTGTCCAGCCCTCATCTACAGCATAATCTCACATAAAATCCTGCAGGCATCGGGGTCTCGCGTGAACTGCCTATCGACGCAGAGTGAACTGAGTGCCTTCATGTCAACAATATCCAGCAGTACAACGTAAGGAAACGTTATGAAAGTTCCCATACTCCCGGAGGTATTTGATCAACTTGGATTGAGCTTTGGCGGTTTGGTGAACCAAAGCACTTCTTCTTAATATCTGCATAACTTCCGTCGAATGTCTGATTGGATTTACTATAAGCAGGTGCATCACGAACAGGTGGCAATCAGACTCGTATAGGGGGTCCCACATCGATACCATAACACTTATAATGCTTGCATAAATCACATGAGAGGACTCTCCTAATCGAAATCATCTACAAGTTTCATTATTCCCAGAAAGATATCAAATAAAAACAGAACGCTGGCTGCCGCCGAGGATTGATCATTCACGATGTGCCAACATCGACAATCAGCATCCACAAGTCCCTTCAAAGACATTTTTTAAATTGCATTTCACAAAGTCGGTGGAGTTACAGCGAAAATCAGTTTGATAGTCAAAACTTATATTCAGCCCCCTGGGGGCATAGTGCACGTGTTACGGATATTCGTCCTCATTACCACAGAGTACCCTCAAAAGTCTGGCATCCTCCCATTCTGTACGTTACGGGAACCTCGTAATCGTATCAGGCAGAGCTCTAGGTCCTTATCGCCTTGCCTCGTTCTTCACCGCTCGACGAAGCACCGCTTCCTACAGCGTTCCTCTCCAATTATCTACGATTGAGGTACTTTGACGTTCAAATGTTGTCTTACAGGTCTAACTGCACTCTAAATATAGATATGGATATTTCGTCGATTCAAGGTACAAGTTTACTATTAGGGAGCTTGCAGCAAGCAAACAAAGCACTGAAGGGTACAGAGAGAGCTTTGGAGGGGATTTTTGGAGCTCAAATTTCTTCATTAGTAAATAGGAACCCGAACGTAGTTCACGAATATCATAATGAAGCACAGCTTTAAAAAAAATTTAGGCGCTTAATTCACTGGAAGCACCCAGAGCCATCAGTCTGCACTAAGTGGATTTGTAGATGGTGTTTCGCGTTTTCTCTAGGATAATTGCAAACCAATTCCTGTATTTTATTAACTCCAGAAGTGAAACACAAAGTCAAAAACACCCTCAGTGAAACGGCAGTGGCTTCCCGAACAGCTTGATATCAGTTACCGTTACCGATTTCACATAGTAAAATTACTAATCTCAAAATGCAGCGAGAACGTGTAGCTGTATTAGCGAGCAGGAAAGAAATGTCAAACAAAAGGTTGCACCAAAGTTCGCAAGGAGAATAGTCAGTAGAATGTCCAGAAATAGCGCCTAACTGAATTCTCTCACCAATATTCCATGGGTAACGTAGCCTTCCATGGAGAAGATTCTTAAAGTCACTGAGTCAGAAAATCTTTAGAAAAGTCGCCAACACAACATTGTAATGACCAAAAAGAATCGTTCGAAGGCAGATTTTCTGAGTGCTGTAACCTCAACAATGAGAAAAATGTCCAAGAATCTATAAGCTGCGCTTTGAGACCGCAGATTTTTTTTAGAATTGTCGCTGATTATCCTTCACACAACTGTCAGGAACATACCGAGAAGGCCAACTCACTTGCAAATTATCCTACCTACAATTTCTCTTCAATCACAATTATTCTTTAGTTGCAGTTCAGAAGGACGTAAAAACAATTTAATAGCAACGCGATGTTCTCCAAGGTTAGCAAACATAATTATACACTGTTTTTCGATGTAAAACTCATAATAACATTATATTACTTGCCATGTACAGCCATTATCGTTAGTTGAAATTCGTGTCAACGAAGGTCATACACGACGCAAATCTATCTCAACTTGTAACTAATCTTTTTTTGAAGACGCACACAGCAGGAAAAATTCACTTACCTCTACCTCTTTCACTGCCATATTCCAACCTTTTGCGATGATTCGTGGATAATTTATAGGTTATCTCCGATAAGGAAAACTGAGGACAGGACTGTAGCAATTCATGAACTGTAGACACCTTAATAATGGAAATTATAAGAATCTTGTAGTTGTAAAAATAAATGCTATTAAAGATCTCTGAAATATTGATTAAATGTAAACAAGAAGAGGAACAGGACCTCCTTCGAAGCCTCGTGGACTCGAATAGAGCTGCAGAGCAGATACAGTAAGCACACCAGACCAATAGTAAATCTTAGAATTTGGGAAACTACATCACCTTTATTCAGATGCTCGGAAAGATATTACATTAATAGTGTATTTCAAGACGAGGACGCCTCGCATGGTCATGTTACAGTACACCAGCTGTACGTGTTAATTTTGCTTTCAATCGGCATCAATTCTTATAAGAAAAGTCCTGTTTGGAAGTTCCTGTCTATGAAAAAAAAAGCTCCATGGCAATTGGAACCGTATCACCAGTTGTAGTGGCATAAAAACTATCACGCGTTCTTATAAAGAACAGTTCTCAGAAGGTGGGTCACAACGAATTGACTTGTAGAATTGCATAGGGGGTTACACTCGAAGTGGCGCCCTGGGACCCATGTTCAACTTTGCAGTTGGTTGCAGCAACCGAGGGACCCACTGTGACCCTAACTGCCTAAGCACTTGCAGCACAAATCAGACCGTTCTGGCCTCAGTGTATTCGGTTGCATTTTCTATCGGTGAAGAAAATATTACTTCTCTATTTTGACTGCACAAACTACTATATTTACATCAATGTTTGTTTACTATGCTATTAAAACGACAAGGATAATTGCCGCGTCACTTCTTCGTTTCTTCCGACAATGTCGTCGAATAAATGACACCTACCGGTTCTACGGATGCGTCAGGATGAAGTGCTGCTGGTTGTTGAGCGCTGTTTTCCGAATAGAGTGTACAAACACCAGTTAACTGGAATTTTTGAGATTATCAGAAGATCTCGATGACATTTGGCGTCAACTCACTTTTTCTTTGTATGGTGTAAAAACGGCAGCTTTGCAGAATGTTATACTCTCAATACATCGTTCAACACATCGCTCATGTGTTGGCATGTGAACTCGTTGCAGCACCGCCGTGGAGGTGAACACGTAACGTTTGCGAGAGCATACTCGTAATCCGAAGGCTAAAGCAGAGATTTCAATGAGGAACCTGGACGTGAGAAGTGGACAAACGAGAAGAAAACCTTGAACAACTACGTTAAGCTGCGCCTACTCATTCGCCTTCAATTCAGAAGCGCTTGAATTTTACAACACACAGCCTAAGCCATGATTTACACCGCGATGCCAGCCAATGTATCAAGCCATTGTTTGTATCCTTCCAGACAACTCTGGTACCAATTTTTTGACCTCGGAATGATGAAAGGCTTGGTTGGCGCTAGTGTGGTTTCGGATCATCGACCGTATAGTCGCTGCAGAATCTCTTGACGACTGCGCTACACCCGTCAAACATTTTCAAATAATACTCTCCTATATAAATAGAAATAAGAATGGACATAAATATGAATAAGAAAGGACAAATTCTTTTGAAGAACAGGAGAAAAAACTAACCAAAAATTCGCAGTTTCTAAGAAGAATTGGAATAGGCTTGATGAGAACAACAGGGACGGTGGAAGGTATAGCGGACAGAAAATCCAGAGGGTCGGGTCTCTCCATCAATAGCTGGGGTTTTAATGCCGAGATCCCCACCTTGAGATGTTCGCGAATGTTCCGTTTGGGGGTGGTGTCGAAGTGTTTGGCACGTCTTAGATCACCTAGTGATCTCTTAGCGGAGATCAAAGCATCTGCGAATATTTATGTGGAGTTACAGCAGTTATGGTAATACACTATAAATAGTACACTAACCTTGAATGAGTGATTGTTAACAGATTGAACAAGAAAATAAGTTCAAATATTAAGAAAACAAACAATAAACAGTTGAAGCGTTCTCTTCTACGTATCCCTGGACTTTGAACTCTGAACAGACGTGTCCAAAGACTTTGAACTTTGTACAGATATGGACACGCCACACTCCTCCAACCTTTCCTGCCGACCAAAGAACCAAATTGATCGAATGAACTTTTATTGTTAAAAAGGTGTATATGAAAAACCTTGTAGTATTTACTAGTATTCTTTCTTCGTTCAAAAATAAATGTTGTGTAGCAGACACGATTGCAAGAAAAAATTGTTTTTCCGTATCATATACTTGACATTCCGATGGCATACAGGTAGTTTCACTCGTCAGTTCGGGTGGTAATAGGAACTTCTCGGGTACATAGTAAATGTCTGGTGCAATAGACTTGCAATTTCTCCCTTACTATTTACTCCCCATTAGCGTGTCACTCCAATTTATTACTGGATATCTCACCGTCTTAACTCTGGATGGTAAGGGAGGCCCGTGGCGAACAATTACGTACTTCGTGCGCTTCCAAGCAACTATGTGGACGAGTTTTCTATTTTACTTGGCGCTTCAAAGAACTGACGAGAACCGAGCAGTAGCGTTGATAAATCGTGGATGGAAGAATTCCATACAAAATAACGCAAAATAATCTACCATATGAAAGAAAAAGCTTAACGAATACTCCAGTAATTGTGGCAGATGTGTTCGTACAATTACTAGTCAGAACTTGATTTATTTTGTTCTGAATTTGACATTTGAAATAAACTACGTTGGTACTGACTAGAAATGTATGGAACTAGAAGAATATACGGAAGAACACGAATAGTAGTGTTACATAGCGAACTTATGGGAGTTATCCTGAATCAGGAAAATGAATGAATGGGTTGAGATTCTTGCAAAAACCCAGTGAAGATCTCTCTGTGATCGTTTTTGAGATCTGATGCCTATATTTTTTTTTGTTCACTGAAGCTGCCGTAATTAATATGAGAATATAGCAGTAATTAACAAGAAATCTCTGCAGCTAAAGGAAGTCATTGGGAACTAGGATATTTCAGTGGAAGGTAACTGATGAAATGCGATATCATAATTATTATTCTATTATTATTATTGTTTCTCAACCCTTTGCGAAAACAAAGATAATTTTTATGGAATGTTTATGGTTGTGAAAGTAAGTGAGATTTGTGTCGAGCTTCCAGAGACTAATTTTGGAAAAGAATGATAGAGTAGCTGGAAAAAAAATAGACACATTTGTGGAGTTGAAACAGAGAAAATAGGCGGCGTAAGAAATTGTGGAAAATCTGACGATGTAGTTATGTAACTCTTTGTTTTTTAGCAGTGCATGGAACTAGATATATCTGCTTTCAGTTCCAAATTATGTGAGTAATCACTGCCAAATTTATTGGTATGCAATACTCAGTTACTCAAAAGAATGGTTTTCTCCAGATGATTTGACCAAATTCAACGCTATTGCGTTTACATTTCAGGATGTGAAGTAAAGTACAAACCTGGCTGTAAAGACAATGCAAGGAACAATGTGATTCCCATGGATGTCGGATACATCATAGTAGTAAACTAGTACCGATTCTATCTGTTGAACGGGAAAAAGCGTTTGCAGCAATTATGAGCGTGAATCTCTGGAAATGACGTTGAAATAGTACTGTTGACATGACTGAATCGCGTGGAATCGGTCGAGTGTTGAGGTGAAACTAGATTCCAAAAACCTTGAAAACCCGTGTCGTTAGGAAGGCTACGCTCTTCTTAAGGATTTGAAATGATATGATTTGCATGTTGACAAACAAAAGCCGTCTAAAGTACACAGATTCACCGGAATGTGATACTCGTTTTGGCAAACACTTCTGGTCCTAGTGTTTAGTTAGCTTCAGACATTCGTAACGTTAACATATTCTGTGGTCACATAACAACGACAAAAGGGAGCAGCAAAAGCATTTGAGAGGCTACGGTCGAGTGATC
This sequence comes from Necator americanus, assembly GCF_031761385.1. Classification (NCBI taxonomy): domain Eukaryota; kingdom Metazoa; phylum Nematoda; class Chromadorea; order Rhabditida; family Ancylostomatidae; genus Necator; species Necator americanus. Next base: position 738,016 of record NC_087376.1, read on the forward strand.
CAGTTGACTTGACCTTAGCCCAAGGAGCCGGTATCGGGTAATTACGTAGCAGCACGTAAATGCGCATCCAGACCACCACACATTTTCTGGTTTTGCTCCCACTCTTTCTCCTTCTCTCTTATGCGAGCCATTCTGTCTACGTGTGCGCAATAACGCAATGGGTAGCTGAAGTCCATAGATGGGAATGTGAGGATTCTCTGAATTGTGATCCATCTTAAGACAACTGGTACTCAAATCTCCAGAAAAGATATTCTTCGCAAAAATCAGTTGCGGGAATTTCTTTTCGAAATTGATCTGCAAGTGATCTTCATATGAGTTTTTTTAACAACAATTTTTAAGGTCTTAATTAAGAAGAAACTACGTTAAAGGGGACAAAAAACTTTTTTAACGAAAATTCAGACTTTCTGTGCACTGACCATATTAAGTGACGTTTCTTCCCTAAATCAAATATCTCCCTTCTGCATCGACGTTTCACTGAGCATTAGCGATTAGCAATAACGTATTTACGTAAAAAAGTCAGATGAATATCAGCTGATTTTGCAGATCACTGCAGCTCCCCTATCTTTCTGTATTTTTCAGTGTTTTCTTGTGTTGCTCAGTGAAAAAAGTCAGCAATGATGTGAGAATGTAATCAAGGATGAATTAGAATGCGGACATAAATTAATTATGCAGCATTTTTGGTGGAAATACATCAAACATGCAAACAGCATAACTCCACAAAACTACACCGAAAGTGAGAAAATTGTGGGATTTCTAGGTTAGACAATGTCCTCCTTTAAACTCATTACAGTACCAACCAAGTAAATATGACTTACTTCTATTCAAGTAACTCTCTAAAAACTGTACATTTACTACATATGAGTTTTTCTTTTACCGAAAAATACTTTATTGTAGCTGAATATTACAGAATTATTAAGTTATGCGCAGCGCTGTGTTCACCTCACACCTATTCCATCCAGAAACAGTATTTCTAGACAAAATAGGCCCAACGACTTCGATACTAAGCACGGATGAAATCTATTGACTTAGAAAATATTAAAAGCATACATTTAGGGGGCGATACCATCCAAGGGACGGAAACAATTCTTAAGGACTTTTCTTCAGAACTAGAATGTAGAATGTTTAGGTTCGTAAACGTTCAACGCTGATAAGAAGTGCACTCACAGAATCCGACAAAAATGAAAGTGCATCTAACACTCAATAACGTTCTTCTATGGATATCCCGTATAATTCCAGATTGCTTCGTGGATAGAGGACAACCTAATATGAAGCAACATAACTACTAACCTGAGCCAATATGATATTTTAGGTTGCAATATTGTAGTTTCAAAAAAATGGTACATACAGAAGATAAATAGACAATATTTATGAATGATTACGTTGTAAAAGGCATCGTCGCAACTTCCGTTTCACAAAAACATGCCCTTTCTAACATGCTATGTTTTTGTTGCTAGCGCATAGTGTCCTCGCCTAATCTGATTTCAACATTAATATCGTGCTCAGGCAGGTGAAATATTAAGAAGTTTTTTTTTTTCTTAAATACATTATACTACGAATCTGACGTAGTGGGGAAACAACTGGGAAAACTAGAAATAGGGTTGTAGATTGCGGGATCGGGAGTGGTTCCTCTCATCTCATCTCTAATCGACGTAAAAAATGGCGTGGGAACCGCTTTAGTCCCTACGAAGTACGTTAGAACGCTGCTCCATGAACACGTCCCACAAAGAAGTACTCTTTGATCAGGATTTGGTCTTTGTATGCAGTTCGATTATAGCTTTCACAAAGCTGTGGCAGTGTTCCGTTGAGCCCACAATTGAAAGTGATCTCGAGCTCCTGCGAAACAGAAATTCTCAATCATAAACCGACTTCCATCTGTAACAATTAGGATTGTCACTGTCATCTTCGAAGAAGTATGTGTTGAAGTTGTAGATCTTGCAGAGACCTTGGAGAATTTTCGTCATAACTGCTTGTGTTTTAATAATTGAATATTGGTTCTCATGGCAAAACCACACTGCTTTCGTTCACTTGTCGTTCGTTGTAATTTTACAAATTCAATCATCAATCTCCTTATAAGACTGTAAAGGATCATCCTTCTTCTAAATCTTAGGGAGCTACAAGGTATTCGTAAAGTCATCGTTAGACATGCGTCATGCGCTTTTCACCGGTCATAGGAAAGCTACAAAACGAGAAGGAAATTTGAGATCTTCACCAAATAAAAGGGAAAACCTACTAGTTTCCGTAGTATGATGCGCAAGCGTGTGCGCATCCAGGAGATGACGCAACATCACGAACTGCACGGCAGCGGATCAACCCTCGCCCTCGCCAATCGAGATGTTCAATGAACAGAGGAAGGTCCAGTGTGTTCTGTGGCTTCCTAATTTGGACCCCACAAGAATAATACTATTCGATGGGATAAGCAGTTAAAGGTTCTGTCAGGGTTCTATCAACCCATAGCCACCACGATCCCCGAATCTGAGGTCTTCAGACGTTTACTTGTGGGGTTATATGAAGCAACATGTGTACAGTGAACGTATCAACGACATTAATCATTCAAAACAGAGAATCACAGACGTTACAATAACTCTAACACCAGACGTCCTTAACCGTGTGTGGGAAAAACTTGAGTATCGTTTAGACGTGTGTCGGGCAATAAATTCGGGCCACATCGAACTGCACTGAATAGCTAAGGAAGCAAAGGAGTTTCCCTTTTTATTTGGTGAAGATTTCATATTTCTACCTTGTTTCATTGCTTTCCTATGACCGGTAAGAAGTGGACCATGACCTTACGGACACCCTGTATTAAATATTGCACATACTTCGTGATTTTTTAAAATCATCCTGCACTACATATGTAGTCCACTTTATCTCTATGGTAGTTCATCGTTTCACGGAGTCGCGTTTTTCATAGGATTTCACGAATGACAGATGGCACTATAAATTCCGAAGCGATTAAGAGTTTGTTGCTAAAGCGTCAGTTTAGTTCGTATAAATTTCTGAATAAAATGTGATAACATGTTAGTTTTCAGATTTTGATAGAACGAAAATAAACAAGAAAAAAGTCCGAACACGAAATGGGCAAAAAAGAGGAAATCTCCTACCACAAAACTCTTTTTCATGTGTAACATCATTCTTGGCTGAGACGTGCAAATAATGCTGAAATCTACCAAATTTCGTTTGATACCGAAATGCGCAATGCTTCTTTATGAGAAATCTGTACCTTTGCTCATTCATTTATTGGTGGAAAAATAAAGGTCGTCTTAAAACAGCAACTTTCAAATATTATCACTCGTTTCAATAACCACTTTATTGATCAGAGTAATCATCACTACAATCAACACAACGATAAACTAAATTATTTATTCCGTTAGTGTAGAACTCCGGCGTAGTGGACGCGACGAAGTCGTTGAGGCATTTTCGGTGTCGTCTTTCTTGGTGAGCATTTTTTTATACCAACCAAGGCGAAGATATGTTAACGTACACCAAGCAGCAGCTAGAATAAGCGGGTAACGCCCATACTTGAGTTGCAGTGAGGTCACGATAAGTGACAATCTCGCTAGATGACAAGGTGCTTGAAAAAGTGACAATCTGTTGGCAAGAGGTCTGGCGAGTATTCCGAATTCGGGAGTTTTATATCCAAATTCATTTTGTTCATAAAGGGCAGGTTGTGAAACGAGTACTTTTTATTATTATCGTTTTAGTCGTGCGGAATCCACTTGTCGAGCTTCTTCACCTTTCCAATTTGCTTGAGATGGCGAAAAACTGTTGAGCGGTCTACGTTCAGCTCTTCAGGAACATCTTGCGTTGCTTTTCTCATATCAATCATCGCCCTCAATTGGTCGTTGTCAACTTCTGAGGGTCCACAGGGACCTGGACCTTCCTCATTTTCGAGACCGAAATCGCTGTTGCGAAATTTTCCAAACAATCTACGCGTAGCACGACCAGAAGCTGTCCCATCACCCCACGCCTTGATGATATTTCGCATTGATTCCGCGGCAGCACGCCCAATTTCGAACTCGTGCAGTAAAATAACGCGAACTTCTCTTTTTCACATCAACAACGTCTAGAAGTACGACACAAGATAATATTATAATATCATTTGATATAATATTATTTCAGATATAAGAACAACAACATAGTCACTCGGAGAGAGAGGAAAAAAACTTTCAAACGATAAATATATATCGTGACCACGTTTGTAAAAGATTTTATTCAAATAACACATCACGAACATAATGAATGATACATGAAAATGGCCATTATTTTTTCATCAGCCCATAAGTGCTCGAAATTTTCAGCGATTCAGGCATTTTGATTTGCAATTCCAATATTTGAAGTGTGCGAGACAGTCTACAAAGTAAATTGACCACGCATTCCTCAACTGATTTGGTTACCCTTTTGAGGTAAATATTTGGAGCTCACATCTTCCACCCATATAAGCCCTGCGGCAAGTTGTGTATCTCGATCATAAGGCACGGTTCTTCGACTTTTTGGTGAATTTCATCAGATCATTAGCACTGATTCTTCATAACTTCTGATCTACTCCGAAGAACCTACCATTTGGATCTTCCCAGCTCTGCAGCAAAACTTCGTCGCAGGGATAGCGAGCTACATTCGCTACTTCCTTCGTTACACTTAGTACCTGTAACTACTTGCTAGCCGACAAAACATACCTGTCAAAACAAACAAGTTAACAAGGACAAATAGGATAGCATAAACCCCAAAGTAATAAGAATTTATATCCATGAGAAGATTGAACACCACCATAACAAACAGTATGAAAGTAAAACCAGCGATTTGAAAGAAAACATTGATAAATCATATCTCATTAAGAGGTGACACATGCAACAAATTCAAACATCCGATTAAAACGGCGACTTTGTCATCACGTTTCACGAATTGCACAAGAAGGAAAAATAATGATCAGGTAATTTCTAAAAGATTGAAATAAATACGTAGAAGGCTGAAAGGAAGATTTTAGCTATCAGAATCATGAAGCTTTGGGGATACGATTAGTAAACTACATGCCTTTCAAGAATAAAAGATTAGCACTCCCACAGTACAGTCTTTTCAAACACAAACACACGCACACATTGTTTGAAAGGGATCATATAGCAACCGGGATCATGTCTCAGCATATTCCAGGTATAAAATACGCGTGATGCATGACATATAGCACAGACAGTTAATATAATTCAGAAACAACTCCTAGACCTTTCTTTAAAACAAACATCTTACGACATCATAGGAACGAAGAATACGGCTAATTTACTACATGTTACAATGACGATTTTTCATGACATATGAAGTACCAATGAAATATCAAACTACATTATAGTGCACGATTTCTGTTTCCCGTCAACAGAATATCGAAACTTCCGAAGTTCGCCGGATGGCTTATATTTTTCGAGAAAATTGAGCTGTTTTTGGTTTAGAGCACCCCGTCTTTGCCTGAAATTATGCGTATTACACATGGTGAGAAAGGAACAAATTGGAAAGTCCCATCACATCTGATTGTTTCCTTACACTAAGAAATTGCAGTCGTCACCCGTTATCTTTTCATGAATTGAGAAGGTGCAGAGGTGGTGCTGATAATGTTATAACTCCACCAGACACAGGATGATAAGAACGTCCGAGAGAAAGTCCTTCGTGTACTAACGACCACCGCTTGTTTATTTCAAGCGTTTGTCACCACTCAAACAAAATAAACGGACACAAACTTGATTAACATATACAAGAAGAGAAATGCTCCTTCCAAGCAAGTTTTTCCACAAACATACAAGTACAGCCCAGGATAATCCATCGATTATGCTTAATGATCAGAAAGCTGGAAACAAGGCGCTCTCAATCCAAATGAAAAACAAGTAAAGACATGAGATCTCTCCAAGCACCTAAGGTACCCCCTCACCATCCAGCTGCTTCTGTATTTTTGGTACTTAATTACCCCTAATGCAAAGACTTCATGCCAGGTGCGCTTGGCTGCTTAGAAGCTCATAATGCATATATCTGGAACTAGCACGTTGAGTCAATGAATTCTTCGATCTCGACTCTGAAATCAATGGAACGAAATCTGTGACTTTGAATTTGCCTGATCTCATTTGGTGAAGGGGTATAATTATGAAATCATCTTTGAATTTAAAAAGGCGAATCAAAGTTACATCCAACTAGAAGATTCATGTTTTGATTACGCACTACAGTTATATATACCGATAGAGTCTCCCTTATGATGTTCCGCAGAAGTTCAGTCCTCAAAAAAAAAAAAACACATAACGCGAAGCATAGGACAGAAGGGTGATTAATATAAATCTGGGATGTAAAATCAGTGTTTTCAAGGAAGTGTCACATCTATGTTGAGTAGTTTGAGTGAGTTGAATATGAGGCTAGAAAGTTAAGAATGTAACTGCTAATGCACACTAATCCAAGATGGTTCCTAGCTTCAAATGTTTAAGCTAACAAATTTCTGAGGAAAAGATATTTACAGAGTTTATGAGAATAAAATAGGAAGATAAAATATGGATGTTTTCTTCGACTCAATCTCAGAAAATGAAGAAAACCGTCCCTGGTATTGAAGGATTTCAACGAGAAAGAAGATGAATCACCCTGCCTTTACAGAACAGTTGCTTCCTTTCCAATAAATATCCGAAACCTCTCACCTGCGAATTAGTTCAACAGCATCCTCGTACTTCATACCAGCTTCTATTAATGCAAGTGCAACAAGAACTGGAGCTCGACCTAGACCTGCTACACAATGTACGGCAATGCATTGCTCCGGATGGTCACGGAAGGAAGCACGCACGAGTTGCAGCCAGTCACGGATTACCTAGATGTAAAAGAGCTGAAGAACGAATAGATTCAACTAAGCATAATACTAATCATACAAAGCATAATAATCCCTACTTCTGGAGGTGGAGGGGAACCATCCGAAAACTCCCAATCAAGTACATCTATGCCATGGTCACGCAATGGCTTAGTCGCATATGTTGGCTCGCAAACGCGTACAACAGCACGTGCCGAATGTTTGTCGAGCTCCTGAAATCAGCAAACATCTGTCAGCGAACAGCTCTTGTCCTGACTCCATTTGATACCATGAAAAACAAGCGCAGACGTCACAATTGTTTCCCATTACTCCTACGTTCACTCATGACATATTCAATCACGACTACAGTCGTCAGGGTTTGACTACATATACTTTAAAAAAATACTTTTCGCTTGTTGTCCAGCTTCTCTTGCCGGAAAACTGCAAACTGAAACAGAAATAAACAGATTTCGAACGAAGAAAATTGCTAACGTCAAGAAATGCAGAGAAAAATAGCAGCCATATGTCGCTGCCACAACCAATATCCATTTCGACGTTCGATTCTAGCGGAAGGCGCTAAGAAGGAATTGTTCAATGGAACCTGATGGCATACGGCAGGAACTTTGTTATTTTGTAAACTTTCCCGTCAACATATACTTGGGTAAGGTGGTTTGCTCGACTAGCAACAGTTCAATCAGATGCAAAGAAAGACACGGATCAGTTATAATGAAGTAAAGGTTTCCCCTCTGAATTCTCAGAGATCGTCATTTAGGGTAAATTTAGAATGAGTTCTCAACAGAAACATGATATATTGCAGCAACGTTAGGGACATTCCTCGGGCCAGATGAGGAAATAGTAAAGATATTGGGTATTTATATTAGTTTTGATGTCACCATTTTGGCTTGGGCTAAGCCTGAACCTTGTAAATAGTAATGTAAAACATAAGAATAATAGAATCGTAAGCTTTAAAAAGTAATGCTTTGATCTTTCGCCCCTAGCAGAGTTTGTGCGAAGCTAGCTGGTTTTCAAAACATCGTTTATAAAAAGTGAAAGAGTAAAACATCGTCTTCCATTCCAAAAATTAAAGCATTTAGAAGAGGCTCAGTGTGCACTTTACTAATCGTTTTGCTACTTTCTTACAAACAAACGTTTCTTAAATGGACTTAGGTAAGACTAGTTCATCTCAGAGATTGAAAGTGAAGAAAAACATGCTAGCAGTTGTTTTGTCTTACTTTACTTCAAAAACACTATTATAAACAACCACTTCTACATAACTGTTACGCACAGCACATGCTGTATCCATATGAAGATAAGTTTGCGCTAGACATCGATCGAGCACTTGTCACTGAAAAAATGTGAAGGAAGCTGCGGTATCTTTTAAGAACGATTTTCTGATATCTTTAAAATGCTAGTATAATATCTTTTTGTCCGCCATTACCACCGCCTTAGAAAAGAGTGTATGTAGTGCGTTTAATTGTTCATGTTGCAACACTCGCGGAAAAAAGGAAATAATATATGAAGATCGAGGTAACAATCACGAGAAGAAAACACACCTTCACTAATTCTTGCGAAACTGCATGTTTTCTCAACAATATCACAACCCTACGTAACTGCTGATGTTCAAACCTCTTTTCAAATATTGAATTAAGGGGACATCAGTTGCAAACATCAAAGTTGAAAGAATTTACCGCAAAGCCAAGGATCACAAGACATATTAGTAATTTTTTTTCCAAATAATGTCGAAATAAGGCTGGATCTAGCGATTATAGAACTCTATTTACCTCAATAAATGCGTGAATTGAGCTATCACTGGGTCGATCGGTGATAAGAAAACGCATTCGTCCATATAAAATCTCCGATGGTGCCGGTTTAAAGTACGCCGCACCAGCGGCAGAGCTCGTGATCCTCTTTTGGGTAGTTGAAGTGCCCATTCTTGAGATGTTAAGCTGCAAATACTATATTTCATCAAATTCAAAAAAAAAAGAAAACTAACAAAGAGGCAGTTTCTATGTATGGAGCGACCTGCGCGTACATAAGTCCAGGGAAATACTTGTTTTGCAGAAGCAATCAATCATGCAAATACCTCTCAAATATATTGATTAACAGTATTAAAGCAATGTTACATGACACAACACGTGCAGCTACAAGAAAGAAGAGAATAAGATATATAAGGAGTTTGAATCTAGTCAATAACCACAGAAAAAAATAGCCTCAGGTGAAAATCAGCGAAATTTGGGAAAATGAGAACAAAGCTGAGAATATGATAATCCCCCGAATGCGAGTGAGAAAAGAAAGAAGACTGAATTCAGTTTCAAACAAACTACTTCCATTTTACAGTAATTTGATAGACTTACAAGAAGAGGATAGATATTAACACAAAAGAGAATTATGAGTACATATTAAACCAACTATAGCTAGGCACTGAACCAAAATAATCAACACGCTGGTGAAGTTCCCTTATCGTTACAGCTAATGACCATGAAAAATAATTCTTTGAATGGTAAAAAGCAAAACAACATGTTTATTGAGTAGACGTAAAATTGCACAAGAACGAGAATAATAGCGACAAGCATTGCGAAATCTTTGTGTCACAGAGCAGACTCCGCCTCAACACTAATACACGCAAACTTTTTCTACAGGACAGAGAACATGTCCAGAATTCGAAGTATTTCTGAAATTAGAGAGATCCGTGAAAAGAAAACATGAGCAAAGAAAACTGGATGTTAGATGAGCAAATACGAGTAAAGAGTTAAAGCAAGTGGTTTTCTGTCGCTTCCGTGGGCGCTCGCATCTATTTAACTTTTTTCCCGCAGCGCTCACGTGAAGATTGTCTAGAAGATCAACATTAGGAATTGTTTCCCGATTCGATGTACATATACGTCAAACGAATACTATATTATTTCAGCAAACAGAGTTTAGAATAGAGATGCAAATTCTGTCGCTGCCTTTCACAACGAAAATCTAGCGGTGAAACAATACTCAAAGGAAAAAAGTCGTCAAAAACCAATGAATTTCTTTGTAGTCCTGTTTTATCACTACTTTTTCAAAACTATTTTTTCAAACGTTCACTCAATTAAAAGAGAAAATTGTATTTGCTCTTGACTTTCCTTCGCCACACATACACATCTAAGCGGTGTAGCGCAGTCAGTAAGAGGCTCCGCTGAGTCTGCACAATCTCGATCGGAGGTTCGAATCCGCCCAATTGCCAGCCAAGCCCTCCATTTCTTCGAGGTCGATAAATTGGTGCCAGACTTGTCTGGGAGTATAAAAACACTTACTTGACACATCGGTTAGCCAACGCAAGTCATTGTGCGCCTACATTCGCGTTCATGAACCTCAAACGGAGTCTGAGTTGAAATCGAACGCGTAGGAGCATCTCCAAAAGGATTGATTAACCCCATGCACTTTACTTTTTTATGCCCGTACACCTCCTCACAGGTGTGTATGGTCCCTTTGTTGATCAGCTGTTTCTACGACGAACACTGCACGCCTGTGTCAAACTAGGCGACGGTTTTAATACGTATGTTTGTTTTCCCAACATTACAAATAGATTACAGATCTGTTACAAGTGCAGATAACTTACACAAAGGCTTCACACAGGTAGGTCAAGGAGGTTGAAGATATACGCAGTCACAGTGAGTGGAAAGGCAAATTCTGATTGCTGCTAAGTCTAGTCAATAGTGCTGACTTCGGCAAAACTCTCCAACCGGATTCAAGTCCACCACACTCAGCCGGCTGAAATGATAAGAGAATTCGTTTGAATCCAGAAATAAAACAAGAGATTTTACACTATGTTTACAGAACAAAGACATCAGCAAAATGGTAATCTAGCTATTATCCATAATATCATCTAAGCTAATGTTAGTGAAGAATGACTTGTGTGTATGGATGCACGTGTTCATCACACTAAATGCGAACTCACGTCAGATGGCTGACGTTAACTATTGATCACTGGAAAGTGCCCGACACTCATTCCTGAGAACAGGTATCCGTCAACCATACCTTTTTTGTTGAAACCCTTATAATTAGGTCCAGATAAATGCTCTGCAAAAAGCCTAAATTCGAATCCTACCACTGCTAATTATTCCGAAAATTTACATTTTTCATAAAATTCCAGATAAGGAATTGGTAACTCTCAAATCTGTTTTCGATCCAAGACTCGCGTATTACTGACAGCACATTTAAATGCTTACGTACTGGACTGAGCTTAATAAGCTCCGTTAGATAGCAGTGGTTTATCAGGTGAGTGCTCAGGTTGCGTGGATTTGTCAACGAATACAACAAGTCAGTTTTTAAACTATACTCTGCTCAGAGCAGGCGAGTTGATGTCATCACCACTCTAATTGTGACGTTCCTATTTACGTGAAGAATACACTATCAAAACGCGATAAATCAGGACCAGTTTTTGTAAAGAGTACAAAAAATGTGGTCGAAACATTCACAGAAGGAATCTATCTCATTCCTTTAATGATGAAACAGAGAGGGGAGAATGTAAATCAAGCGGTAGAGATATCCCATCAATTTAGCGCAAACAGTTATGCAAACCACTCGGGAATTCATATTTCGAGGGGAAAGTGATTTGAATGAGTTGTACACACCGCAGCTTGTTGATGAATGAGCAACTAATACAATATGGAGTCGCGGCTAAAAGTTTAGAATATGCGAAAGAAAAGAAAAAACGATTTGATGGACCACATATTTTAGGTAAAAAGAAACATAATTAAGGAGTTTCAATATTCTATGACGCAGTAAACAGTTCAAAATGATTTGGCTCAGTGTCTAATAGGAACACACAACGAATAAAGCTGTGAATAAAGCTAACAACTCCATATCAATTGCGTGTCCCACCATTTGTAGAATCATACAGCCACATCTGCATTTTTTTAGCGAACTGCTGACCGAATGTTAATCGGAGCACAGCAAATATTGTGTGTGCGGGTACGGGCCGGTCTCTGATTTCGCAACTCACAAATTCCATGATAACTAGGAGCGTGAAGTAAGTTTAAAGGCATCACCCCACGAATCTGAGGTGGTGCAGATTTCAGATCGAGTATTCGTATACAGGATGGGAGACTACGGAGAGGGGGGTGAATCCGTCCATTTCTTCCTGATTGCCGTAAAAAACGGCCCGGAAGATACGGCTTCATTCTGGCGCACCATTTTGTACAAGAGGTTCGATTGGAGCGCGCCAGTCTTGTGCGGCGCCGTTTTTTACGGCAATTAGGAAGAAATGGACGGAATCACCTCCCTCTCCGTAGTAGTCTCCCATTTCGTATACGAATACTCCACCTGAAATCTGCACCACCTCAGATTCGTGGGGTGATGCCTTTAAAGCGACATGAAGCACAGTGCAGTTGCGTAAGCGGTTGCGCGCGAAGCGGTCAGGTGGAGCGCAGCGGGTTATAATCTAAGGGAACGCTTACTAGCACCATCCATCGCTGCAGTTCGCGATGATCCCACCTCGATTTTGACCGCTTTCTCCACCGCGCCACTTCGAGCGCAACCGCTTACGCAGCAGCACCGTGATTCATGTCATTTTAACCCGATCATATCTCCTATGTTAGTTTATTTTAAATCTCATTCGCTTCATATTTCCCTTGTGTTGTCGCTGATTCACTGTAATTTCATGAAATCCAACCTGGAAATGCTTGTGTAGAGAAGAAGGCCTGTGCTCATATCACAGACGATGCGCCGGAGTTTTAGGGCACGAAGTGTTACAGTTATAGAGTACGGTCTGAAACAGGGAATCGTAAGTGATTACTATATATGAAATAGAAACGTCGTGAAAAAGCGAAGTCAAGCATAGTTCTCTGAAAAAGAGTTCAGAAATAAGCATATGCTCCTTCCGAGACGAAGACCTGGAAAGAAACTTGGATACAACCGAATGTGTTTGAGATCTGAGGCTTTCGAACATACTGTCGACCTGTTTGGACGAATAATCGAGCAAAGTTCGCGGCAATCTTCTTATCGGAAGCAAAATGAGCAAAGAGTAGCTCCAAGCACGATGAATCGCAAATGAAATAACGTTAATCAAACTTTGTGATAACAGAGAGAAATAGTTCGTACAAGAAAAACAACATTCCAAATGGAGAGAACTTTACTTCCCCATCCGGAAAAAAATGGTAATGAATAATCCGCATGTGGCGGTGATGGCCAGTGAAGTGTGTCGAACAGGAGGGCGTGTCTTGAGGGTAGATTGCTCGTTGGACAGACGTCGGGCATAAAGTGTGCGAATCGCGGAGAGCATCCGCCAACGTAAGAGACATAGAGGAGCTCCGGCGATCGATTTAAAACCGTTGGCGGGCTTCGCCCTCGTGATATCCATACCTTCACGGATACATCATTGCAAAGAGCTCGGGGATCTGTTCTTTAGGGGCGCTAGAAACACTGTTTCTAGTCGTTCATTTAGCACATCCAACGAAATCATCGTCATATCCAGTTCCGGAGGAACGAAATGAAATCTTTCACCACAGTGCCGTAGATCGCATGTAATTCCGTGCTTGCTAGGGATAAGGGAGTGTACACGAGTGACAAAAGATGATCTGATGCATTCTTCACGGGGTCAAATTTCGAGGGGAAAAATGGCATCATTCTGGACTGATGCACGCATTCAAAGTTGGAACTAGCACAGTTTGATTAGCTGTATGGAGATAAAGCAGACGTTAATTAAACTTAAATTTGGAAAAAAATCAAATCAAATAAAACGGAGAAGCCCAGCTAACTCCTAGGTCAATGGCATCGCTTAAAGTGTGGCAGCAATGTCAACTCTATTCCATGGAATTTTCTAGATAGCACCGCGTGACATACGGATATTTTTCCTGAACAGCCTTATCTGATGTAAACAACTGATTGGTCACTTGTTTTCTCCAGATGCTTGTTTATGGTAAACTTCCGATGTGAAAAACTGAGAATCTCGAAAAAGACTATATGTCCTTGGTTTCGAAAAAAAAACCAGATGTTTACTGTCTTTACGTGCACTTCGTCAATGAATTTCCTTTTGGCCAGTGAATATTTCTCTGTACTTTTTCATTTAGACACTACACTTTACATTTAGTGCTCACGTTGTGTCAAATCCCTGGAATTGCGCGCTACTCTCACCGTGATACTTGTAAACTACGTCCTGGATTCCATCTCGTGATGAAGGGATTCCAAATGTAGAAATTCCTCGAATGCTGTCTTCGAAGCCGTTTCCATGGTTTTCGTCAACAGCGCCACGGCGTGAGTTCCTTACGCATCGAACATGCAGCGTTTGATTTAGCGCGCGGCCACGAGTGATGGGCTGATATTGGTTGGCAGCGCGAGGTCGCGCACGGCAAAAACGTACGCAAGCGGAGGCTGTTCACGTTTGCCGCGCGGAGCACGCATTTGTTGTTCCGCGTTTCCGCTTCCCTGTCCTTCATTAGTGCGACGCTGTAAACTATGGAAGCGGTTTCAGGTATGACTGTAAGAAAACATCTTTGTCTTTCGATGATTTGTTTCGAATGAACAAGGGCAGAATCTGAGTCATCTGAATACTACGTCAGTAGAATATCGAGCTTTTCCGATAAATTGCATGGTGGTTCGATGACATCTCAACCAACGTCAAACGCTAGCTACAATATCCATCGGATAATTTTAAGTACTGCTTGATCTGCGTATGCTGGCACCGCTGTCTGTTCAGAAACCGTGTGAACACTCTTGAACAGCTCTTAAAGATTTGGAAGTTCCAATAGTTTTTGAACACTTTGCTTTTTGTCGTCTTATAATTCCGATTCCAAAAACCTGAATGGATTAATCTTCTGTTCAAAAGCTGCTCTATGTTTATGTGTAGTTTTTGCGGATAGAGCTGCAGTAAGCAAATATTCTTGGCGCACATGTGTGCCAGGTGGTGAAGTCTTACATCATCTTCGATAAAAAATCCAAAGTTTTCCACTTTCAAACGGCATGTGTGGAAATTTACATGAACAATCGCGAATCATCAATCTTGAAACGGTCTAGCCAATAAATTTTAAATCGATTTGTAGTAGAATAAGAACTCAATCAAGGAAAGCACAGCCGGTGACAGACTTCCTACGAATCTTTCTTCATGGCAGTACTAAAACCTCTACATTAATTAAAGTTTATTATTGTTAAGCATAAACATGTATTTCTTCAATATCCAATGATCAAAGAAAAAAATATATTTATTCCATTATTTCCTCTATTAAATTCACTCGTATACATTGGGGTGGACGACTTATCTGAAGAAGTACATGGAAGTCCTTCTGGATTTTTGCCTGGTGATGAAGAGTATCGATTAGTGACAGCAATGCCGCGTATTGTGCTGGGGCCTCTGCTACACCTCTTGTGGCCATACAGTAGGAGAATAAAGCACTGTTGTAGCGATCACGTTCAGCAGCTAGGATTCGTTGACCTTCTGGAGAGAGGCCGTCCACAGCTAAAGTGAAATTTCAAAAATCTGCCTGAAGGTAACAGTTCGATGGATTTGTGGCACGTTGTAAAAATTAAAAAGGAAGATTCTTTTCACATACACCGTCAAAGTGGGATAGATACTACTCTGACAATATGAATGCATTACCTACTATTGGATTACTGCTATTAACAAAACAGCGAAGATTTTTAAAACGAATTTGAATTTTGGGTAAGGCTTCTACAGTGTCACCCTCTAAAATGTTAAGTTGAAGGCAGTGTACCACAAATCTGACATAATTTCAGTGGCAACGCACCACTCCTGCACACGCGCCGCATCGACGTGCGAAGGGTCGAAGATCAATGATATCTTCTAACCAGCCTATTCAAGGTAAAACAATGAATAGGGTGCTAAGGGTACCGGAACGTGCACATGAAGGAGCGTTCTAAAGTACCTCGTAGGAACTAATGCGGTTCCCACGTCGCTTTTGATGGCGATTAGGGAGAAATGAGGGGAACCACTTCAGACCACGCTATCTCCAACTCCATTTCTAGCTTTTCCCGCGGGCTCCCTCTTCACTTCAGATTCGTGGCACCCTTTCTTTGACCTGATGTGGTCCGTTTTCCAGAAACGCATCCGTTTCTTCTGCTAAACACACGCTCTCTTCTTACTAACCCGATCACTCAACACTGACATAAAACTGTTTCCTCAGTTCCTTTCGAAAACAGCGCAAGAAGTCACAGCCAATGAACCACTCTACGAATGGCATGGGCATTTGCTGCCGTCCGAGCTCACAATTACTACTCTAAATTGCCGCTTCCTTACATTCGTCGCTTCATTCACTGCACGATCGATCGGAGGTTCGAATCCGCCCTCGTGCTCACCAAGCCTTTCGTCCCTCCGGGGTCGATGAATTGGCACCAGTCTTGTCTGGGAGGATAAAAGCACTGACTTGACACATCCGCTGACCCCGCAAGTCATTGTATACGCCAGTTACACGCTCGTTAACCTCAAACGATTCCGAATTGAAGCGAACGTGGTGGCGCATCCCGAGCGGATTAATTAACGCCAGACACATTACCTTCATTATATGGTGCAGGTGGCTTTACGAAACGAAACCGCTTTACGAAGGTGGCTTTACGCTCGCTCTGTTGAATATATTATGCACTGTTCTGTGTTTTTCCTTCCTCCACATGCTCCTCCAAGAATACCATCCGTACTAGTTAGCAGTTAAGTATTGCGCGTGCTATTGTTTTCGTTGATATGACAACTACGTGAAGAGGTATGGTGTAGCAGAAATTTCTTGACACAGTCCTCATTCTACATCTTCGTAATCTTTCTGACAAACACTATCATCTATTAAGCATAAATTGTCCCACGGTAATTCACATAAGAAACTTACTTGCGTTGCAAAGTACGAGGGCTTTCAGCAGAACGTACTCCTTTTTATCTATTTTATTTCGGATGAGTGGCTCAGTAATCAATCTGAAGAAGCCTTCTCCCATCGGATTGTTCTTGCTAAAAACCAGTCATCAAGGATATTGAGAGGACATTTCTCACCATAAATAGCCGTCATAAAGAGGGTGTGGGGCATTTGCTGAGCTGACATCAAGGATTGTGTATTCCCCGACTATTTGTGATTGTAGCCCTCGTCGTATCTTGCTGCAGGCGACGTTCGCGGTACGACAAATCAACGCAACTAAGGAAAAAGCCGGAAATTTTGCTCCAGATCTATCCATTTTCCTCTGTCACCCCATACAACACTAATAGTAGCTGCGAGGATTTTGTGTCCGCGATGGTGCATTGAACAGGAAGAGACCACGAAATTCATTCTTAGACTTAGGCTGAGTGAAAGATAACAGCTTAGTTGGAAAACTGTGGGATAATAAAGTTGTTCAAAATCATCCACGGCCCACTACTGATTTTTATTCGTCATGTGAAAAATTGGTGTACAAAATCAACTTCAGAATATAGTCACAACGACATGAAGCTCAGTGCAGTTGCATAAGCGGTTGCGCTTGAAGCATCGCGGTAAAGAAAGCGATTGGAATCGAGGTCGGAACATCGCGAACTGCCTCGAAGAGTGATGTTAGCAAGGATCCCCCTGAGATTGAGTGCAGCGATTACGATCCTTGGATCGTAACCGCTACACTCAATCGCACCGCTTCGGGCGCAGCCGCTTATGCAACTGCACCCGCTTCATTTCCTTTCGACCCTACTATATATTAGGATATATACGGCACCTGAAATTCATCTATGAGCCTTAATGACTTCAGATCTTTATTTGGGACTTCCAGTCCTTGCACTTTCATGCCTTTCTAGACGTGCTTTTCCTCGTTGCCTCGATTTCTATTGAATCGCCGTCGCGATGCGATACGGCACAGTCCAGTGGGTGCAGGGGCGCTAGAGAGTAATTGACGATTACAGTAGCTCTAGTGACAGCTGCGCGTTCGCGCTCACCTCACACCCTCTTTAAACTGGCTGTCGGGATGAGAAACGGCACACCGGACATTAAAAAATAAATCATGAATGAGAAAAAAAAATGACTGAAGAACGAACATGAACAAACTTGGGAGGAGACCCGGAGATGTACCATCCGGATGGATCACCATAGAAGATTTCTGCTCATATGAAAAGTATGCTTGCGTAACATTAAAACACAATAAAACAACTGCTTTCAGAAGGACGATCTGAAAATGATGTTTTGGAAGCTCTATGCCAATAAGAAATTGAGGGTGTTGGAATCCTTTCATGAATGCGTGGAATTAGAGGTGTAGTTCACGCCAATTCTTCCTAGTTATCCACAAAAATTGCGCGGGAAACAGTTTTGCCGGTCCGTATTTCCCTGCGGGACATCCAATGACGTGGCTGTGGGCGTGGGTCCCAACCCACAAACTGTCCGCTCGCTCGCAGAGGAGGCGCATAGACCTGGTGCCGCAGAGGTGGCACGTTATTAGGTGTCTCGTAGGGGGATCAGATGCGACATGGCCGCTTCCCACCCCATTTTTCATGGATAATTGGGAAGAATTAAACGTAATGCTTATACTCGTAAACTACATCCAACACCCTCTATATTCGTGGATGAGATCCAACACTCCTAATTTCGTGTTACATCAATGAAGAGCGCAGTTATGGAAGGTCTCTATGTTTCAACATATGAGACATAAAATCCGTGTCTTTTTTCAAATCGGTCCTTTTCTCTTCTTTTATGTAAAAATTCCATTTGACAGATTCTAAGATTACGTAGCCTATTCAAATCCTTCGAATAAGGACAAACGTTAGAAACTAGACCTGATCACGACGTTTCAATTTATGCAGAACGGGAATTGCTTTTGCCCATTCAATCGAACTCATAATGTCGAAGAAAAACCAGTTTTTCCTAAAAATTCGATGTGAGTTCAAGTGAAGATTTAATAAACCTATCGTTGAAAAAGTATTTTAGGATACATACCGTTCTGGCTCATCATAATGAAGGGGATGCATTCCAGGTTTAAATTTAGCGATTTCATCAGTACTGGGTACGGGAATATTCGGTAGTGGCCAATTTGGCATCGGCTATAGAATCATATTCATAGAATCAAGTACTACTCAATGCAAGATAGTTTCACGTACTCCAATTTTGTCTGCCAGGTTCAGCATGGAACTTGACGACAGCATTTGTTCGAGTGGAGGAATGTGCAATGGATGTGGATTGAATGCAGACTTGCGGAACCTTAAAAACTTCTCGGAATTCGGACACAAATCGTCAAGAACGGCCACAAGAGCTCAGCTTCATCATCTGTATATTTGATCTTTTTGGTCCTAATCGTACTGTCCACTCAAAACACCAAGCGGTTACATAGTGCTTACTAAGTCGGCGCTGTTTTCATTCATTTTGAGTTATGTAGTTTTCGTATCGCTGTAATGCTGTCAGTGGATATTTCCTTCTTTTAATCCCATCCTCGGGCTGCCCTGCAGAATTAGGAAAGTGTCCCACTGCACAGCATTCTCCCGTAGGAATGTAAAATGGGACGCTGCACGAAGGTCGGAAGTTTTTGAAAGGACTGTTTATGAACCAAAAAGTGGCCCAAACACTTTCGTTGTACTCGGCATTACATAGATCAAAAGCTACATAGAAATATGAGATGAAAGGCAAATAGGTGCAGGAGATCTGCGAGTCCGTACTCCACACACATGTTTAAACGAAATCAAGCATATATTATTTCTGGACTCCATCACTTTATATCTATAGGTTTTATTGGTTCTGTAGGTTTTATAGGTTCAAAAAGATTGACTGTAACCAGAAAATGGTAACATTTGCGAAGGGACCAATTCTCGGGCAGATTCACCCTATCACGTTCACAGTATGGTTGCATGAGTTTGAAAGACAATTTGCTTAACCTACTTCTCTGTCTTGATTTCTAAATAAACAAGTCCTTCTATCAAACGATCCAAAGAATCTTCGACCGTGAACAAGGAGGATGAAAGCTGGAAAAGATTTGGAAGTCTTTCGCATTTAAAAACACGAATAGAAAGATAGTATGCTCTCAAATATATTAAGGACCAATGCTGAGACAAATTCACTCAGAGAAGTTTACCTTCGCTCCTTTCGATGTGCACGGCTCCTGATCGTCCGCGTACTTTCTCTTGTTGATTATTTCTTGTAACAATTGATTATCCTTAGCATTTCCGACTAGTTGTATAGCTATAAAAGAAGTTAAATTAGCTAAAATGAGTAATAATTGTTGAGTACCAAGATCTTACTCTAAGTAGGCTTTCCTCACATTTTCTCATAGCACCTCCAAGTTATCAGAAGTTCAGAAGAGATTTTTTCACTAAGCTGGTGAAAACTACCGCTATAAATGCACGAGGTAATTCATTGATTTTCTATAGCTTCAATCCGAGTCATCTAGAACTAGAGGGATAACAGTTATACATACCAATAGTATTCTAGAATTGTTACGAATATCTCATAATCGTCTGCCTATTTCATGTCTATGGGATAAATAAATAAACTCTTCTAATTTGTTTGGTATTTTTTGTTTTTGTTTTTTCGATCTTTCTCAAATCACACCTTTTAAAGCCAAATTTCAGGCAGACTCTTAGTTGTTTTTGTTATTGTTATGTTTTGTTGTTTAAAATAAGAAAATTCGATACGTTTTTCCGCGAAAATGCAAACGGGCTTATCTATGGGATTTTGGGGTAATTTCAAATTGTACATTACTTAGATCACTCATTCAAAAGGATTCAGCGACTGGGTGGTTTAGTTGAATTGACAACCGACTTGTTATTTAATAATTGGAAGCAACAAGTTCAAATTTTATCATTCGTCGATAGTTACACCCTGGAACCTTGATAATAAGCATCTATTCCTGCTTTCCCTAATAATAAAGATTTAAGTAATCTTTAGACTATTGATAGAAGAAAAATTGATGGAAGTGACATACCCAGAGGATTCATTCCCACTGCTACGCATTGCTGGAATCGGCATGCTCGACAGCTGCAGCGTCGATCTGAAAACTACTTAGTTAAACAACTCACTCTATTACTATCATTCATATTAATTTCTATGGTAAATAGAATAGAAAAATAGAGAAATACAGTAATAGATGTAACAACAACAACGATTTACACTAAACCATTACTTATCATTATAATTGTTTATGAGTACATATTTGTGTTGTTTATTATTATTTTAAAGCAGCTCCGGCCACAACGATTTCCCACTTAAAGATTCGAATTCTTGTTAAAATATTACATATCTCCCATGCAACTGAAGGAAGACGATAAACTTCAAGTCTCCTTAGGAAAATGATATGCTGCATATTAAAAATATGGTCACAATACAAATTTGCGATGAGTCTCTTCAATAAAATTAAGCTTAAGTAACCTTTAGGGAGAGAGGAGAAACAGTTCCCTCCTTTTTTGCACTCATATTTGCGTTGAGCAAGCACAGTACGTCGAAAAAATGTTTTACAACCATTGCAAGAAGGCACCTAAAGCATGGAAGAAGGATTTGTTCAATTGCAACCAATGATAAGAAAATAGTACTGCTACCTCGTAATGATATCCTGAGGCAGAATCGCCGCAAACTGCACAGGTTGTAGGGCAAACATTCTTGGGATACGAGGTGTATCCAACTGTAAGAGTTTTGATATTTTCATTCTCTTTTTCTGATTTTTGCGAGATATCCTTGATCATCTGGAATAAGAATTCCTACACGGTTGACAGCAGAGTGGTGAAATTCGAGTAACTCGAGGATTCCATGAGTGAGCAGTGGAATACGGAGCACTAGAAGTGATAAAAAAATCGGCATGTTTTCTATTTTTCTAGTATGTTCGGATAATATTTGATGGAAACATGAAGACATAAATTGAACCAATACTTCCAGAAACCTTCCGAAAAGCTGTAGTAATTAAAAATTGCATTATGTGTTCGAGACTTATGAGAGAAGTTATTTGTGATTCGTTACCTGCATGAGGGAGTTAAGCACTAACGTTCCCAAGCAATTTCATCTCATGGATTAAGCACTTTTCCTCTATTTACAACCATTAACCAACATAAACGAATAAAGGATTTCTTTACACAGCAGTTTATTACTTTGTATAATCTAGTTGACCTATATATTTAAATAAATACCCATAATACTTCTTACAGTTAATCCCATAAACTTTGTTTTTTGAGATCTCTTATCTCAAGCTGAAAACATTCATTCTTAGTTCATTTTAAATTCATTCAATTACCCGATAAAAAGTGAGCGCAATGCACAAATTTCTCCGTTGCTAGAACGAAAATACGAGTGACGTTGAAGTTTGTTCAAAATCGTAGACAATCGATATGTACACGTGACAGCGAGGTGGTGATGTGATTCACAACAGAAAAATCAGTGTTATTTTAAATTTACCACATAATTCAAGAAAAAAAATCCAGCTTTGAGATGCTTCTTTCTCGAATTTCTACAGCTGAATAAACTCATATCCCCAATATTTCTTCTCATAAATAGCCTTAAATTTTAATATTTCGGAGATTTCTGGGAAACGTAGAAATGAGCTAACTTCACAAGTTCTGAAATTTGTCGATTGATGCTAGATGGTCTACAAAACAATTATGATAAGACTGTGACCTCCAAGATTCATGATACATCCTATTCTCGGGAGTGATAACATGATTAACAATACAATGTTTACATTTACGTGATTCGCAGGCAAATATTATAATGTACTCCTCCGCTCTTCTCGGCTTTCACCGGCGGAGTGAATGTTCTCTAGAAAAAATACGAAAAAAAGCTTGAATGACATCTGAAATCAGACAAACATCTAGAGTGGCGATTAAAGAAGTGAGAACAAATATTTGTGGGTGTACTAATCATGAATGTAAAGGCATAAAAACAAGTAAAACAAAGAGTTTGTTGAGAGGAACAATTCGGAGATCTTTTTGAGTTGCCTCCACTTCTACTTGTGTCCACCTATGGAACCACAAGTCGTCAAGGACTTCTAAGAAACGTCGCGAACACAGTACACAATACATACAAGTCACATCCAGCAAATTTGCAGAGAAAATTTGAAGTTTGTAAACAAACTTAAGACTTGTTTTCACTGAATCACATTGAAATAGAGAAAGTACAATGAATAGTACATAAAATTAGAAGCACCTATGACAATGTTCTCCCGCAACATGGCAAGGACGTACGTGTTCGAGAAATGCTCGTAGAAAATCGACAGTGATTATAATCTTTTGAAGATAAAAAAATGAAGAAAAACATCTACACACCTCGAAATGTTGATATTACTAGAATATTTCAAATTTGGAATAAACGTACGTCGTAACCGTGTTCTAGTAGTATTTGGGTGGAGCGTTATGAATTATGCAGCTATAGCGCATACCATTACAAGCCGTGAAAGAAATTCTCTTGGATAAGCCGCAACTTATCGGATAAAGAGACCAAACAGAGGCCACCTGCGTCACACGGTGACATTGCGCGTTGTGCAGCCGAAACAATGGCAAGCAAGGGGAAACCACTTGTATTAAAATGTGATAACTCGGAATTAAAAAATATGCATGGTGACTTCACACTTTTTTGCTCCATTTTGTTCTTCATAAAATATTATTTTGGGAAAATGACAGTATTCAATGAAGAAATAATCAGTCAAAACCTGAGAAGCTATCTTTCCTGCATTTCTTCTTTCGAGTCTTTCTTCAGCACAAGTTACTACAAAAGGTAACAGGTCATGTTTCTTAATTCCTTATGGACGGAAAAAAAGCGAGAAACTTCACCATGCACCAATGTAGGGCTCCAGAATTTTCTTATTGTATCTGCTTGTGCGACCATTCCTGATTGGTTGGGACCTCCACAAAACAGCGTTAGAAGAAAACTTCTACTGAGAAAGTGCTGAGATCTCCCCAGTCGTCAATACGGTTTGAGATGAAATTTGCAAGTATAAACGCAAAAACGTGCAACACCCCTTTAACACCAGAAATCAGATGGATGAGAAACTCCCTTCTAACTTCGTGCTAGTCTAGACTCAAGTGAACCACATTTCAAATATTAAAACAAAGTTTTAAGGAGTTTAAAAAACAGCATAAAAGTTCATATAAGAAAGATATGAACAGCTATCCAAAATCATGTAAACAATTAACTGTACAGTAATACAAAAAAGTGTACATCAGGGATATTCTCAGCAATAACCATGCGCTCACTAATGTGCTAAAGTGGTATCTTTGTTCAAATTTTAAGCAAACCAGATAGAATTTTTTTTCTGCATGAAAACGTCTCGTTTCCCCAAACATGTGCATGGAGCGAGACCAAGCGAGAAACAACAATTATTGGAGAAGATTGTTGCACATCTGTCAAGGTGAATACAGTTTTTTTTAAATGGGATCATGCAGCAGCGAGAAGCAGAGTTCTGAAATGAAAAAAAAAACCATCCAACAGAGGAAATTTATTAGTTTAGGAAATACGTCACATTTTTCTCATTACTACAGGAAATTTATTTATATGAGAAATATGTCAACTCTCTTCTTCACAATAGAGGTGATTCAAAATAATTTCCAGGGAGAATTGCTTCTCTCCTCTAAATAAATGGTCATGAAGACAAAGTAAATATTGGACTAAAATCGGAAAAATCCGAATTACATAGCATAAAGTGAACAATTTCAAAAGAATTTTTAACAGCCACATCCTACCAATCAACTATACCCTCTCTTATTCTACCCTAGCAGTATGCAGTGTAAAGTAGACTCAATACTGTAAGGTTAAACAGTGCAGGATGACGAAATAAAGCGGGGAGGGTAAAAGTGCGACAGACAGTCACAGTGAAGAATGTCTGGTTCTGGAATAAACAGATTTCTTGCAGTGATCAAAGAACTTCTTTGCAGACGACATGTCATGGTGCATTCGACGAACTCTTTCCCCAATCAATCCTTTATAGTAATCCGAGGGTAGGCACAATTCCGTCTTCTCTATTCGTGGCGACCTTCGGCTATCGGAAACTCTCAGAAAGCACTGCATGTGTGTATTTGGATGGATAAGATTAGGGCAAAATGTAGTTGGGAGAAAGGGGCACTCAGTGGCCCCCTTATTTTTGGAAGCAAGCAGTCGGGGCCCTAAGACCTAATCATTAGTCTCAGAGGATCCATGACCTGTAAACTGTAGTTACTAAGAGAAAAAAGAAAGATAGACTTTACAAGTGCTGAACGAAAATGAAAACACGGATTTTATAACGAGTGAATAAATGTAGGAACTAATCTCTATAACGAATAGGCGATTATAAATTGGGGTGTCACGCAAAAGTAATCACAGGTAGAACAAGTGAACAAGTTCTTTCTCAAGAAATCAATGGAATGCGTGACAAAACGCGAACGAAACGAAAACTAGTAGGGCTAATGTTAATACTCAACAACGTGAAGGTAAACGGGCTTAAATAAGTACGATAAACAGACCGTTTGTACATAAACACAGGATTCCTTACAGTCGTAATGAAGAAATCTTCACTGATTGAGGGACTGCGGCAGAATTTTGTAAAATGCGGCAAATGAAAATTGGTAACATTTGAATGATGTTCATAATTGAATCTATAGTTTAGCAATAAGCTGGAAAACGCTTCGGAAAGTGAAAATATGAATCTGGAGCAGCGAGTAATCACGGATAGGTGACAACGTTACGAGCCGCTACAACGTGGCGAATCAATGCATGCAACAATAGAGCGCAAACAGTGCCCCCCGTCCCCAAGTCACACGTCGACCATCGCTTCTCCTTTAATCTCTTCTCCACTCCAATCCGCATTTATAAAAGTAATTTATAAACTTTGAGAAGTTTATGGGAGAAATACGGGCGAAAGAGAGGAAATTATAAGCGGAAGTAGACGTTCTCATCACATCACAGGAAAATTCTCTCAACATGCCTTTTGAAGGATTCTGCAGGAACATTACCTCGCGGATATGATAACAGCAGTATTATACTAGAAATCCAGGAAATTTGAATGAAATTACTACCTATAAGCCTTCCAGAATCCCTTTTTTCCGGAATACACGTCACGGGATAACCCTTAGAGGAGGGTCACATGTACATAGAGGTATGACAAGGTATTAGGAACTACGCCAGACTCACACCTTTAGAAATTTAGAAAATGGAGAGTTTACGTCCCGTTGAACAAAAGTCGACAATACTAGTTATATAATAAGTACATTTAAGAAGAGTTGTAGTTAAAGAGAATTAAAAGCACTGATTCTTCTTAAGTGGTTTTTTTTCCACATTCAGCTAGAAGATGAAATGTAGAATCAAGTCAAATGCAAATGAAAATCGTATGGACATCCAGTCTCTGGCTCTTCATCCTTCTAATGGATCATTTTGAATGATTACGATATGAGCACATTCTCAGAGACTGTTTTCAAAACAAAGAAGTGCAGATGTATTAATAATCGGGAAAAGAAGGGAAAAGATATTTTCTCTTCCAATCTGTCAATATATCTGCGAACTGCGAGGACTTTCTAGCGATGCTACTACTGATATCCATTCTGTGCACTTTTGTAACGAAGAACAATAAAATGGTATGCAAAAGTTGCAGCAAAAGGTGCATCGATGGCTAGGCACATTTGATAGATGAATCCGAGAAAAAACAGTTCCCGTATCTGAATGAAACTAAGGTGCTGTGTGCTGAAACTATACTTCAAGAGGAAATATTGATTTTGAGACATTTCCTTCGGGAAGAAAAAGGACTGATCACTTGCAAAATTTCTGAAATTAGCTACAAAGCACAAAGATAAGGGAGGAGACAGTTTTTAGGAACAAATACCTAGTCGTTTTGGTGACACAGCAAAACCTTGGATAATGGATAAGCATGCAATGGCAGTTATCCGGTATTCTCTATCGCATCGAAGCAAATGTGTTCCTTTCGAAGTACAGTCTGCATTTGCACAGTTCGTCATAAGTCATTTAGAATATACATTTTGTTGTCACTACATTAGATTTTTTTACGACATATTCGTCAATGTTCCGTTCAGTTCTACTTTAGATTCTTCAGAAAATATGCATAAATGTTTTAGCTCGATTTCAAATCTACATGTTATTAAAATTCCACACCGTATTCCAGGGCAAAGGGGAGCTGGGTCTAAAATTAAAAAGCAGCATACCACGAAATTGTACATATTGCGATCTCTTCAATGGTGTGAATTACGAGTGTAAGCCTGGTCACGTTCAATTCTCCCTAATCGCCCCGATAAACAGCGTGGGAAACAGCCTTCGTTTTCGAATTTCCTACGAGGCGCCTTATAACGCAACACCCCTCTACACGTGACTGTTCCCTCCGCATCTGCGAGCGAGCGGACGAAAGTCAACGAGATTCCCCTTGACATGTCTATCTATTCGTTTTGCTTGTTCAAGCAAGATGAATAGATAAGCCTGTTGAGGGCCGTTCTCCAGGGCAAACAGAGGGAATTGAGCGTGAACACGCGCCAGTTTCATGGTGTGCTGCTTCTAAGGACAACATTTAGAGGAATTTTCGGGTTGGATTCCCGTAAGTAGTAGATAAGGTCCCGGACGAGGTTTGTATAATGGGAACGCAAAACATCTACCACAAATCAGGAGATCAGATAGGTCATTATCATGAATGAAGGAAAGTCACACTAATCAGTTTATTTGAGGAGGCAAATTTTTAGAAATTCGCGTTTTCATTACATCTCTAAGGTCAATTCTCAATTCACATTGATCAGCTAGTATTGCATTTTCACAGGAAATTTTTGAGGACTTAATAACTAAAGACAAAGGTGAGGCCAAGAGAAGCTATGCGCCGTCTGATTTCTTTCTTTTCTGAGCTTTGGAAGACCTCATTATCAGCAAGCAGATCGTCATCGCTTCTCACTATGAATGGAAGGGAAGCGCCACATCTGTCCAGAAACTGAACTCGAGTGGTTGGACCAGAGAAAATGGTATGAGAAGTGATTGAAGTGGAGTGAAAAGAAGATTTTCTAGGAACCGGGAACGCTACACTTACGTGTCCGTTACCTAATAATTGCAACGAAAACTCGCTAATCCCTCAAAATCTCCTAGTTTCGGAAATCCGGGAATTTGCACCCGAATTTTTCCCGAACCTTCCGAAAGGTTCATGAGTAGCATAATAAGTTTGGCGTTGCGAATGGTTTTGAAAGACTCCGAATGTTGATTTCGCCTAAATATTACGCTAAGACCATTTACAAAAACAATAACAAAAGTTATTAAGAAGGGAATCTGAGGAATTCTCAGCGAGTACCTCAACTTATCAATTCACTGACGTACCACCATCAAAATTTTACTGACAGATTCTTTCTCAGCTAGACGATCACCGATATTATTTGCCCTCCTTGCCCTTCAATATACTAGAGTTGAGATTGATAGGTTTGTTATTGTGCGAATGTTTCCAAGCACTCAACAAATCACTACAACATCAATTGCAACCTCGCAAATGTGTGCATTCTTCCAATCTCAATGTCTCTTCGTTTATTTATGACTATCGAATATTTGCTAAATTTTCTTGGATTTTTTTTGAAAAAGTATCTCTTAGTTTTTGAAGGGGAAACCCACTCTCACATCTATGATTTTTTAAAACACAATTTCTAGGAAGAAACAGCTCAAGTTCTAATTGAAAATGATGTTTTTCGTACTAATTAGCATCCTTATCGTCATACAAGGTATGAAGGTTATAAAAAACGTTTATCTATCAAATATCGAAATTTTCGCCATGTTTCATGTGATTCCATAATCCTACGAAATGACTGCTTCAACGATGATGAAGAATGCAACATTATCCTGGAGACAATAACAGGAATGTATTGGTGACCCTTTTACAAATTTCTTCAACCATTACTGTACTTCGTTAACTTGTAGTCGTAGTTGCAAAGTAATAAATATGCAATACTTAAATATAAATGCGCATTTCATGATACGGTCGCTCATAATGTGTTTAAAGCAACAATATTTCAGGATTTATTTGATGAACATTGCAAATTTTAGGCAATTCTGGACGGGACTGCAATGTTTTCTCCTCAGAGATTCGAAAATGCTCTCAAAATGTTACAAGACCCATAAATAAAGTAAGAATCACCGAAATACTCCTTTTGCAGCTAGAAATCATAACGAAGCAAAAGAATTTGTTTCACAAGTAGTGTTCTTTTGAAAAGTGAAATTCTCTAAGCCTGCGAAATTCTCTAAGATCCTCATTTAGGAAACAGGTCCATCGTCCATAACAATTTATGACAAGAACGGCGTTGTTGTGCTCAGATGGAATATCTCAACAGAGCCAGAAGCACAGGTGACTACTTTTAACATGCGCTCTAATTTAGTAAGATCTCATCATCTTTGTTTTTGGTGGTTATGTGCATTGAACAACGGATGATTCATTCGTACATTAGTTGGAAAACCGATGATTTCATATTAATGCCCTTCTAATCGACATTTCTCATTTCTAAAAAAAAATTTACAAGGATAATCACTTCTAAAAGCTTCTTCATGATTATTCTTGCTAATGTAAAAGTGCAACTGGCAAAAAAAAAACTTCTCCAGTCACGATCCTTGTCTACGCTTTCCCTTTCCTTTAGTAGTACTTCAAATGCAGAGAAAATACATGCAATTAATGGAATCTATCAAAAGAGACTAAGTTTCCAAGGCGAAATCCGGCTCCGCAAGTCACATCATCCCAAAATCCCAATGGAATCGTCCACCTATTTTTTGGAGGAGACGGAAGCGAAACGCTAATCGCGGCTTGGTGACTACCTGCTACTGCAGGTTGAACAGTACGTTTCTATTGTTATACTTAATTATTTAAATAATTCTCCAGAGGAAGGCATGACAGTGCAACTAGAAAATATGAAAATTAGTTGATAAAGAGATAACGAGTCGTTTTCTTTATCGGGAGCTGTTGGGAAAACGCCCAATCCCTCCCACAAATACAGGGATTTGAGACACTAGGGGCACTCAGAACCAACAGTTCGCACTACGTTCGTGGGAACACGTCAGACAGAAGCACCCTCGCGCTCTCACGAAATGAGGGAACATATTGTTCTAGAGCAATGGAATCTTTTGCTAACCTATTGTTAAGTTTCCCGAAGGTGGTGTTCGTAGAATTCCTCATTTTACGAGGGCACGCAAGTCATTCTGGCGGGTCCGTTTCTGGAGACGTCGTGAACACCGGTGGCTTTGAGTGTTTGTAGTGCCCCAACTTCTCAGATTTAAGGGATGACTTGGGCATTTTAGGCTAGGTAGTAATGCGGGACTCCAACTATGAGAACTTTCTCGAACTTCACCTCTAGTATCTACTCATACCTCTGCGCTCTACAGCTTTCCTGTAGTCATCACACCAGATGCCAATTTGAAGAATTGCCTCAAAAACCATCTGTACGAAAAAAAAATCATGAACAGTTCACTCTAGCCTTTTCCCTCAGAACACTCCGCGCTGCATTTCTTCTTGCACAAATGCATAATATCACCATTACGCTTCAATTCGCAAACGCGGTGGCGTAGCGTCTGCGCTTCGCACGCACTGACGTCGAGCGTCATCAACCTTTAATGTCATCGAATGCTGCTCACAAAGTTCCCCATTGTCCTTCATTACGGTATCGCTGGGGGGGGTGTGGGTACTGTGGCTCGCGACGTCAGACGCAGCCGTTCCACAAGGGTCGATCGGTATTCATTGCAGCGACGCGCTCGTGCTGCGCCCTCGCGTAAGTCAACTATGCGGGCAGTCTTGAAAATCGTATTCATTCCAGAACCGCGCTAGTTCCATGGTTTCAGCCAGCAAATGCCTGGTCGAATTGTCAACGACGTCATTCGTTTATGACAGATTTTTGCTTGTACATGAAGAGGGTATCAGATTTTTCTGACTTGAAAATAAATAACTCTTGAAGTTTGCAACAAACAACGTCTTCCTCTGTTGCTGACTGTAATAATACTTGTAATAAAATTGTAATAACTTCTTGAAAACTCTGTAAAACTACGTGGTAAACATACGTAACGTCAAATAACTCCGAAGACAAAGTTTAGAGTGGGAACTTTCAAAAACTCAAAGAAAAATGTCCCTCGTAAGGAATGTGTTAATGATGAACGACCGATGTGCGGTACCCTCAAGCTGTCCCCAAAGTTCACGGCTGCGCGGGCGGCGCCGCCCGAGCGGCTGTGGACTTTGGGAACAGCTGCTCCCACTTGATTTTTACTGCATCAAACCTTGTTATTCGAAATATGTGCTAACAAAAAACAAAAACAAAACAAAAAAACAGACAGATGGGAAACGTCCAAAATGTTTGCAGTCCTGGAACGCTGTGTTCCCTGATTCATGCAGTGAAGCAGTCAATTAAAGTTACACTAGATTTCAATTGGGCGATCCATTAATTTCGTCCCTACGAGTCCATTTAAATTGAAGGAATTCATCTTATATCGGCAAAAAACCTGAACAATTCTCTTCAGCGATTTGTCTGAGTGTCTGAATCCGTACTGTTGGAGACTCATCAAATGTTGCTACTAATAGATAAACACACGACTAAACATACAACAGAGCGTTTAATGAGGAGAACACAAAGAGGGATCAACCAGAGACTCAAACCAGTACAAGCATCACACACCACTGGTAAAGCGAAGAAAAGCGGCAAACCTCGATCCTGACCATACGTTATCGATTATTGTCTATGGCACTAGCCAACATTCGATCCACTGTAGGTCAAAATATTGGCTATGAGTCATGGCTTTAACCGAATCATAATTAAATTCTGAATTCGTAAAAGATATTACTGGCTGCGCATTCCAACACTTCTTATGTCAAATGATACATCTTTTCGGGATCGATCCTAGCACGTGTTCCTTTTGAATTTGTGAGAATCATCAAACAATTATGAAGGGTATGTTTGGGCGTTTGGTTTGACCATCATACGTCGATTTTCCTCCGGATTCCTCGTCAGCAGTGCATTCGTTTAACCGACCTTTTAACAACATTCATATCGTTCAATTCAGTTTGGTTTCTTTATGGAAACTGTTTTTATGTCTAGTTTCTAATTTTGGTCCCACTCCACTTCACAATGTCCTCGACCTATATATATATATATATATATATATATATATATATATATATATATATATATATATATATATATATATATATATATATATATATATATATATATATATATATATATATATGTAACTATCTCAACTGTGTCATACTCGAATGAACGCCCTCTTTCCCCTTGGCGCTTTCGTCATCTACCTCCTTCTCATAGTGCTCATACTACAAAATTACCAGAGATGGGTCAAAACGACTTGAAGCTGGGCGTTGTTGCGTAGGCGGATGCACTTGAAGGTGGAGCGTAGCGATTGGGATCGAGGGGGAACCGTCGCCAGTACCACTCATCCCTGCAGTCCACGCAGTGGTGGTCCCATGTCAATCCCAACCGCTACCTCAACCGCGCTGCGCCAAGCATAGACGCCTACGCAACTGCACCGACATTCAGGGCGTTTTGAGCAAATTTCCTCTAGAGTCTATTTCTTGTGCTGACCTTCCTCAAGGAATGATCACTTTTTGCATTCTATCTTTATTATCTTTCAATTCCTCAAAATGAAGTGATTATATAGACCCATAGTTGATTTCATACTCATTGTGCAGTTATCAAGTCCACGATGAGCTTGATGATCAGTTAGAAATTTAGAGGGACTAGTACCCTCCAACAATATCGCTGAAGTTTGCGAAAATTTTCCTGAAGCTGGTCGAAGAAACATCGGATAGATGAGGATTACTGTGGATAAAGAATGTGCTAACGAAATTGTTCCAACTACGGTACCATAGTGGAATCGGTTGTATCGAACCTTTAAACGTCCAATGCCTTGTTTCGCTTGACATTAAAGGCACCACCTCACGAATATGGTGGTACGGATTTCAGGAAGAGTACTCGTATACGAGATCGTAGATTATGGAGAGGTGGGTGATTCCGTCCATTTCTTGCTAATTGGCGTAAAAAACGGCCCGGAAGATCGGCATGTGCACACGGCTGGCGCGCTCCAATCGAATTCGTCGTAGAAAATAGCGCGCCGGAACGCCCGAAGGAGTATCTTCCGGGCCGTTTTTTAGGGCAATTAGGAAGAAATGGGCGGGATCACCCCTCTCTCCATAATCTACTATCCCGTATAGGATCTCTCCACCTGAATTCCGTACCACCTCAGATTCGTGGGGTGATGCCTTTAAACATAATAAACATGACGATATTTCTCGTGACGATGAGCGAGGAACCACCAGTGACGGATAGTCGTCTTTCCGGTATTTTCACCAAGCCGACTGGTATTGATCGATACGGAAACTTGGTTGCTACCGTATGCATTATGCGTATGCATTTTCTAGCAATGACATTGGTAACGTAGACTCATTTCTCTTCCGTGACAGAATCTCATCTCTTCCGAAATGTGTTTGAATTTCTTCTCAGTTAACAAGAAAAAACCGTGTTTTGATCCCGTTGTACATTTTGCTGGTGCACTTGTCTTTTTGCGCTGCAATCCTAACTCCCAAACTTACAATTCTGGACAAGCTTTGGAGGAGCTAGGATCTAACGTTGTCTACCAATTTCATCGCTTTTGCACAAGTAGACTTCAATGAGTTCGAAAGCTTTATTGACCTCTTTTCGCTAATCTATCTTCTCTTATCGCTTTCCTGCAATTCGTTATCCATTAACTTAGTTCCACTTAATTCGAGCTGACAATCTTCAAAATGGTCGACCGTACAGCCGTTGATACTTCGTAAACTTTGATTCTACGACCACAAGCACATGAATTTCGGAATCTCACTTTTTTTCTCCAGTGAAGCAAAATGAACAAAATCAATACGGGATTCTCGTCACTATTAGGATAAGTACGGAACAGAAATGAGCTGAAATTGGTATCCACTTTGCCACTTCCCTTCCAGTAGGTTTTTCAGATATTTTTCAACCCGGTGGCCGCCTCAGAACACTTTTTTCTTGGTGTGCAGATCAAATTTTATTAGAAAAACTATGAGGCAGGCGTCTCGTAATGGAACCATTTTCGTCCAAATTCTCAATACCAGTATGTTAACTATCTTTACTATAAAGTGAAGGTAAATGTGAAACGTTATGGAAAGTAACTGCGTTAACACTTCAATGTTGGAAGAGTAAAATAAATTTTATTACATTTTCAGCAAGTTTCAATAAAATGATAACATACAAAAGAGTACAAACAAGAAATGCGAAGAGGATTCATTATATCACTGTTCAAATCTGGTCAGTTTTAATTCCAGGGTAAACTGATGTCACTAGAAGAAAATCACGCGATCCTACATCATTTTTTGTCGATATTGAAAGCGATTATTTCAGTTCTTCAACTGTAGAATTATATTAGATGGGTCCAATATCGACAAGAAATTGCTGTATATTATTTGTCCTCCTCGACCGGGTACTATCGTACAAAAAGATCATACTCGAACAATACAATAATAATGAGTTTTTGAGCATCCTAAACCACTATTTTCACTAGAAGCTACGGGTCATCTGAGAGCTTTCTTTGACACCACAATAATGAGCATATTTAAGGGGATTTAAGCAGAAAACAATTACGACATGATACAAACCCCGTAATTATTGAGAATGTAAAAGTCATTGAGTATAATTCTCGAACATTTTACACATTTCTAGCAATAAGTACGCTATGTACAATAGAAAATGAGGCATCTTTTTGCATATAGGCATTGAGAAAAGTGCACAGTAAAGTACAGGACATAGTAACAAAAAAAAGGTCATGACAAGTGAGGATTGCGAGAGGAAGTAGATCGAATATATCCGATAGTAAAGTAGCGGAAGATCATGGAACAGGTTTCTACACAACTTCAAAGATCATTCACCGACCTATTCATGCAAAAGTCGCTCGACATCTGTTGTGTCCAGTTCGCGGGTTATTGTCAGCGCTTGGCACGCCACATCGCCGACCGCACCCAACCGTTCCATCAAATGTCGGTAGTCAGCCGCGGAAAGTACACCATCATTACCATCCAAAGAGTATAAGAACCTGCAACTGATGAAGTATGACGGACGATTAGACCCATTCTCATCTTTCATTCCAGATAGATGAGCGCGCGGAGATAATTTGAAAATAAATAGAAGCTAATGAATGGATCTGGTAAAATGCCTATATATCACACATGATTTTCCACGTATAGGGTTCAATCAAGTTAAGAACTGCAACCAACTCCGTAGGTAAACTCGTCTTTCTGTACGGCACCTTTATCTGTTTGTTGAGTTGATCTTGTGTTAGAAAGTCTGTTTCGGGGTCAGCGTACTTTTCCACGAGCTGTTGAGAAAAGGGAGAGTTTTGATGAGAAAAATAAGTTGTATTTTTGAAAGATTTCAAAAAAAAAAAAAGATGTTCATCCTGAGAGTTAAATGGAAAACAACATCCCCTTAAAAATACCTCCAACTTGCCGTAATTTTGGATGGGAGCTTGAAACAATAAAGAGAAATCTTACCGTTGAAGTAAAGAGCTATAGAAGGAAAACTGTCGCGATACGCCTTCTTTGTTTTGTATTCCAACTGATTCTGCGTCAAAGACTGTCAACAATCCAAGAATTAAGATGACACTTTCGTTGCTGCGTAGCTCATCCTTGAACGACGAATAGTACCTTAAAAAAACATAAGTGTTTCATCTGATATAGGAGTAGTGAGGTATTTCACTACCTTATACAGTGAGGTAAAACCTCAGACAATCGAGGATCAAGAGGTTGACCAATCAGACGTGGATCATTTGGAATGTACGAGATTGCACCATGAATGACCATGAATGGTACACATGATCCTGAACACATTAGTTTTGATACTTATAGTAATATCTGTAAAGACAGGATACAAGTCACTTCTTATTAAAATGCACTGATCCTGGATGCAGAATAGGCTGAAACATGGTAATCTCCGGAGCATACGTACGAAACGTCTAATACTACCCTCAGCAAAGTTCACAAGATGAGGATTGAATTCATCAGGTCGAGACCTAAAAATGTGTAGACCGTAAATGGAAGACGAAGAATCTTCTATGTCGTGAAACTCACGGATCGATACATCCCTCGTAGGATTTGTACACAAGATTGGCTGCTAACACATCATTTACAGTCACATGGTCGGATGGAGTGAGTGCATTTAAATTTGTTGGCGCTGGAAATACCAGATATACAGAGGTTAAAAAATGGGCACAATAGTAATCCTTCTGAAAATTTGAATGGAACTTGACAATGAAATGTTGATAATCGCAATTAGAGATAAAAACCTTTCTTTAAACGTCTTCTTAAGATAATAACATAGCAGCTTCAAATTCTGTGAGGGGCCAAATACCTGGAACAGGGTTAATCCTTGTATCAACCGTTCCCGAGTTGAGGTAGAACGAGTCCCTTCGACCACTGGGTCGTTCATCCTGAACACCAAGAAAACACAAATTTTTATGAAAATGTCGGAATAAACACGGAAGACCACAACTACTCTACCACGACAGCGCGAAGATCCACCGTAGGTGCACAAGCATTAAGCCATTGAACACTGGATTCATCTGATGGTAGCAATCCGTTCATCTGAAGCAATCTACTCATTAGTAAGATCGTCACAACCGCCCGTAAATGAAAGCTCTCAAAGAACCGACATGGAAATCCTCGGCGCTTTCCAGCTTTGCTTCATCCTTATTCTCTGTATTAACAGTAGTAGCGGCAGTACTAGTTGAAGCAGTATTGTTCCCCGCGGCTAAGAGGTCTTTCGTTACCTGAAAAATCTATTGGTGAACGGAGGATGCTAATATATCAATAACTCGTTCATAATTTTGGAATAAAAAAAAAGAAAAAGGAGCAGCACATTGACGCTTACCTCATCGACTATCACGCATCCGGGAGGATACCGACCACAGGTACACTGACAAGTGCAATTAACTCTTGGAGGATTGTTCTCGATGAGTTTCACGAGGACCTACACCAAATACAGTAAGTAAAGAGGATACACAAAAGGAAATCATAAAAACGAATAAAAATAACCTCTCTAGGAATTGTAACCATATCCGTCATTGGTGTGATGGGATTTGCTATAGGATTGGTGATCGAGCTCGCCATTGGATTGAGTGATGGAGTCAAAAGCAGCGATGTAGCTGGAGCAGGAGTAAGGATAGGTGGCTGAAAATACCTTATTTTTAGGTGGCAATCTTCATACACGCTTAAGTTCGTGAATATATCCTCAACAGTACGTAGATCTGTATTTAAAAACAACACTGAGTTCGTAAATATTTAATCTTTTTATTCACATAATTATTACTATTAGGATATGCTGCGTAATTTTTTTTACCGTCCTTTGTAATGACCTTCCTTTAGTTCTGCTCTTTCATCTATCCTCTCTCTTAGTTTTCTCAATGGAAACTGTGATCTTTGCACAGAGAAAAAAGGAAGGGAATAAAATTATAATGAATGACCAGCCCCACTGAAAATGGCCTTCTATGTATTTAACCCCATAAACGGACTACCACGAGTATTAGGGTAATGATGTTAATATTCGTGGTCTACACCCGAGCCTTATTTTTCTAGAGAAATTCCAAGATCGTCAATGTCGTGGTATGTTGTCTTCAAAATTCAACGAGCGGACCCTTCACACACATTTGACACGAAGATGATATGCTACTACAACCTTGTTTAAGTCATTTAAAGATGATTCCTTGTTCTAATACGAGAAAGAACGGAGAACTCTGTGAATATTTTGATGGAATAATATAAAGATGTGAATAGAAGTAAGTGAAAGCAAAGTAAAAGAATAAAATAAACTTGTTCACTGGTAACTTCAAAACATCTACTTGATTCAATGCTGGGGCAATTGGAGTAGGAATCGGAGCAGGAATAGGTGCAGGCACGGGTGCCGCAACAGGAGCAGCATTTACGATGTGAGCAGCCACTTGTTGAGCAACAGCAGCAGCTATCTCAAGCAAATTGATTATAAATGAAAGCACATATTAAGAGAAGAGGATAGAATTACTTGGTGCTGGTTGATAGCTGCTTGGACCTGAACTTGAGCAGCGGCGGCAGCTAATTGAGCTTGAGCCATTAGAGTCGGATCAACGGAATTCACTGCGTTACTTTGTGGCATAACAAGTAAACCTAGAAATACCAGAAATTCTCCTATGCAAAAGGAGGAGGAAATAGCGCCTGAGATCTACTTGGCTCTACAGCTGGTGGAATAAAACCACTGCTGCTCATTGTAGTAGCCGGATCAACATCCATGGTAGGAGCTGCGGTAGTGGTTGAACTCACGTCAGCCAACGACTGGGCAACTAAGGATGCAGATTACGGCATAATCGGATCAAACGGAGTACGAGTCCTTAATCTACCTGCAGTCGATCCAGCTTCCAACAATGGAGGAACCACTATCGGTACATTTGCGTGTTCTTGGGTCCTGAACAAAAGAAAAATGAATGATGGTTCACCGATATAAAGAAATTTGAGAAATAAAAATACAGTCTGAACTTACATATGAATGTTATACATATCCTCTGAGGGTCTTACCACTGATGCGGGGATCTCGTCAGATTTCATGTCAGCTTTCATGGTCTCAGATTGAAGCTGGATGTCTTGCATGTGATTTGGCACGCGTTGTCTCATTCGTTCCGCAACATCTGCATCATTCTGGGTGTCTTCATCATCAACTACATCGTTACGGGCCATAGCATCAGCCAAACGGCGTTCGCGATTTTCTTCAACACGCTGCTTTTTTTCTAATCGAGCCTCGTCTGACATGATCCATTCTTTCTTCATTCCAACCTAAAAGAAACACTTTGGCTGATTCCTCCTAGCAAACGCTACTTTGCGGTATATGCTACAATGATTAGTTAATGCATAAAACTAGCACTGCGGTTTCCATGTCTATCAAAAGCAGCAACACATAATTAAAAAGCGAAAAAATTGGGTTCAACTTCAAAGGAGAAGTTTGGTTAGGTAGACGATGCAGCAGTGAAAGGATAGTCAGCGAAAACTCACATCAAAACACTTCGCCAATCGACATCGCTGGCAAAAACGACGAGATACCACGTTGATTTCGCATTGTTCATTAAAAGGACATCGAATTTCTCTTTCCTAAACGATCAGCAATCGCAAGAAGTTGCGAGTTGAAGGCCTGAGACGTTATAAACAGATGTTGTGCTCAACTAAGACAGGTGAGGACAGGTTCTCTCATTTGTTACATTTCAAGGAATCGAGATTTGTTTACATGGTTCGAAGAGCGCACAGCCGCTACAACACCTTGCTGATTTTATTTACTTATCCATTCACTATGGAGTATGAAACAGCTGGTAACAGAAGCAATAAACTGCACTAAAGCTACAAAGGCTTCTTTAGAGAATAAGAGAGAGAATACCGAAAAATTAAGGCAGATGAGCTCAAATGAGAGGCGATAGAAGAAAAGATAGAAAAAGTACCATACGCAAACATATGCTATGTATGAAAATATGAATTTCCTTAATTTTAATGTAGAGTCGACCCTTGTAGCTTCACTAAAGCATGTTGAAAAAACGGCTGTGTTAAGTTAAGATCAGACTTTATCTTGATTTCCATTATCAATGCAAATGTTCAAAAAAGCAACTGTATACCTTATTAGCGTTTCGACGAAAAAAGGCTTTGCAAGATTCGCAAGTGATTACATTAAAGTTGTAACTGAAGGCTTTATCCCCGCAAACGCGACAAATCTGGAATAGTGTAGTAAAGCTCATACATTACTTAAGCAAATGAAAAAGAAAAGTTGAGAAGAAAAGAAGAATGCAACGCACAAAGTAAACGAGAACACATCTAATTTTACCTTATTTGCAGTTCTCTTTTCGCCACCGCCACCACTCGACGCAGTGTTTGTACGCTTCCGATTCACTGGCTTCTCTGAGTTCGAGTCAAATCCTGAAGCTCAGGATATAGGATTCAAAAAAGAAATTTTTCACAAAAACTTTTAAAGCTGGGGATGGGCAAAATTATCGGATCTGGAGCTTCTAGACCAGTCCGTAGCGGGTGGTCCGCAACTTGCAAGCACCATAATGAAAACGTGTAGCTTAACTTGCTCTTATATCCGGAAATTTAACACATAAGAGCACATTCAGTCATCAGTTCGCAGAATGTTTGCGAGAACACATCCGAGAGAATGGCTACCACGCTCTAACAAAAGGAAGAAGGCTTCCGCTAACACTACATTTAAACAATTTATCAATAGGTTAATACAAAATTCAATTGCACTAGCATGATACATATTCCCACCTTGTGAGGGCACTGCTGGGCCTCAAAGGAGACTGGACACTTCTACCACGATATTTGTGAGTTTCACCCCGTACTCGATCTGTTGTTGGAAGATCCTAATTCAAGTAAATCTACTCGACCACTGCCTTTAAAATAAAATCAAAGACAAAAAGGCGGAAAGTATGCACAAAATAGTATGCATATATGCTACGAAAGAGGAACGAGATGCCAAGCGCACGCTCTTCTACTGTCGTACTGGTATCAGCCAGAAAAGTAGAGAGAGAGAGTTAATTATCCCTCATTCGGACCACGAAACGTCTAACGATACAATGTAATTTGTATTAGATTAATTTGTAATCTCCTCCCTTACGGTATACCATTATAATCGGGGCAGCATCTCAGGAAAAAAAAAACTATAGATTGATACAGACAACGTATATCAAAAACGGCGATGTCAGTCATTAATAAGCGCTTACGTCGCTATCGAAAGTCATTTAAATGGACAAGCGGCCCATTACTGAAAACCTGCTACCCTGCTTAAAAAAGAATTAACGAGATTAGTCTTTCATAGAATTGCTACGCATTAACTATTGCTAAGCTAACGAGTGCACCGTTGATGGTTAAAAATCGTCCTAGCCACTCAAATCTTGCATCTGCCGGTATCGATAAATTGGTACCAGACTTATCTAAGGGGAAAAAGACACTGACCTGATATAGTGCTTGGCAACCACAAGTCACTGTATGACCCACTCACACATTCTTAAACCCGATTCTGAACTGAAGTCGAATGCGTTGACGCACCCCAAGCGGGACGACGGCGGATATTCTATCGTTTTATACACCAGCTATCGCAAACACAGCGTCCCTTCACAGAGATCCATCGGAATCGATGTTGATCGCGCTGATAACTTACTGCTTGCTATCAAATCAATCAACACGGCACAAATGAAGGAAAGACGGAGAACTAGGCGATCTTTAAAGAGTTGATGATTAGGGACAAGACCGGTTCGTCACAATCGGCGCAGCAGCAATACACATTTGCGGTCGACGGCGACGGCGGCCGTGTTGACGGATAGGTTTCCATTTTGTGGGGAATACAAAGAGTCCTCCTATTCGCTTAACGCGACAAGTGTTTTGCAGTATTAAAGCAGTTTTGCGCCGCATGCTTCTAATTGTTATGAAGAAAGTCTACCTTACCTGGAGAATTCGACCGACCAGGAGGAGAAATCCCTAGACCAACAGAAGGCGGAGAATGTGGATTTGTGTCGCTTCCGTTCAGGTACCGTAGCCCCTCCGAGATTCCTGAACAATGCAATAAGACTAAAAAAACTGTTAGATTTGTGGTTTTTTGCTGTTTCCTGTCCACTTGTTTTCCTTTCTTATTTCTTTTAGTAAACGACATATAGAAATCCCACATTCTCGATCACAGTTTCGAAGTCAAAAGAAAAAATAAAATGGTGAAAACGTAGATATAATGGAAGTGAGAGATGAAATTTCAAGCCGAAGGTTACGGGCGTTTACAGCTTCCAGGGTGACGGCTGGTGAAAATTGGGAAATGTTGGTTGCGGAGGGAAGAAAGAGGGAGAAAGAGAGAGGTAAACAGGACAATCACACCATTCCCTGAAATTAAAAAAAAAATCCGTCCCAGGGTCTCAAATGTTCTCAGGTTTTATCTGCGAACTGAGATCTGATTTATAGAAGCACCACTTTTTAACATAAGCGGGTGGATGCAAGCAGACAGATGTAAGTACAGAATTAACAGAAGTACACATACACACAGATAAAATTAAAAATCAAGAACAGTAAATAAATCAAGAAAAAAACAAGGAGGAAAAATATGCTCCTCTGTTAAAGGCAGCTCTCAAAATTTAGCACCAACTGTTGCAGTTAACTTAGCGTTAGCTATACTGAATATCAACAAAAATGTTTCCTAGGAGAAATAATAAGCTCCTCAAAATGAAAAGACTCATCAGCTGAGCCTGAATCTTGTATTCTTAAGCAAAAGAAAGTGAAATGAAAGTAAAAAAAGATTGTTTGACTTTCAGAGTTAACCATGCGTAGGAATCTTCCCGGAAAGCTCATCTGATATCGCAGAGAATACACGTCGGTGCTCACATTCAGCTTTTCTTTTAAACGAGTGGCAGGACAGTGACCAAAGTCAAACGCCAAGGGGCACCAATTTTCAACCAAGCTAAGAACGCAAACCTACAAACGAGAGCAAGAAAGATAATTGAGGGAGGAAGAGCTGCGCACCAAATTTCATAGTCTTCACTAAATGCAGACTACGGTTATAGCAAGATCCAAAAATTCGCCGCTACACGTTCGAATTCTTCCGGGAATGGTGGCACAATAAGGAAGCCCTAGTTATCGACAAATATAAACATGAAACCTTTCAAATTGACACGAAAAATTTGAATAGACATAAATGAGATAAAAAAACAAACCTAAAATATTTCTCAGCACATTAAGAAATTGCGAGGATGTAACAATAAAATAAAATTTAGCAATAAACAACTAAGAAGGGAACTCTTAATCTTATTATGCTTGAATTATACAAAGCAAATGGCTCTAATCAAAATGTTCAAGATGGATATAAATCTAAGCATTAAAATTAACATCTGTTTTGCCTACATAGAAGAGTGTTTGTGCCGTAGTGGGAAACTTATTTAGCAAACTGGATTCATTCTCTACATTTTGATCCAGAATTTCCTGACATATGCTCACAATCCAAAAATAAAAATCTCCATCGGTGACACTAATGAAAGGTTGGTTTGACCTAACAGTACCAGAACGCTCTGCACAAAAATCAATGGTTCAACGGAATACTTTGTGCCATTTCATAGCCAAGCTGCACTTTTAATGGTGCGTTTTAACCAGAAAACAATAGCATTGTTGACAGCAACAAGATTCGAAAACACTAAAACTGTGAAACAAACCGAAGCTCATCTTCTACGTGAGTTCTTCGGAATATGTGATCTCTTTGGGCGTTGGTATCCGTTCTGAGTCGGCCAGCTTGGACGACGACCTCGCTACGTTCACAGACGTGCAAACTCCGGAAACGGTGGTCAGTTGACGTGTAACACGTGACACAGCGTACAAAGCCGTCTTAGCTGAAACAGTGCTTATCAGTATCGGAAAAGAACATCGTACGCACCGAAAACTCATTCAACCGAAACTGAGAGCGCTGACTTCTATCAAACTTTTGAT
This sequence comes from Necator americanus, assembly GCF_031761385.1. Lineage (NCBI taxonomy): Eukaryota > Metazoa > Nematoda > Chromadorea > Rhabditida > Ancylostomatidae > Necator > Necator americanus. The sequence goes on from NC_087376.1 coordinate 781,112, forward strand.
GGAAATTGTTGACCACATCGTGAAAAAAAAAACAGAAGAAAACAGAAAACAAGAAAAAAAAGCAAAAAAGGTGATGAATGTCGAGAGCTAATAACTAGTCGAAAGGGACGTGTTTAAAACGATTGAAAGACAGCAATCTTCATATCAGAATTCGCGTAAGAGAAAAAAAAAACAGATCTCTGTGTAAGAACGAAGAATAAAAAATAACTAATATCGGACAAAGAGCTTTAAAAACTTGGCATACTTACTCTTACTAACAATTTTTGCTGAAGCTGATCCACTTCTAAGTTGGTTTACCGATTTAGAGCCAGTTGGAAATTGTAGTGGTAACGCCTGGTGCAATATTTTCCCCTTTTTAGAACAAGTTTTTCACTGAAGGACATCAAATAAAGATACCAACAAAGTTGATTTCTTAGTAGCTTATCGCTACCTCAAAGACCTTACCGTAGGCATCTAAACCGTTCGTCGCTACCCAGTCAGCATTATTTTACTGAAAACCTGTAGTGAAAGGGTGGTATTCGGCCGGAATCTAGAACTTCTAATTGTTTCTAGGTGAAAACCACTACTCAAAGAAAGTTCCTAAAGAAAAACGCAGAAAACCCAAGAATGAGGATTACGCGTTAACTCCTCTCCTCATTTTTGATCGTGTGAACGAAGAAATAAATCCACTTTAGGAGTACGATGTAGGTACGTGTAATGTCAAACGAATAGGTTGAGACGTATTTGCGTCCTGAAAACTTCCAGCGTGATGTGACACGTTCTCAGTTCCCCGTATGAATAGTGTTTTCATATATGTAAACGGTCAAATGTTTTATAATAATGTTTTGCTAAGAGATTTGTTAAATTCTTAATATTAGGATCATGGTAGCAAAAATCTTCCTCTACAAAGTTCTCCAAAAGGAATTCGTTTGAAATGATCTGTGAGAGTAAGTAATAGGCAGTTGACTGGAATTTTGAAATGATCAAGGAGTTTCTGATCAAATCTACGCTGCGTACGGACGGAAAACGGAGACAAAGGACGCTCCGTGCGTATGTGAGTGTATGTGTGTGTACGTGTGTGTGTTGTTGCACCCATACACCCGTACACCCGTACGACCAATGAGGTCATCACGGGGTCGCTCACATCCATAAGGTTACAATTCGAGCGCAATTCCCAGCATGATTCTTTTTTCTGGAGATATGAAGCTGTCTATTCACGAGTGCAGCTCTAAGTGTCACTCATTCTTAGCCAAAGTAACAATAAGTATATTAGATATAACGGATTAACAGTATAAACTTGAAATGAAGAAACTTTACAGAAAACTTTACAAAGACTAAGGAATAGAAGTAATCCACATCGTTTGAAAGAATGTGAATGCGTGTGAGCACAAAAAAAAAAACAATAAAAGAAATAGTCTGTGCCATAAGTTCACACATTTTACAGTTTTACCGTGAAGACCACATATAACAAGGAATAAAATCGAAAATCTGCTCAATGGAAAAAAAATAATGTTCTCTCAAGAAAACTGGAGTTGAATGAACAGAAATAAAAGCGATAAGCAGAAGTGCTATCCAGAGAAACCACTGGTGAATTTCATTCCAAAATCTCGACTATAATGTGAAATACCTAGAACTGTTCTATACTTCAAGAACGAGTCATCTTCCAAAATGATATTACATGATATAATCGCAATTCGCAAATAAGAAGTCTAAAAACAAGACGAAATCAGGAACCCCCATTCCAATGGCGGTCGTGTTGCCGGGGAGGCGAACCGCGACGCGACCGCATCGCTATCCCAAACAGTCCGATCGGGTTATCACTTGCTTAGGGACAGCGACCTATTCGTGTTGCGTTAACAAGAACGAGAGATCACATGATTTTGCGATGGTGACTCCTAGAGGAGTCAGAGCGTTATTGTACATGTTCCTCCTAGTTTTTCTTGATCATTTGTGTGAACGGTGTTGAGTTTCAGGATGGAGTCCCCATGGAACCCGGTTGCGTTGTGCAGAAAAGGTTGAGTCGACAGCAAATTATATGTGATCGGGGAGTGGGAATAATCCTAGAAATACTGCGCATGTTCGATTGTCCTTGAATATTGGCATGTTGAATACGTAGCTTTTTATTGATTTGCTTGAGCTGTGGCCAGAATCGGTATTGATTGATGGTATAGATATTGATGGTGTAGATTGGTATCCTCAAGATTCTTTGCGTGGTGAGGAGCTGAAATGAGTGCGAAATGTAAATGAATAATAATTAACCGCGTTTGTTTATGGAGATAAATACTCGCTATTTACAGAGATTTGAAGCTCGGAATAAAGATTTTAGCTTAGTGTACATGCAAAATCCAGTAAAGATTCTGTAACCTTGCTAAACAAAAAAAAAAAACGCCTTGCTTTTCAGGTGGTTTGATTTTCAAATACATCTTTTTATTCGATTTTAGAATGAGTACGAGACTTCTAGAATGGTCAAATTTTTAGAGAGATTGGATTTGAAGAATAGTTCTTCTTCTTGAAGAATAGAAGTTCTTCGAATACGTTTTAAGTTCGTATGCATGGGGAATACACGGAAGCCGTGATGTTCGCGTTGCATTCCGTAAATTTACTGGAGTATTCATGAGGATTTTAACGAGTGCTTACGAAATATCCAGGTTTCCCATGCGTAAGATGTGATGCTCCTAGAATCATCCTTTCATCAATTGACCGTTCTATGACCCTGTCCACATTTTCCTCCTGCTTCCGAAGTATCCAGATTTCCGAAGCGTAGGTGAAAACAGGAAGAACGGTGGTGTTGAAAAAGTGAGCACGGAGCCGGATGTTCTTAGTCCTCTTCACTACATCCTTGATCTTCTTGTTCGCCCCTAAAAGCCACTTGTTTACTTCTGCCCAGCTAGGAGGTCAGGTCGTTCATCAAGTTAATTCCCCTTCCTAAATATAGAAACATATTATCCTGAGCCCTGTGTTTTATATGAATAATAGTTATATTCAGTTAATTTTGACATTCTCTCTATTTACTGCTCCATCCATGATATTCCGACTACATTTTGCGTTGTATTGTATATCCTGGATTGTACTAATATTCGGCAGTTCCACAATTGTACATTCACTATTTAGTTTGTTAAACGAGAAGTACGGTTTTTTTTTAAAGAAATGAATTCCTTAAAGATAAGTTTAGTCTGATGAGAATTACGAGAGCTTCACTGAAACAATCGAGAGTAAAAGAGGAACCCAAAAATGTGAACACGATTTTCTGGAAGTTTCCTGAGTGTAAATTCGACTAATTCAGTTCATTTAGTTCTCAGAGCGGTCTTAAGAAATCGCTAAATTATAATTAAACATTATGTGAGCCATTCACTTCAGTAAACGATACCTGAGAATTGTTTAGTTTTTTCAAATTCCAAAATATCTGTTTCATTCTTCAACTGTTCCCTGAACCCGTACGCATGTGCTTTACGGGCGAATATGATACTGCGAGATTCTTTTTTATATCGTTTCTGCTTTTAAATCCGAAGTTTCTGCACATCTAAATAGGATTTTGCTAGACATCCTCTATTTGAAGAGCATCTAACCGCCTTATTGGATTTTTTTTCTCGTATAGGGACGTTAAGAGAAATTTCATGGAATCTCTAAAACAAATGAGATTTTCCATGAATTTCCACGTTGCAGCTTAACCGAAATATCAGTCGAGCTATAAGAACAAAAACCTATTTCTTCTTTTTCCAAAATAACATACGATTTTCAGAGAGTGTTGATGTTTGGTGAACTAGGAAGAAATGTAACATAGACTCCTCTGATAAGTCAACTTTTGAACACATTTTTTCGTTTAGACGTTATTTTCATAGATAATAAATGTAAATTAATTTACTTAGAATTTACTATAATAACTTTCAGCAGCTCGATCCTTTTTTCAATGTATTGTTTTTGTTATCTTCGACATTCCTATGTTTATGCTTAAACATACGCGTATTCCAGTAATTTTACTAATAATGTTTTAATTTTTTTAAGTTTTATTCTTTTTATTTTACAAATTGTTGTCCTTCCTTTGTTTCTCTACTGTTCATCTATACTAAGATTAGATGGGTTTTTCTCGGCTAAATATTCCTGAGATTTCAGGAGAAAAAAAAATCGGTTCACTCGTATATTTTTTGAAGATATGCTAAGCCGGTTTAAGTCGGATCTCTTCCCGTCTTAGTCATTCCCTGTCAACGTCTGCGTTTCCCAACGCATAAATAAGTTCGTTTCTAAATTCAGCGTTGACTTTCCTTGAAAATAAAATGTTAGGTCTAGGAAGTATGCTACCCATTTTTACACGGACAAAACTGGTTCTCTTTGAAAAATTTCGGACTTGATTTATCGCTATTTTTCGAACACAAACCATTACATTAAATCTGATAGTATGAAAATTTTAATTGAAGCTTTAAAGGCTTTTGCCTGCTTGAGTTTAATTTTTGAAAATACAATGAGGATGTTTAATTAACTTTTTAAAATAAATCTTATCTAAAATTATGTGACTTTGATAATTCTGATGATAAAAAAAGAAAAGAATAAGACGTTATCGTCAGACTAGTGGTTCTGGAAGTGAAGCAAGGAAATCAAAAGCTGGGTAGGAGAAAATGAGAGCATATTGAGTGTAGTCTAGGTCGAATTCGGGCTGACACTTCAAAAAAAAAAGAAAAAAAAGGAAGAGAAAACTATATGTCTAATATTATGTTGAACGATATTCCTTTCTATGTTCTAGGCAGTTTTTGTAACTCTCCGCTACCTAACGGTTGCATTCCCTTCAATTATTTTCCTTTTTTTTTGGAAATTTTCCTGTCATTGTTCTTCCTGTCCTTCCATTTTGAATATCTCCATTTCTACGCATTGCCGTATCATACGATTGCAATAGCTCCATGTTACTCTCACTGTTTGTTCCGCTCCATTGTTTTTGTTCGTTTTCACTGAAAGCAAAATTTTTTATGGATGAATTGGCTCGGCAAATGCTTGTTCAATCGAGTATTTCTAGTTTAATGCTGTTTTTTGTTTTGTCAAAAGGAAAAGTAGCAAGATGTGTCAGCTCTATTGCTTCGATCTTCCAATCTTCACATTAATATATATATATATATATATATATATATATATATATATCCATTTGCATACGACATATGTATGTATATAATTTTACATTTATGTATATACATTAGAATATATATATATATATATATATTAAAAAAACAGGTGTATATAGGAAATACTGGGATTGAGATTTGCCGCCCGAAGACTTTATTGTTTTCAGAGCATTAAATAGTTTAACAAAGGAACCATTGGAGCTGAGGTAAATCCACGTTATTAGATTATAAATTGAGTTCATGAACCATTCCACCTCACCAGATCCTCTCAGAATATACCCTTGTAGTGTAGTGGAACTGTGTAGCTTTGCTCATTAAAAGGAATCAGGGTGTACCTCGAATCTCTTTGATTCTTCCATAAATGTGTGAAAACACCTTTCTTCCCGAATTTATCATGCTATGACTGGAGAATGGTTCCCGGACTCATACTACCGTTCGATTTATTCGAAGCGTCACTATTCGTGAAGTGTTGAAGAGTAATTCGTTCCAAATGTAGTTAGTAGGAAATTAATTATTCTCGATTCTGTGTACAAATTTCAGACTACATTTTCTTGTGCTTCCGTTTAAAATTAGCTTTGAATTTGTTCTATTTTTCAAAATTTCCTTTTCGTTGCATTTTTAATATGCTTTCAATAAAAATAATTCAATGAAGGTGGATTTCTTCATAGCTTTGAATCAACATTCAGCAGCGTTTGCTTGAGAAAACGACAATAATTTTTTTTAAATCCAGAATTATGAGGGTTACTCTGAAGTGCAGGAGGAGAACATGAGTTATGTGGAGAGGAAAGAACACCTTGAGGGATAGAGGTGTAGGGTAGCGATGAGTCGTTAACCGAGAGCAATACATAAATGCAAATAAAAGGTTCGTAGAATTTTATTGACTCTGCAATCCATCCTAAAAGTCTTCCAGATATATTTTATATTTAAATATTTTGTACAACCATGTTTGAATCCTTTCAAAAAACAATAGGAATCGAATATTACTAATTAGTTCGAGCAGTACAGGAAAGTTTTCGTTCGAATAGCAGCTTTATACGTTCACATCCCCCGTCATTGTATTTTTCACCGCACTATTTTTCTAAATCGAATGCATTCAGAATCGGCAAACATTTCGCCGACTACAAAACGTTCGGATGTTCGTCATTGCGTTTGTGGATATTTGAATATTTTGTCGCCAGTAAAATGTTTCTTTTTTTTCCTTTTATGAAGCTTTCGTAGCTATCCGATTAGCGTTTTGTGTGAATGCAAAGGTTTTTTTGCTCTTTGGAGCATTCAAGAACGTTGCAATCCTTTTCTTTCCGTTAATTGCATTTTCAAGTAGGTAAATAAATAATTTAAGTGATAGAATAATGAGAGTTCAAAGAAAAAAAAATTGAATTCAGTGCTATAAATTCATTCGTCTGTTCAGCCTAGATTATCATACGTATTTCTTCGAATAAATTGGTAATATGGCGGCAATAGTAATACAAGTATTCCAAGCATTTCTCCCCATACTCCTATTATTTCTTCTTCCAAGGATGTAACTACATCAGGTGCACTTCCGCTGTGATAAGTCGTGGATATCAAATTACTGTCATTCCTGATTGATATCGCGGGGGTGGGCTCTACTTCTGGAGATTGCAGATTTTTAAAGTGTTTTCTTCTAGAAGTTTCTCTTTATTTCTCTTTAAAAATAATCTGCTCAACTCAGATGAATCCATGCTTCCGCCGTCTTCCCCTATTTCAATATCGTCGGAATATCTCTTCTATGTTGTTCGTGTTTTCTTTTTCGCTAGCTTCTAAAACACTTCAAAGCAAAGCACTGCTCTTAGTAGCTTCATAAGAGATCCTAGAAGCTGTGGAAATCGAATAACTTTGCATCTTGCAGAATACGTAAGTGCATTTTACTTTCTTTTATTCCCTACATTCTCTCTTTACTCAAATATGCATTGGAATCAAAAGAATCGTTTCTACTGAGAGAATTAATAAATCACTTTTCTTCAGTTTTTTCCTGCCATTGAATGAATATTTGTCTTCGTTGCATTGTGTTGTTCTTGACCACGTGAAAGTTGCACGTTCATTAGAAGCTGGTATTCAACAATTCTTCGACATCACCTAGAATTTCTCCATATTTCATGGATCAGAACAGCTCGGAGAGGATTACACATTGTGTAGCATATGTGAAAGGGCTAAGTAGCTTGTTTCATATCCGGTTGATGAAAATCGTACATTACTATAAAAGTTAGGCTTTTGTTTCTGTCCCCCGATCGCTTTAAATCGTTTACCCTGAAGAATCATTGAGGTAGCAATAGAGGCAGAAAAATACTGCAGTCGGTTCCTTCTGTATTTTTTTTTCTGAAGAAACAAAATAAACAAATCGTTCATAATTCAAATTTCTTCATTCTGTCCTAAATCTCCCGGTATCACCTTGATATATTAGAAATCTGCGTTGTTTTTTTCTCAAATGAACTTCATTATTATTTTTACATAGAAATTCATTTTAACTGATGAGAATAATTTTTAGAGACTAGAACTCTCGGTAAAATAGAAACCTCCTTGGAAATGTGCTCACAAAGTTTTGTGGTGATCGTTCGGAGAATCCAGGAACCTTTTGTTTGTGTTAAATCATGAAAAATGGAGGGAAAATTTTGAGACTCACGTGTTAATCCTGAAGAATCTGATACGTGAACAGTTGTTACGCTTCTGCAGTATATGTTCCAAGGATCGCAATAGTAATACGAATGGTTTGACTTCCGAATAAGTGCACTCAATAGAGAATGCATTGAATGGGACCCATTAGAGCATGAAAATACGCTGGCTGTAAATCATCGTGTGTACACCAGCATTTTGATTGGTGTTTTTTCGTCGGTCGGTTGGCAATCAGAAACCAGATAACTTATGAACTCAATGTTTTTTGTTGTTTGCTTACATAGGCAGCAGCGCGACATCCAGGACATCTCGCATGGAGCAGGATGATGAAGCGATGTTGAGAGGGGCAGAACGTGGTTGATGATGTCTGACAACAATAACGGTTCATGGCTTCCACATGTCGTTTCATTCAGACTCACAAAAAAAAAGCGAACCCCGTAAGCCCCCAGCACACACGTCGAAAAACAACATAATTGAATTGAGTCCCAGCTGCTTATCCTGTCATTTATCGGATTTGCATCGACACTACTACCAATATATCCCTACCTCTCCATCTCCGGAGTCCAGAAAAACAAGCATCCACCCTTATCACCTGTCTACTCATTTTTCTTATTATTGCCGACGGTAGTTTCTAATTATTAGTGAGGTACTGTGATACATGCAGGATCACCTGCATCCTAAGACAGGAAGTCCGACAAATTTCTGCTCCCGTAATTTGCTTGCAGTTCCATAAACCTGTTTGCACAGCTTATCATCATAAAATATAAAATTCCTCGATTCAGCATTTCATGTACTTTTATTTTATTGTTAGCTGCACTTCTTCTTCTCGTAGACGTTCCTTCATGTCCGAGTAAAACTTTTACGGAAATGTTTTTTTCCTGTGAATCCTCTGGTTCTGAGTAAGGTAGAAATTTCCAGCATCTAAATTGAACTAATCAGTGGCAATGAATTCCTATCAGTTTGTGAAAATGTTCATCATTCCAAAAATTGATTTTCGTAATAAGCCTGTTTTCTTTCCTTAATTATCTCATTTTGTCTCTCTGTTTTCAAAAAAAAAAAATTCTCAAGCGAAAAATAGATCTGAGAATCCGTTGAAAAGAAACATCACAATCTCCTCTATAATTTCCTACCGTTAGAAAATAACAATAAGATTCTTATAAAACTATTAAGCTTTATTTCCACAGTTACTCACACATATTTAGCTTAGTTTCGCATGTTTTTTTTAATCAGGTTTCCTCACACTGTTTATGTAATATTCCCATACTGTTTTAGCTCTAACTCATCACGGTTTTCCGATAAATACAAATTTTTCTCTCCTCAAATTCGTGATACGTAAGAAATTCGTAGCTTTTCGAAAATCCTGCATCAATTATTCTAAATGTAAATTTTTCCCACTTTTGTGATTGGCAGTGTGAATTCATTTTATGTACATTTAGGTTCTTTTTTGTTGCAGCCGATTTTGTTTGAATCAACTCAAACCTTAACAAATAACGTGTATTTCTCGTTCCTTATTCAAAATTCGTCTCTTTTCTCCAAAATTCGCATTTTGGAGCTAAATATTTTGATTTCCTTCTATTGTGTTTAAAACGAGTGTATTTCAATACTTCAGTGAATTATGTAAGCTAAAAAAATACTTTTCTTTAGAGAATCTCTTATTCTGGTACCAGTTTAGTGAACATAATTAGGCCATGATCCTTTACTGCTTCACTGATCCATGCAGCATGACTCAGAGCTGAGATAAATGAGATTTCGGAATGAAATGACTAACAAAAAAAACTTTTGGGTTTTTTTTTGTTAGTCATTTCATTAACATTAACAAAACGATGTTCTGAATGGATTATCTTATTGTTATAATAATAATAATAATTATTATTATTATTAAAAGGTCCAAATCTACTCAAACGTTTTGAGTATTTTGAAAGTGTTGTTACAAGGCACGCAGGTGAAAATCAGTTCTTGCATCACTTTCCGTTCAATTTAGAAAAAAATTTGTTTCATTTAATTGATGGTAAGTAAGTAGTAACGGAGTCAGGTAATAGCTGAAAAATCGTGGTGGGATGTGGTCAGAGTTTGTGACTCAAATCTCCGGACATTTTTTTTTATGCAAAGGGACTTTTTTCCCTCCTTATTCTATTCTCATCCCTTCTTTTTTTAGTTTACTTCATTCTCTCATCTTACCAGCTACATACCTACATTTTTCGCCTGGGTTTTAATGATAACATCTACCAAGGAGCACTTATTTTGAAATATAGGAGATCAGTTCTAAAGGTACAGTAAAATTCTGCGTAAAAAATTAATATTCCAACACTTTTGGGTTTATAACTATTGAACAAAGAAAATTGATGTTAAATTCTTTAGTTTCATAAATACAGACACGTAAGGACAATGTATCTGTTGTTCAGGAATCACTTACGGTAATTCTTAGTTTCTTTACAGAAGTTCTCTAAAGAATCAGATTGATTTTTTCTTCGGGACTATTTTTGTATCCTGGTTGTGAAAGAGATGACGAGGAGGTCTATGGGTGAGTGAATGAGTGGGAGGGAAGTAAGTGAGACTGAATATCCACTCTCCAACTCCGTCTTTTTCAGGTGAAGTTCTAATTCATTCAGAATTTGCGATGTCGGTGAAAAAAAATATGGGAAACTATGATTAGCTGTGAAAACGCTTAATGTTCGTGTTGTCCTGAATGCTCATCCACAACTTCTGCACATTCCAGAAACAGATAAATCGTCGAACGTCCAACTTCCTCGAATCTTTTCTATTCTAACATAGTTATGAAATGGAGTCCTAAAACTTCATACAAGATTTTATGCGGGTTACTGTTATTATTCTGAAGCATGTTCTTATTTTCTGAATAGTTTTTCCAAGCTAATCAGAAAATCCATCGTGAGGATTTTGGTAGACTTTTCAAAGGTTATAGTGGTTATAGACAGTTTTCCTTCTACTTTGAATAGAGTTCAATTTGTAGTAAAAATTCAAAAATTTACTTAATGAAGACCATAAGCGACAATAAGAAATAATTCATTCGTTTAAAATATTATAAAGGTTACTTTTTTGTTTTGATTTTAACAGGTCAAAAATTATTTTAATCCCAATAATAATATGATAATAATAATAATAATAATAATTAATAAGCACATCACGTAAAATAGCTGCATGCCAGTGCGATGTGAACTCTTTTCGAGGACTCTTTTGGCGGAAATTCGTGTTAAATAAATCGAGCGAAATAATCAGTACCTTTGTTTCCTAAGAAAAAAAAATTAAGAGCGAGGAATGAGGACGGACGAAAAAAGGATGAGTTGCAAGAAATCAAATATGTGTAACTAGATGAGTCTAGGAAGGAAATTAGAAAACTTGTGTGGCCATTGATGCGTTATATCTAAGATTTTAATTTAAGATCTTTACATGGATCTTAAACAAATCTTTTCTACGCAATGAATTTGGCCAAGACTTTAACTTGTAATAAATCTAATGGGGAAATTTCCACTTCAGATTTTAATGCTCGTGTTTTGCTCTCTTTTATTGCCGTTGTAGACACTGTTTATCCATCTTTGAGCAGTTTCTGCTCTGAGGGGCGAAACCCAAATGAAGTGTCCTGCAGTTATTTGAAATTTGATTACGGTATCCCATTCTACAGTTCGGCAAAACAACTTTCCCGGAGGGCCCCAACTTGCTTATTTCATTAAGTATTTGTCTGGATGTTGGGTCGGAATGAATCAGTTATCGGTCCTTGACGTAGGTGGTTTCGCACTCACGCGACTGAGTCGACGCAGTCCATAGACTGCCAGCCGGACGGTTATAACAACTGACAATCATCGCTGTGACGAGGCACAGACTGAATTGAGGTATCACCGAAGGAAGAATACATATTTAAGGATACATAAGCCTATTTCAGCACAGTGAGATACTCCGTAGTGGCAACGATGTCCTGCAGACGGAAGACAGCGAATTTCATTGTCCCAGGTGCTCTCAGAAGCGCTTGAAATTTCCGACAATTAAGGAAGATGTAATTCGCCAAGAGATCGGATCAGTTCCATGCAGCAAAAATTATCGCAAAGCGATATAGGGTATCATTTCTCCAACCGCATACGTTTCATTAAACGTTCAACATCGGAATCACAGGTCGCACTTCCCTGTATAATCCATGTTCTTGAATTGATATTGAACTAGCTTTCCACAACGAAATATGAAATCGTTCTCCTATTTTGTTGTTTGTTTAGTGTTTCAAGTATTGAATTTCACTGACAAGTAGTTATTCGCAACCGAGTTTCTCAAAGTGCACATATCCAGAAAATCACGGACGCATTACACATGGTATGCGCTTAGACGTGCCCTTATGACAGCCAAAACTTCTTGTCCTCTACGTTTGCAGCTGCCTCCTCCTTTCGCATTTCGTCAGTCCATAGCCCTCTTTTTTTTTGAGCTGAGCCACTTTTCTCCCAAATCTTAGGATGTCTTCAAATATTGCCAGGAAAGACCGTGCGAGCAAATGTCGCCGCAAATACGTTACTTGCACGTTCAGGATGTCATCATCGAATTCTTTATTCGTAATGTGCGTGATTTACTTTCACTGAGTGAAGAAAATATTCACAGTGTTCATTCCGATGCTCAAAGTCCCATTAATGCTCTCCTTTTTTTGAAATTAAATCAACAGCATATCATTCAAAGCATAAAGGATAGTCATATTTAGTGGAAAATGGAAAAGCGTATCTATATCTTAATTTTTTTGTCTGGAATTGTTTTTTCTATGTAAAGCCGTTCTGTTCAATTGGCCAAATTGAGCAGAAGACATGTATTTCCATCCGCCTTAACACATCGTCATACTATTCGAACTTGTTTTTCTAGGTAAATCCGTACATAATTAATTGTATATTTCCCACCATAAGCTCGTTGTGATGGTGTAGCGATACGTAATAGAATTTATATGCAGCATTGTCATGTGAAAACGATGTATACAGGCTAACTCGCTGCACTTTTTTTGTTGTGATTTTATAAAACATCTCGTTGATGGCAGCTGTTGGAGATGCTACTTCTAATTAAGGTGACAGAGTTCAAGTCAACAAGCTGTACTTTAGCGTCAAAACAACTAGTATTGGCATGTGAGGTTGGAGGGTTTCCGAACACGGTCCGCGGCAAAGACCTAACATCTCTTCACTATGCTTTTTCTTTCAGCACTCGCCTATCTGGACCAGAATTAAAGTGCGGAAGCTCCTACAAATTACTGTTACATATTATAGACAGCTCGTGTAATGATAGGATAGTGCTGCTCACTCGGCCTCCTACATAACAATTGAGTCCAAGGAAAATTACCTAGGCTACATGCCAACTCACGGTTGCTACTTCACTTATTACACACGTTTTTACCGTCACTTCCTGCAAATGGGCGGAGTTTTGCCTGGCCATGTCCAACACAATGCCCAACTATGCAAATCTTTGCACTTCTCGCTAACGTCGCTCCGGTGTGAGCTGTTCTGGAGAGCGCATCTTCAGGATGAGAAGTAAACGATTTCAAGCTAAGCACCAGACGTTCCCCATTTCTTTTCTCCCAAGATTCAGCTATGTTGATTCCAAAACAACGCTCTCGAACAACTTAATTTGAATGCTGTTCTGCTGTTTTATGGCTTACTGGCTCCGTTACTCGATTTTCCTTCCAAATATCCACAGCAATTCCATAGAAGAATAACATTTGTCATGGTTACCTGGTAATATTGTGAATCATGTGGCGAACCTATCAGACTCCACGCTCTTCTACATCTTTTGAAGATTTCTGTTCTCTTTTTTTTTACGACTCACATATCATTGTTGTTCTTTCAATGAGAAAGCTCTTTTCAAATAAGCTCTTTTTACTTGTATCAAAAACATTTTGGAATTTGGTTCTCGAATTGTTTTAAAACCTCTCAATGCACTTTCTTTCCAAAACTTCAATATAAATCTCTTATTCGACTTCCTTTGCGTTTCCAAAATTCTGGTCTTCATTAGTAAAACAAAAATCCTGTACGAATAGTTGGGAAATCGATATCCTAGAAGGTGCAGTATGTTTATTCAAAAAAAAATTATGGAACACCACGGTTGAACGTTGGTTGAGCTGTTTTTGGAAGCTAAACGTATGGTTGCAGCAATGTCTTATGCTAGCCATTTGTCTTCAGAGAGGTTCTGAATTGTTTACCAATTCTACGAAGGACGTCTACTGAAAAAAAAAAACTATCAAGCTCATATTACTTCAAGATAAATATTGCAAATATATCATGCAGTGCGCAAGCACGTAATGTTAATTTCTTTATTTCTTACTTATTTTATTTTGATTATATATTCTGGAGAATATTAGTACGAATGCACTCTCACTATGCTGAAACCACGTCACTACATAAGTGATCTTCTTCTGAGTTTTAATAAATGATCCCCACTGAATGAGGGCTCGAAAATAACACTGTCCTCGTTCGTAATCGTTTCCGTGAGGTCATTTCCGAACAAGGAAATCCTTCAAATGCACACTTTAATAGTTCATTTTTCGAGAAGTAGTCCACATTTCTGAGTAGCGCTCCTTGAAAAACGAAAAATTGAGTAGCGCGATTTTCTCTTGGCGTTTTTGCATCGAACAAAAAAATGTAATGCCAGGTGCAAATAACCGTGAAAGAATACGTTCATCTCACGTGACAGTATACGTGTATGAGAGACAGAAATAGTCCGTGTTTTTATTGGAGATCAACAAAAAATCACTAATTGATATATATTACTGAAGTCTCGCCGTCTGAACCCGATTCCATAGTAACAAGGAGAAAACCTCCCCAGAATTCCTTGTATGAAAATTTATTTTTCGTTTTATCGACTCAAATCTGTTCCTTTTTAAATGTTATGTCAATTGCGCAAATAAATTTCGCACATCCACATCGCATATTCCAGCTACAGTATACGTAATAATGTAAGAGATTTATATGAGAATGAAAAGTGTTCACGGGAGAAACAAACAAAATTGCATCTCAGGTTGTCATATAAAGGTTAATTAAGTACAATAAACTAACAAAACATAATAATTGTTGCAACTACTTCTAGGATACTCTTCCTTTTTTTTTCTGGAATTGAGTCGATGTGCTTTGTGAAGTAAACGGTCATTCATCATCGGGGCTCTGCAAAGATTAGCCAGCATCATTCGTATTCACGGAATCCCAAAGAGATTAGGCTGGGAAAAATTCAAGGAAGTAGCACAAGTATTCTAATGTATGGATGAATTCTTCAGACGAGATTACTGCGAGATAAAAACTAAATTTTCCCATAGCACTCGTAAAGATAGGTATAGGTAAAAGATTTGTACTGTTCAGTGATAACTGCGTGATATACATTAGAATCACTTATCAAAATGTTTTTTTTAGTCAGTCACAGAAGATAAAATAAAAAAACATGAGGAATCAGATTATCCAGATGTAGTGCAGATACAAATTATGCAATAATTTGACATTATGCATGGGTTTAACTACAAATTTCCTTTTTAAATTTATATACCTCTATCTGTTTAGTTCTGTCAAAAAAAATGTTCGAAGAGAATTTTCAAATTTTTCCTATTGCTCTCAAAACCAAGAATTAAACCATTATGCGTAATTTTCGCAATAAAATCTCAGATTCTTATAAAATCTTTATTTGCCAGTTGTATTTAAATTTTTTGTCCTGTTGGTTTTTCAAACTCGACTCCGCAAATGTGTTGGAGAACAGACAGTGGTTTGAAATCAAATTCTGATTTTGCTGGCTGTATCCGGAGATGTGGAACAAATTTATTCCTTCACGGTAGATGGTGTTGTCACAGAAAGGAAGCAGCATGACAAATAGAGAACAAAAGCACACAATTTTCTTTTTTTTTCATCGAATTCATGCCAAAAATCAATCCGTCCCAGTTGTCGAAGTGGGCGGACCCATGGTGTATCTTTAACCGCCGGCATCTTTTTGAGTTCTTTCCATTTTCCTACGAACCTCTACAGAACTCTTTCTTCAATCTTCAGCTATTTTACGTTTTACTCAAATATTTTCAGAGATTTTCATTCTAAAGCGAAAAATGTTTCCGTTCTTGTGCATATATTCTTAACACTGCAAATTTAATCGGATTCTGTTCATCAGGTTTTAATCCACGTGCTATCGATGCCAAAAACTAATGTCTAATACGTCAGCGCAATGCACATTATTACGCCAGTCCGAATCGAGCGATATGTGAGAGTTCAAATTATTTTCAAATTTTAATAATTAATTTCGAATCAGTAAAAGACAAATTTTAACAAATGTGCTAATTCTAGCTGTTTTCAGTAAGTGTGCTTATGCTGAGAAATGTTCGAATGATACAATCTTTGAAAAGAAAAGAAAAGAAAGGAAAAGATAGAAAAGAAAGAAAAGGGTTGGAATGATTGTCAGAACTGAAGAACATATAGAATATTCTAAGATCGTAGAAAATACGACAATGTTATGTGTGACAAACCGTGGATGATCATTGTCGGATTTATCCAAAGACTTCTTTTTCTTCTTAATTCTTGTCCATTACTATGTAAAATTTTTCTAGAGGAGATTAATTTTAGCG
This sequence comes from Necator americanus, assembly GCF_031761385.1. Lineage (NCBI taxonomy): Eukaryota > Metazoa > Nematoda > Chromadorea > Rhabditida > Ancylostomatidae > Necator > Necator americanus. The sequence continues at coordinate 797,378 of NC_087376.1, forward strand.
CAAAAAAAGAAGCAAAAATCTGCATTACGTTTGTGTTATAGATTTCAAGGTGATAAATACTAAGTCATATAGAGTTTAACATATTTGTAGAGATACATGTAGTATTTAAATTTGATTATATGATTATTTCAGAGAAGCGGTGCCAATTGCTCGTGAATATCTTACCCTACTTTCACAGAACTATGAAAATGGTAGTTACGCATTTTGTGGCGGAAGGATTCATGTTGCGGTTAGTGCCTTGGCTAATTTAATAGGATCTTCTGTTTGAAGTCAACTTTTACATGGTTTCTTCGACAAATTCTGAACTCTACGTATTAGAAAAAATTATTTTAAATTGTACAGTAAAACTAACCGTAGAAATGAAGCTAATCAACATAAAATTGAATAATGAAGTGATAACGCAACCCTACGTTTTGCAATTTTTTTGCATGCGCGCATAATTCTATACGAGAAATGCCAAAAGTCGTAATTTTGTGAACGAAATTGTTCTGGTAATTTAATACAACTTTAATATTTTATATTACATCATTCTAATTATATTTGCCATTTAAGTGCCTGAGAACTTAGCATTTACTACTGGTAGCTGACAAAGACTCGTTTGCACGCGCTTCTTTTTGAAAACGGTGTCCTTGTGAGTTATCTATTGCTTACTTTTCTTGGCTGAGGGAAATGTTTTGGATTTCGCTACCTGAAAAAGCAAACCTTTTCCATGAGATGATTGATTTCCTTGCCATGTACCCCACAGTAAACGTTTTAATTACAACCTCTCTTTCACAGTAGTACAACCTTCTAGCCATATTTTATAATAACATACAGCCAAAGCTATTTCTCATATGCCTATTGTTTTCCCAAGAATGTATGGGAACAAGTTGACAAAAAATTACAAGCAAATCCTCACACTAATTCATATCGTTTATGAAATAATCTCATCAATAATATGATACTGACTATTGAAGGTTAAATAATAGGAAGAAAATGGACAGGGGCAAAAAAATGTGGTTGTAAGGGAATTCAGAGGAAACTTCACAAGGAATACCTAAAATTAGCTAACGTACAAGAGACTTTCCTCGCCCTACTTTATTCCGCTTTCTTCTACTTTTCCCTCTTACATTATCCAGAAAAATAAACTGACTGAAAAGCTGATCAAATTAGCGTTCTAAATGTAACGAATTTTATGTGACTTCTGGAACACTGGAGTTTTTTTTTTTGGGGGGGGGGGGCTTCTCCAAAAAAAAAGTGCGAGAAAATGTGGAAATCCAAGGGAACAAAGAGCTGAGTGAGTAGAGCGATGGTGAGAACTATGCGCCAAGGCGTAAAGGCTGAAATATCCACCCCAGACGAAACGTCCAACTCAGAAAGGAGCAATGTTGAAAAGGAATGAAAAAGCAATTATTAGTGACGACTTATTCGGACGTAAACCTCAGAACTTGTCAAGAACATTCTTTTATTATAAGAACATTACGCTATTTTTAAGCTGTTTCAGATACCTTAGATTATGATTAGATCCTTATCTTTCCATCTTTCCATTCTCAAACTTTCGCCTACAATTTTGTTATGGTTATTTTCATCATTTTTCTATACACGTATCAATAAATATAATAGAAATAAAAAAATAATAAATATATTTCTATATTTATCAATAAATAAACAGCAGTATTTCTAGTAGAACGTAAGGTGATTGTGTTCAATGCTCGAAAAGATTGCACTTCTTGCAGAATTTTGCAAATTCATCCCAGGACAATGGAATGTCACATGAAGTCCTTTCCACTGCGACTTTGCACGAAAAGAATATGAACAAAAGAAAACCGTGAAAATAATGCACTTACGCATTTGAAAGATTTCAAAACAACCCTCTCCGTAAATTTATTCAAAAATTGACCTTTTGCTATGTATGAGTGTAGTACGTTTCCAAGAACTCAATACCAGTTCTAGGGCACATATCTCCTCGAATATTATGTTACTTAGCGAACTCATAATGGAATTGGGTTACTGCAACTAGATTATCCGCATGATTTTGGGGAACTTTCACATCCGAAACAAACAAATGACCATCTACAACTACTTGCTAAATTGACTTGTGAGAAATGTATGACTTTTTTCTCCCATTCAAGAATTCAGTTTTTGGATGAAAGTGACTCAATTGTCATACTAGTTTCTGGAGCTAGATATACCTATTCATAAACTCCCTTTTCAGACAAAATATGATACCATTTTTCTGCCAAAGTAAACGGTGGAATTTTCTCTGAGAATTAGTGTTTCTGGCACACAGACGTCAGGATACGTTTCAGAATTAGCATTAAGCCAGAGGAAGCACCACGAATTCGACAACTAAACGAGATGTTTGCTGACATAAAAAGTCTCCGCGCTTTTTTTCTTCCTGGAATTCAGAAAGCGAGGGTGAAAGTCGCTGATACACGACGAAATTAATCGTAATTGCATCGGAATCGACATTCTTAATGGACAGGAACTTGCACGGCCACAATGTTCGTAATTACACAAAAGTCACCAGAATTAACTTCTCTTGAGGGACAAAATTTTTAGGATGTTTTCACAAGTGAAAGATGAAATGAAACGATAAATAAACATAAATTAAATTATTCATAATTTTCTAATTTCTTGATAAACTACACGTTTTTGAGAACTGGGGAAAATGAAGCAAGTGAGATAATCCACGTGGATTGATTCGTTTGAAGACAAATAGGGATTTTTTTTTGAATTTTAACACGGATTGGCTTGGAAATCCCGTACTTACTTTGTTTTGAAAATGATTCACTCAACTTCTCAGCATTTTTGCTTCATAGCACCATCTGTCAAGTTGGTTGTTCGACCTCGCGCTAGCGAAAGGTTGGAGGGATGGATGAATTGCTTCGATTAAGAGATTTCGAACAAAGAATAGTTCATCGTAACACAAAACATTCAAGGATCAGTACTCAGAAAAGCGCTAATAAAAATAGGACTGCAAATCCAAGTCAATCGCATTTTTCATCTTAGTTAACTTTTTTTATAGGATTTTTTCAACCTTTTTAGAGAGTTAATCTGCCACTGAAGAATATAAAAATTAATGGGTATAAAAGATTGCATAATGTTGTAAATACATCTAGGAAAATACATATTCTAGTGAATTTAACACTCCCCTATTTCAGCTTCTCACCAAGATTATTAGTATTGGTGTAATTCCATTTTATGCATTGATTCTAATGTTTATGATACATTTTGGTAACGCTACTGCAATTATGTTCGCCATCATAATACTAGGTAAGGCAAACTTTTTCTTTTAAATTTCAAATTCACTGATCGCTTCAGTGAACATCGAATTTTCGTTTAGGTTCGGTTGCTGTTACGACCATCTATGGAGCTTTTCGAGGGAGCAAATTGTGTCTGGTGCCTTTCATCTTTTTGCAGGCATGGATTATGAGAATATTTATGAATTAGGCGGAAAATATCATGAGATAAAATTGCTCAAACTGAAATTTTCTACGATGATAATGCCTAAGCTAAATTGTCCCGTGGTTGGTTCTCCATATTGGTTTCCCAATCAGAGACTCATGAATTCAGATATTAGGCTGTTTAAATACCTCACCCAATGAATCTGAGGTGGTACGGATTTCAGGTGGAGTGTCCTAAAAACGGCCTGGAAGATGCGGCGCGTGCACACGGCTGGCGCGCTCCAATTGAACTCGTTGTAGAAAATAGCGCGCCGGAACGCTCGAAGTCGTATCTTCCTTCCCGTTTTTTACCCCCATTAGCAATAAATGCACAAAATCACCTCCCTCTCCATAATCTACGATCCCGTATACGAATACTTGACCTGAAATCCATACCATCCCAGATTCGTGGGGTGACGCCTTTAAGATGGAGATTTTGACACGATTACGATTCTTTTATCTTCGTTTAGGTGGTATTTTTTATTTACGACCTCGTTCTTCTCGGTCTTTTTGCAATTGCGCTATTTCGATCTGAGAAGAGTGCATCACTGGTATACGCTATTTATGTAACAGAGTCAATATCACCTCAAATAGGTATGTTTAAACGTTTCATATACAACTCAACCTCATTTATACATGTATGTTTCAGTTTTACTCGTTACGTCAATAGTTCTGCTATGCGCTATTCCACCAATTTTATGTGTAGCATACGTGGTTTATCTCGATATTCTTTTCATAGCGGAACTTGATCGTAGCTTGGAATTTATGCGTGAGCTCAATGAAAACGCCTCTAATGACGACGCAACACAGAAGTTTACCAATTTCTAGCCATATATTGGTTTCTCTGTGCGAATCTCAGGAATATGTATAATAAATTATTCGTATGCTTGTGCAAGTACAAAAGGTGTGCATTTATATGCTTGTGTATGCGCGGGTGATACAAAAAAGCAAAAGTCCAGTGTAATCAGAAAAAGAAATGAAAGTTTCAGTAAAGTACGGCATAAAACTAGAACAAAAAAAAAACAATAATATATTAAAAAGCCTGGTAGTAACTAGATTCGCGTTATGCGCGACTTCGGGAAGAAAAACCTCATCAGCTCATTTAAAGAACTAGACCTTATCTGTGCCCGATTCAGGACTACCCTCAGCATTACGAGCATTCATGGATAGTAAGGCGAGTACTATGAACATGAAACAAGATTCAGAAAATGAGTATATTCACAAATGACTGAAAATATACGGTAAAATGAGCTAAAAGGAAGATAATATGCCCCGAAAATGAACGTTTGGGAGAATTATCGGAAGAATAAGCTCGAACCATCAGGATGAAGTTCTCAATGTAGATCGCACCTATTTGTACAAGCCAAAAGTTTCACGGCTACGAAAAAAAAAGAAAAGAATATGGTGAGTAAAATAGAAAAACCAAAAAAGTACGGAATTATCAATAAAATTCCGTTGTAAAGGCGCAAACACGCTGTCAGAAAATGCTAGAACGGCAATCACTGCAGCAATCGATTTGTAGAGCAAAATTGAATCCAATATGACCACCGCGCCATGAAACGGTGTACACGTGATCGAATTTCATTCTGAGACTTTATATCGTTCCGAGATTCCTGAAAAGTTTAACACCTTCCCCATCCGTCCAATACCTTGTCTCTCAACAATGCCTATTCCAACACTTGCTATCCATTCCCATCTTAGTTCACCTCCATCAGCTACTCATTTACGTTCTGACGTGTCTACTACCTCACAATTTATGGCGATTTCCTTTTTTTTTATATTTCGAAATTGAAATCAAAACCTTCGTCGAAGTGTTCGAAAATTTTGCCACAAAATCGCCATCTGCAAAGAAGAGTCTCTGGTTGAGTTGAGCGCGGTTAAATCATATTCCTTCACATGAATCCTCGCGAAATGGTCATCGGAGCATCATATGTAGAACAACCGTAATTAAATGTACAGCACCGAATAGATGGTCACAACCACTCAAATTCGAATTTTTTCTGTTGGATTTTCGAAGGTGTCCCCCATACCATGCTTTCAGAATTTATATTCGTTGTGAAGATGTCAGAGATGGATACATTCGAGAGCAAAGTACGATCAAAATGTAGGATCACTTTGTTTAAGCTATATCGACTCGTTTTACTAGAAATCGTATTTATTTACTCGCGAATGAGATCAACTTCAAAGATAAACATTATCTTATCTAATAGAAATGTCCAGAGGAAATGAAAAACAATAAAATAGCGACTTCTAACAACAAACGGAACACGGTAATGATGTCATTACAAAAACAATAAAAACAGCAAAGGTAAAAAATGGAGACGAACATAAATGGCTGTATCTACTAACTAGAGGTAGTTTTTCGATCCGAACCGAGCACTTAGTTCACCAGCCCGTTTTTTCAATTCCTCAGCAGAAGCAGCAGGTTTTCCGCAGTAGCCCATGTCCTGATCCCTATTGAACGGCACTCTTTCTCCAGAATTTGTCTAAATAGATACAACAGTGATATTTCCGCCCATTCAGTTGATTTAATCTCTTAATGAAAACCCATACAAGAGATCTTGTGCATTTGTATAAAAATGTCAAGAGAATAAATGAATGGAAAACGTTGGAAATGTCCTGCGGAGAATAGGGCGACAGAAATAAATACATAAGTATACAGACAAAAATTAGCCATTTTCGGAAGACCTGGAGTCATTTTACATTCTATCAGCAGCCCTTAAAATATACAGCTCGTACTCTACTGATATCAAACTTAACGTACTGTCAGCTTCGTTCCACTGGCCTTTTCACGTTTCTTCATGTGCATTTCAACGAGAGACTCGTGGGGGCTGCTCTGCAAAAGTGAATTAAAATATATTTATATATTTTGAGATTCCCCGATAACATTTCACCTCATGTTCCTGATCGGTGACAGCCTTCTTTTGTTCTTGGTAGCCGCTATGGGGCTCCTTTCCCTGCAAGTAGTCAGCTCTAAGTGAAGGAAGTTCTATCCTTCGAAAGAAATTGTGAATAAGAATAAGAGAATCAGATGGCCATGGGGAGCTTACTTGTATGATGCTATTATACTACTCAAAAACTTGAAAACACACCACCAGAATGATCAAGAGGAAGAAAGAAAATCAAAATATTCGGAGATATTCCGGAGAATTCTGCAATAAACGAAAAAAAGGACTTTGTTATGATAGAACTTCTTATCAACTAAGTGTACACGCAAAACAGTTGGGAGCAGCTGACCAGCCGTATAGCCCACAGAACACTCGTTCTATAATTTCTAGTGTAGACTAAGTGTAATAAGACTTTTACAGAAAGATTGTAATGTATTCAAAATTAATTTCTTAAAGGGATAAGACCTGCTCTAAATATCGAACCTGAGTCATGACACGTTTCGTCTTGGGAGTGTCTTCCCAAGATTCGTCGAGTTCGGAGGTATCCTTTGTTCTCTTGAATGTGCGAGCAGTGAGACCAGCAATGGGACCTTGTTTAGGCATTTTGGTGATCCATTCTTCTCGTACTAGCTTATGTTCCTGAAAGCAAAAAAGAGAGGTCTTTTAAATCATGTGCACAACATCGCCAAGACATTACAACAATGGCAACAGTTGGAATCACCTCAGCGTTCTTTGACTCCAGTTCTAAACGTCTTTTAACGTACTCTAACGCTTGTTCTTCTTTATCCACGTTAGCAACAGGCATGGGACCGATATCGTCGTATTCAGATTGAATTGGGGTAGGCCCAAAGTTTTGATCGTTCCCCAAATCCAGATCAGGTGGCAGCGACGGGCCGATCCAACGTTTGGAGTCATTGCTCTCTGCTGCAGGTGGCAACGCAGGCCCATAACAATCGTCCTCCTGAGGATAAGAACTGTCTAGCACCATTGCTCCACGACTAGAGGACATAAATACACAAGAATGTTGAAAAATGAAGCATATTCCAAAACAGTTGAGGAGGTTATTAATGTCACCGATTGTGAGTCGATAAACTTGAAGGCGAGAAAAAAAGAAAAACGTTGAAAACCAGCTGTACTTCATTTGTATCGAACTGTTTCTTCATCAAATGTTCTTACTTCGGTGTCATCAGTAACAAATCCAGGAGGTAACTCGGGACCAATCGTTCTTCCGGCATCCTTGGGAAGCTCAGGGCCAATAATTCCCTTACCTTCCGTTAAACTTTTATCGCCCAAAGACACGGGTAAAACGGGACCATAAACAGCACAATCTGAAAACGTAATTCGTAACTTGAATGTGTGGCCGCAATAACGGCAAAATGCTCTTTAGAAACATCATTACATTAAACAAAAGTCTCGCAGTTTCTGTCGCCATACTGATTTCAACTGTTAGACATTATCAGGAAAAGATCAGGTATTTCGAAACAAAACAATTTTTCATATGCATAGATGATTTCCAGTGTTACTTTTTCTCATCAATCTTCCTTCCACCGCATGAGAGTCAGATTCTTATTCTTTGAAAAAAAAAAGAAAAAAAAAAGAAGTTGGCCGTTAGATAACCCAGCGTTGGTTGTTCTTTGACTTGGACTCCAATACGTTTAAAATGTTAGAAAAATAAAACATTAAAATAAAAAAATCAAATTGTTTTGCTTTTGCAAACAATGACAGCATACGAAGCAACGGTAAACCAACACTTCCACACTATCTCTACTAGAGTATAAATGTGAAACATACCTACATGATTTCCGTCCTCCGATCCACTCATTAACGGTGTTGTTTCATTATTGGTTGCCATTTCCTCGATGGGTACCTTTAAATAAATTACACTTCAAAATATGGCTCCGTTAGAAATCCCTATCCTATAAGATCAAGTTAATTTTCTTAAACTGAACACACACATACATACAGGAACCAAACGATATGAAACCAGTTTGGAGAAATACTTATAAAATCAATTTAAAGAAATGCTCAGCGAACAGAAAAAACTGAGTTTTTGAAACTTAAAGGCAGCCAAGATTTTTTACACCCACTAAATTTCTTTGATGTTGTAGTTTGCAACAATCGATGCTGCACGGATCTGAACGGGATACGATGTGTGCGTGTTTCGTCCAAGTATGGTCGAATGTATGGGATAAACCAAAAATGCCCATTTTTAAGCACTGACTTTGCTTTCATCCCAAATCTTTCATTCATGAAAGATATGGATGTATTAGCTTAACTGATAAAACAATAACACACCTTAGCAAAAATACGACCAACGGAAGTTCGTTGGACCAGATCCCTTACACATACGTTTTCATATCGTTACCACATTCCTGGTCTGAACTTTGTCGACTCACAAAACTATAATTTAGAATTTACATAATACCAAACGTGTAATCGACTAACTGACAAGAAAAGTTGGTCATCAATATGGAAGGAGATCAGTAAAACCATAATTTCTGATAATGTTGTGTTATCTGCCATGAAAGGACTGCGCCAGACTCTACTGACAATAAGTTTGCCGATTTTTCTTAAATGTTCTGGATTGGACAAGTGTGTTTCGCTTTTTTTTCTTTTTGGTGCACCATTGTGAATAAATAAATAAATGAATGTCCTTCGAGTTTAGAATCATAGCACAGCCAGAAGAGACTTTTCGGTTAAATATCCAAAAAAAAAAGAAATAAAGAAATGGAATAGAATGAAAATGAACACGAAGGATGAGTGCATTGAGATCACAATCGAACAAGCTCCATATCGCGATCTTTCCGGAATTTGATGTACAGGGCGGGCCACTAGGATCCCCCATAAAAATCCGTGTGACTCTGAATTGTGGTACGAAGTGGTGTGCTACGTTATCATTCCCGTCGTCTAAGGTAAGTAATAATCGATATGTTATACATAAAAACCGCTTGAATGTTTTCTATAGGATGATCAGGTGTTGCAGAAGATAAATCACTGATGGCATTGATTTTTTCCCGGCTCATACGAAGAAGACGCCAAAACGATTGCTGGCAACAAAGATCAATGCCAATCTTAGCTACAGCTCATGCAAATCAATCAAAACTACGTATTCAACATGGCATAAGGACTGTAGAACATGGGTACATCTGGAGATGTTTCCATATACTTACTAATCTTATTACAGAAAACTTTTTTCTTTTCAAAATTTGCCTCCGCTGTTTCCGTTACTCGCAATGATTCGGTTTTTCTGCGTAGTTTCATGTACTTTCAGGAGACTTGGTAAGAAAAAGAAACGCAAAATGAAAAACTGGGTCAGGGCGCAGAACGGGACAGTCAGGTTTACGTGGTTAACTGAACTAGAGTGCTAGCAACCCATCGACAGAAGTGGCAGAGGTTAAGCTTGAAAAAAGGAAGACTTAATGGCATCACCCCACGAATCTGAGGTGGTGCAGATTTCAGGTGGAGTATTCGTATACGGGATTGGAGACTATGGAGAGGAAGGTGATTCCGTCCATTTCTTGCTAATTGCCGTAAAAAACTTCCCGGAAGATGCGGCGCCGCACAAGACTGGCGCGCTCCAATCGAACCTCTTGTACAAAATGGTGCGCCAAAACGAATGAAGCCGTATCTTCCGGGCCGTTTTTTACGGCAATTAGCAAGAAATGGACGGAATCACCTTCCTCTCCGTAGTCTCCCATCCCGTATACGAATACTCCACCTGAAATCTGCACCACCTCAGATTCGTGGGGTGATGCCTTCAAGTAGAAGTCGAAACGAACCATAGAAGTTACCTAGGAAGAGAATATTACCAAGGATCAAGAGTAAGAGATCGGGAACAGATAACTTTTGCTTTCCAGGAAAGATAAAAAACAAGGAAGATAGTCCAACATCAACTCCACAATGAAAAATCACTGCAGGAAGGAGAACGATAGTCACACCCCACCAAAGTTCCAAGGATTAGGCGTCAAACGTGCTGTGTTTGTGCAGACTCTACGCATTGCGCAGGCACTTACGACATACAAAATAATATTTTCGGATTTCAACTCCTACTTGTTTTCAGTCTTCCAGTACCGGCCAGGTCAGTTTTCTTTTTTTTTAATTTCTTTCGCTTATGTGTTCACGTTGACTGTATTTTGTATGTTTATGCTGTTCGATTATGTATTCAGTCTTACTGTGTTTTTCCCCGATGTACACTATGTCCTTTAATGCATGCCACTACGTTGAGATATTCTATTCTCAATGTTTTTCTCGTTACCTTTGGCATCGTATGCTGTACCTTCTGTCATCCTTTGTTGTCGCATGTACATAATCATGCGAACCATTGGATGCTCTGGAAGAGACGCCAGCACGAGTGCTATACAAAGTTTATACATTATATGAATACGAATATTTAAATTTCATAGTTCTAAGTCACACCACGAACAATTTTCTTCGCCAAATTTTGATATTTGTACCGTTGGATTACATTTTCATGTACATTCCCATTATAAGTAAGCATACAAATTCTTATGATTCTAAACCTAGAAATAAATTCTAAACCACATGCATCACTTCTGCCCAATTCTGTTCTATCATGAGGACATACGTTGTTGCTGATACATTCGGTATGCATCCAATCCTCGCATGTTGGACACTGAATCCAATAAATCTGATTGTTTGTGCTATTGCTTCGCTGCATCCGATACTTTGCAGCGATATTCCTGAAAATCCCTTTCACCAATCTCTTCAAATTCTACGGTTATGCAGAGTGATTTACCCTATATCTTGTGTTGTAATGAAGTATAGGCGAGTGCGAGGGCCTCCTCTTACTTGTACTCTTATTTTCTTCATATACTCGTCGGACGGTGAGACCACCTCTTAACAGCGAGACTACATACTTTTCAGTAGTCTCAGCGGGGATGGACGTGTTTCATTTCCGAGATGGGTGAGACGGAATTCGACGACTAACCACACTATTACTCCTTTCCGTTACCTAGAATTCGTCTGCTTTTACTAAGATCAATTTGAAGAGCCACTCATTGTTGATGTTATAAAATGTAGTACACATATAGTTAGGTCTAAACGACATGAAGCACGGACAGTTGCGTAAGCGGCTGCGCTCGAAGCGGCGCGGTGTAGCGTAGCGGTTGGGATCGTGTAAGGATTCTCGCTACCGCTACCCATTCATATTACGCCAACCTGATAATATTGCAGATTTTGGAAACAGATTGTTTCTATCACGAACTCGTCTGCGTCCTCGGCATGCTGTTGCGGAGCACACTCAGCGAGCTCACAGTGACTCTACACATGCAGGTTCAGCAGCATCAGAAAGATTCAATGAAAACGAAAATATTTTTAAAAAAGCAAATAAAAAGTTAATAAAAATGTAAACCACAACTATTACTCGGACAAAAGCATCGTGAAAACTACAGACTATCAATGCGACTCATGTTAACGTTTTCTCTGCAGATGGCGTACAAAACAATAGATGGTGGTGAATGTTCGCCACCGTCTTTCGTTCCTGTATCGGCTCAGCCTATTCGTACTGTTGAATGCCGCATCACAGTACTCACAGTTGTAAACCGACTTTCCCGAAGCTGCAACTTCCTGTTCTTTTTCTGTGCCTTGAATTCGGCTATTTGCTCTTGCGAATATTCATGGACATCGACGAGATTTTGTTTTTTGGATTTTTCTTTACCATTTCTTCTTTATATTGCTCTGATTGTACTGTCGTCATACATTCATGACGACACCAGAATCAGAGCAATATATAGTCGGGTCAAAACGACATGAAACACGGACATTTGCGCAAGCGGCTGCGCTCAAAGCGGAGCGATGGAGCGTAGCGGTTGGAATCGTGTAAGGATCCATGCTTCCGCCACACACCTCTGCTGTTCGCCATGGTCCCACCTCGATTCCAACCGCTGTCTCTACCGCACCGCTTCCGAGCGCGGCCGCTTGCGCAACGGTCTGTGTTTCATGTCGTTTTGACCCAACTATAACTTGTATATGAAAGAAAAGCGAAATAGTACTAAAAAAACTGGCTTGGCATTCCTGATGTAGATTGAAGATAAGTTGTTAACTGCTGCTTTAATTTTGCTTTTTTGGTTTCATTAACTGCTAGAGTTCGACTGACTCGGTTAGGAACAACCTCAGATAATGAATCTCTTGTACACTTTCATGGCCCGATGTTGACTTCAGATGACGGGCTGGAAAGGCCTTCGTTCAACACGAGAAGGCATGAGCTGAATCCTGTTTTATTGAAAAATGTCTTAGATCGACAAGAGTCGAGATTTAGAAAAAAAAAACTGACGCGGCTGGTACTGGAAGACTGAAAACACGTAGTACTCGAAATCAGAAAATATTATTTTGTATGTAGTAGGTGTCTGCGAATGTGTGTAATTTGCGCATTCAACATTATACTTGACGCCTAATCTTGGCGGAACTCTGGTGGGGGTGTGACTTTTATACACTTGCCGGAATTTTGGAGGATGCAACGCAGGATTTGGACGCTTTTTCTAATGTATTGCCTGGGACATTTTATTTGGCTTCAGCACATTTATTTGTGTTAGCAAGGGCGATATTTTATTGCTTTTTTTGGTTATAGCAGGATGTATCTTCTTTCTTTTGATGACTTCGATCTGGAAGAGTTATATTTGTTCGGATTCAGTGAACTCAAGTTTGATGTTCGATAGCGCACATCCGTTGGTCAGTTTTGCACATTAAACATGACCGTGGAGGTATGACCCCTCTTTAATCGCTTATTTCCTTAAGAACTCGCTGTCCGAATTGATGTTTTCAAAACCAGAGAAGAAATATAATGGTTGGATAAAATTAAAGTTCGCTTCCTACTTCATCGTCTGGATGGATAGTTTGGGATGACGTTGTGGGTTGATTCTGGTGAAGAGGAGTCTAAGGAGGAGTCTAAAGTTCTGCATCAGATGCAGTTTGTTTGGGGGAATCTGTTCCTTGTACAATGCAATTTTTATGTTTTGTTATCTTTTAAATGACTTTTTCAACTGCACAATAGAATCTCGTTCTATGATCCAATGGAACATTCTTCGTTCCTGTCGTATTTATTCATGAAGGAGGGTACAGACATCGGAGTGATCGATAACGGTGGTCTGTGTAACTGACCTTTTATCTCTCCCTCTTTCTTTCTCTCTGTCTTGAATTCGTACTTGCTGTATTTTGTTGAGGCTGTGCTTTGTTTATTTATTTATCTATTTGTTTGCTTACTTATTTATTGTGTACAGTTGTAGTCACTTCCTTCTCTTCCACTTCGGCAATGAACAGGAATAGTATATAAACAATTCTTTCCTCCTGGAGATTGGAAGCGGATGGCATAGTCAGATCAAAACGACCTGAAGTTCAGCGCAGTTGCGTAAGCGGCTTTGCTCGAAGCGCTGCGAAGGAGCGTAGCGGTTAGGATCTAGTTGAGACCATCACGAACTGTAGTGCTTGGTGCTAGCAGAATTGTCCTCAAACGTTGCAGTCCGAGTGAAGCCAGCGGTGATCGCCTCACGATCCTAACCACCGGTTCGATCGCGCCGTTTACGCAACTACAGCTGTCCTTTTTTACCGGGTTATATTTATTTTTCCAAGTCCATTCACGAATTGTCGTTTAAATTTTTTTCTCGACTCTGTTTCGCCCACAAAGCATGTAGTGAGTTCTCTGAAATGTGCAAATTATTTTGTTCCTACAACATCACCGTTTTATTTTATATTTGCCCGTGTCAGCCTTCGGTACGTTCAGCAGCGATTACATGTCCTCCTACCAGAGGACATGTAATCGCTGCTGCACGTACCGAATCGGCCTGATACATCATATCCTTGGCGATGATTGATGGTGTGCCTCTTTGCATTCCGCTTATCGATGAAACGATCTTCGTTGATTCATCAGGAAAATCAAAATGTTAGAGGAGGCACGTTAAGAACTATGAAACAATCCTCTCCAAAAAAGGGCGAATAACTGTCGTAGCAAGAGAGCTCCAAGGTGTTTGCCTGCCCGCCTTGCAGTGCTGCAACGCCCGTCTCCACCGTGTAAGAAGGCGGGTTGAACGCTAGCGGCAGCGATCAATTAAGACGAATTGTCGCGCAGACGTTTATGCGAAGTGACATAAATGTTTACTTGCAAAGTTAATTGGTTTTCAATCGTGCTTTTCGTGACCGTAAGTGATTTTCCACACAACCACACTAATTTGGAACGATTTTATCAATACGTATCATTGTAGCTGACGAGTGACTGTTAAGGGAGTGCCCTGTAGCGCATCTGTTTTATATCATGAAATTGACGTGATACAGGAACGCCAGAGAACCCGGGGTTCGGGCTGCAGATTACAGAACCCATCGTGGTTTCTCCCATCTTCCCTTGACCGTCGTAAAAAACAACATAGGAACGGGGTTTGTTCCTGTGAGGTACGTTTGAACACATCCCCTTGTACACGCTCCGGTAGTCTCCCTTTCCTGGTAGACGCGGCGCGTGTGTAGGGGTCATGGGTTCCAATTTACGTCTAAAAAAAAAACGTCGCCTTTCACGCCGTTTTTTTTACGATTAGAGGAGGTTGAGAGGAGCCAAACCAGGTTCTGGGCAAAAAGTTGGTTGGGGGAGGGAGGGGCAGGGGAGGGGCACATATTCGCGCTCTTATTCCTGGAAGCTTTAGCTTCCTTTCTTCTCTTAGTAACTTAGCTTATATATCAAAAATCTTCTAGGAGTGATGGTTAGGTCCTAAGGCTCCGTCTGATTTGGTTATTTACTTCCAGAAATAAGAGCGCGACTGAGTGCCCCCTCCCCCTGACTACATTCTACCCAGGTTCTGTAATCTACAATCCGAACTCTACGGGTTTGCGTATTTGCGTAGTACGTCGATTTCGTGATACGCTGCCTTCAAGTTGTCTGCATAACAGGGCTTCTACTCCGCAGCCAACACAAACGTGAGAGTGCTGCCCCAGCCGTGCGTGTTGGCTCTCTGCATCCGTAGTGTCTATTCCTCAACGCAACTTCCAGCACCTGTCATTGTCTTGTCATTGTTAGCATGTCACTGCTGCGATTCGTGTCTTTCCGAAATATCTTCTACTATGTGCAGATTATGGCAGATTACTCGATTGGGGAGAAGATATTAGAAGAACGCCTGTATGACAGCGAAAACAATCGTACTCCAGAGCCTGAGCATGTTATTAATTTGAAGCATGGTGTCGTTCGCGAAGCCTACGAATTATTTTTGACTCATTTTGGTGCTAGTCCAATAAATGTAAGTTCTACAATTTTATGCTTAAATGGTCAAGAATTGTCGAATGTATTTAGTTTCATTTACGATTGCTTGAATTCGAATTTTTCTGCTATTATCAATTACAGGAGTTAAAGGCTGCGGCTGCTCCAGGACGGGTGAATCTTATTGGAGATCATGTTGATTACTGTGATGGAGTTGTTCTACCCATGGTAGGTGAGCGAGCATATTATCTGTTTGGAAATACTGTTGAATCAACTTTGACATACTTTTTATACTTTAGTGTAACTAAGTGCTATGTGTAATATCTATTTATTTTCCAGGCTATTCCCCTGTACACTGTTGTGCTGGGCCGCAAAACGGATGATCAAAGGAGAGGATTCACAAATATCTTCTCATCCCATTTCTCGGATCCTGTTGTCATTCGGCGGCCGTATGATACTATCATCGAAAAGGTTTACAGTTGTCTTTGTATTCCTATGTTTCTTTTGCCCTTTTATCTTTGTTTAGAATGTGAATTGGGGACGGTATATCCAAGGTGTTTTCGCGTTAACGGCATGTGACCTGTGTTTTGATGTTGTTGTTCACTCCAGTATTCCTATCGGATCTGGACTTAGCAGCTCTGCTGCACTCGAGTTAGCTTCATATCACTTCGTTTCCCAATTCTTCCTAGGTAAATAATTGTTTCAGTGTATTTTTGAATAGTGAACATATTAGTCCCGTATTGAATCAGTTTAGAGCCTCTACCCACAGGGGTAAGTAGTGCAGAGCTATGTCGTCGAGTTGAACACGAGTATGCGGGAATGCCTTGTGGAATTATGGATCAGTTTGTTATTGCCTTAGCCGAACATGCTCACGCTCTTCGTATTGATTGCAGGTGGATTCGCTTCTCGTATTGATTATAGATCACTTTTTAAAGTGGTTTTTACTGTATTTCAGTTTAAGACGAGAAGAACAGCGCCAGTTGTTTGCGTTTAGTGTCTTGAATTCAGTAACATTAAAAGAAAGAAGAAAAGTCAGAGAAAGATGAAGTGTTTTGAGCAGTTTCTCTTTGATCTGTAGGCTTTCATCATGCGACTATGCTAGTTAACGCACTCTGCAGCAAGTGTTCCGCGTTGCTCTTTTTGTCGTCCCGGAAGGAATACAGACTTCTGTTTCCTTTACGAAATTCAATACCTTCCGTGTTTTTTTTTACAAGGCTCTACCATTTCAATCCTTACCTTTCTAGATGTTCTAAGTTTTCCCGCCTTTCTCATAATATGATTTTATTGATTAAATTCAATATAGAATTTGAGCATTCTTCTGTCGCATTTCGTCAAGTAATCTGATAGAAGTCATTTGTTAACGGCGCTTTTGAGGTTTTTGACGATGGTGCATGACATTTTCTTTGTTATCAATGTTATCCATGGTAATCGCTAATGTTTATCACAGATCGCTTTCCTACGATTTGATTCCCATGAGCATATCCCACGACGCCCTCTTTCTCATCATTAATAGCGGAGTACATCACATGCACGCCGGTGGTGAGTACAAGAAAAGAAGAGAAGTGGTTGAAGAAGTGCTTCGGATGTGTGTGTTTATTCGAATTCCCATTCGTTCAAGCCATGAATAAGTGACGAATAATGGACTTCAGCCTAAACCTACCTTCGTGGCGTGATGTTACCCACGACCTCCTGCACGAGAAGTCGTCGCTTTTTAATTCTGGTGCGCTTGATTGTGCCCTTCATGTCGTAAGTAAACGTGACTTCCTGACAGTACTCTTTTTTTCGCACGAAAATAGTGAAAGGATTCTGGTAGGGGTCTTTGCAGGTTGATGAGATCGAACGAACGTTTAAGGCTAGCGAGGCACTGCTAGATAATGATATCACTCATTTTGGACGATATATGTGCGAGAGTCACAACTCTCTCAAGTAAGTGTTTCATTTGATAGAAATTTATAGGGACAGGTTTTTTTCTTTCATTCCAGGGACAAATACCGTGTTTCTTGCCCTGAGATTGATGAATTAGTATCACTTACGTTGTCATGCGAAGGTGTATTCGGTTCACGAATGACTGGCGGTGGTTTCGGTGGTTGCACAGTTTCACTTGTGAGGAAGGATAATCTTGACGATGTGAAGAATTACATTAAGGTGAACAGAGATAAAATGAAGAAATATTGTCATTGAAATGGTCTTAGATGTACAAAATATCGGGGTGCTCTGGTACCCCAGTAAAACCGTGTCGAAGTCGGAGATTTCTCAAAACTTTGGGAACCCTTTTCTCTCCTGGGGAACAGAAGAACCGAAAAAAAGTGGTGGAAACGTTCGGCCTTTCCAACATATCTCCGATGAGCGAAAATCCCAAAATGGACGGTTTTATCTCTATCATTTCTTTCTTTCGTCCTTTCTTTGTTTCTTTCCCCCTTTTCTTCCCTAAAAAAAGGAAAAAGAGAATCGCTAATTTTGATGAAAACCAGAGATTCAAAGTATATTTTAGGAGAACTACAGGGGTGGAACGCCGACTTTTTATGAATGTGAGGCAGTGTCCCACGCTTCTGCAGTCGAGCTCGAATTTCTTGCCAAAGTTTAGCAGTCATATCAAGAAGATTCTAATGTTACTGCCGGTTTTGCTCCAAGATAACATACCAGCAAGAAAATAACTGGATTTACTCGAATTTTATTCAGTCTTTTCTACAGGTTCGCAGTGTATTTAAGGAGTACTTAGGTGATGATATGTTATTTGTGAGATACGGTTTAATTTGTAGATTCTCTTTCGAATTGTTGCAATTGTATAGGTAACATTACATTTGTACTAATCGTTAACAACAGTATCGGTATCATAAATTTTATGAATGGGTCACGTGTAAAAGAACTATGAAATAAAACATGTTTACGGTATTTGTGGAAACACCTGTGATCATTTGGAGAATAGGGACAACAATAGTCGCAAGGTCTTTCGTTGTTGTTTCGTGCGATGGGACCTGATTAGCGATAACAGCGTCAACAAAAAGCAATCTTTCGATTCACAGTCCAGTGACAGTTGAAATACTATATCGTAGGTTGTGTACCCTGTGAAAAGATTGGCTTTCCTGTATTATGGAGAAATATTCGATTTTTAAGCTACCGTTCGAATGTCTTCCTCTACGAGAAGTATTGAATGGACCGTTTTTGAAATGAAAGTCAAGTTCAGTACAACATAAACATAATTTCTATGACGTTAGGAACGAAAACCTCTACTGTGAGATTCTGATGTGTGATTGTGGAATATTTGAGGACCAACACTGGTAGCGTTACATTGTTTTCACAATTTCATTTCCATTATTTTGACAATTGACAGATTGTGAGAAGTTAAGTTGATGATTTCAATCGTAAAAGTATGGAATCGATATTTTTAATATTTACAGAGTTTGAAGCCGCTGATAACCATTCCGGGCAGTAGATTCGAAATCAGAAGGGCGGTCAGGACACGGGCAGTATTCTGCATCTTTCCCGGGTCTTCCTTCGAGACCCTCATCGCCAATTGTTCCATCAGGGCCTTGAGGTCCTGGCACACCAGTTGCTCCCGGAGGTCCAATCGGTCCGGATCTTCCATGAGATCCATTAAGTCCATTGGGACCAGGCGGTCCTGGGAGTCCTGCATCACCACTAGGACCTTTCGGCCCGGGCCTACCAACTGGATGCTCTGCATCAAGGCCTTTTACTCCTGGAAGTCCAGGCTCTCCGAGCTTTCCAATAGATCCAGCTGGTCCTTGCTCTCCAGGGCTTCCTGGTGTTCCATCTCGTCCCGGGTTTCCATCAATCCCCTTTGGTCCTGGCAGTCCCCGAGGCCCAGGACGACCCAGCGCCCCGGGTGGCCCAGGCGGTCCACTAGGGCAGTAGAAGCAGCCAATTGTATTTCGTCGAGGTACAATGTCATCGGAGTTAAAACCTGGTTTTCCGTCTAGGCCTGATTGTCCTTCAGGACCTGGTGCACCTGGAACTCCCTTTGGTCCTGGAGGACCGGGTGGGCATTTGCTGTCAACGTTGCAGTTACATCGTGTATCTCCGTTAGCTCCTGGTTGCTGGGCAAAGACAGGAGGTGTGGAAGGAGGGCTACCAGGAGGGACTGAAGGTGGTCCATCGCTGGGAGATTTGCTGGTTGATGCATTTTCATACTGACGGCGGACCCTTCTTGCCGATCCAATACTCATAATGTCTTTCCAAAGGTAATCGGTTGTGACCTGGAACAAGTTTTTTTTTTCTATGAATGGCGAGTAATTCTGCTTATATAGCTTGTGATACATATAATAGTTAATAAAACAAATCCAACCCTGAAATTGCTAAGTTCTCTTTCGAGCTCAATCCAGAAGCCAGCTACGTCAGAATAGATGGAGAACATTGCCACGAGGCACGCACCGAGTGTAACGGCAGACACAGAAGATGCAATTAGGGTAGCTGTTTGGACCTTCATCCTTTTCAGTGCAGTAATAGCAAATTTTCTGGACCAAACTCGAGGGAAAAGAATAAATCAGGAACGCTACGAGGCAAACAACAGTCCTCCTTTATAATGAACAAGTGGGTCAGTCTCGGACTCTAAAGATTCGGTTTTTAGCTATCAGAAATGATGGGTGAGGACAGTGCGCAGAAAGTGAACTCGATTAGTTTGCGATCGAACTGGACAGTCGAAACCGTATCTAGTAGGGGAAGGTGATGAAGACAACGCCTAATGCATCATTTTGATTAGTTACGTGTAGAATCTGTCGTAAAAAAAGTGTGTTCGGAGGAGAAACTTTCAAGGAGGTGCACGTCACTGAAAAGATCCGAAACTCTGTGGTAAAACATGGATTTTATAGCGATACCTCTACAATCAAAGACAACAGAAAATGTTTATGTCCTTTCATCATAAATTTCCTATAGTCGAATAATAGAAAAAGAAGTCCAGAAAGAAGTGAGAAGTCATTTAAATAAGTTTTAAAATAGTAAAAAAAAAATGAATCAAGTAAAGTTCCTCTGAAAGCGAGAAATACACATAAACAAAATATATTTCTGGAAAACACGTAGGAATTGCTGGTTAGAAAGTGGGTAAGAGATAGGAAGGGGCAGGCCCACGTGTAGTTTTTTTTTTGTGAATGCGATTACTGCAAGATATAAATTAAATAATTATTGCAGTGAGAAATTCTTGACTTTCCGCCCAGAACTACACCAACGTCACCCCGAAACAACACAGGAATATACTATCAGGTTCAAATTTTTGATAGACACGCTTACCACACTTCTAAAACACTAAATCCGACTGTTTAAGTGTAATTTGGCGCAATGTGGATGTCTATTCTAGATTTCATAAAAAATACGAAATACCACCACTTATTATTCGATCTGTTGCTGAATGATGGTCAAGCATACTCAGAGCAGTCTCTGATCTAAAAATTCTTAAAATATTAAATTAAAATAATCCATTATCACTCCGAACGGTTAGAGAAATCGATAAAGATCACTTTGTTAGGAATATTCGACTTTCTATGCATTATGAAACCACCATTAACAGATGTTGGCTGATTTTTGATGAGCTGTACACGAGTTTCTTAATCGATTTTATTGACTGGCATTTCGGCGAATCGCTTCATTCAGAGCTTCAAATAGGAGATTCAATCCACAATTCAAGTGATCAAACCTCTTCACAACTACCTTGACAATACCCTAATCCTATTAGTTCGAATGTTCTCTTGTCTTGAAACCTCGGCATATTCTGTCTACGTTTGTAAATGAAGGCAATGTATGAGATTGAGTGCTTGATGTGCAGTGCAACTTACACTATGGAGACCGGTAGGAATGTTGGAGTGAGGATTAATGAACATATGGCAGGAAAACGACGAAAAAGTCTGATAACACCACCAGGAAAGCATAGACATGAGGCCAACAACGGAAAAGATTATGATGTGAAATGCGTTATACTGGCTCACGAAAAAGAAATATCGACAAGGAAGACGTTGAAGGCGTTTTGGATTCTTAAAAGAAACCCTTTAATGAATGATAGGAATAAATGCTGGTCGATAACGAATGAGTTCTTGCCACTTGTACCGCTCTGTGACCTATAACCGCCCGATATTCTGTGTGTAGATCAAATAATCCATATCGCCGCTGGTGATCCACACGCAGCAATACTCATTCGCTGGTACAGTGAGCGACAAGGGTGTGCTACCAGCCGCACCACAGTCATCCGGTGGAACGTTGGACTATTTTCAATGTAGATGGGTTCTGCTTCCACTACTTGAACGATTATCGAAACACTGACCCAGGGTAGTGTGGCACTTGACGGGATGAACGTAGCATTGCTCCAGTCATCCTCTATTTAGACCTCTTTGCCCTATCTGCGAAAAAGCCGAAACGTCAGGCAAATAAAAGGTTCCATCTAAAAACCTCGCAGGCAAACTATTACAAAACATCTAATCCTATTTTTGTTCGTGCGTTCTCCTACGTCTCCTCGATCGTGCCTGAGGTACAACTAAAACATCTTTCACCACCAATGAAATGAAAAACTGTAATGGAAAAAAAAGCTGATGCAACTCTCTTCACATTAATCGTATAATCTTTATGTAACTAGTTCCAAGTTTCCAAAACGTATCGACTTATGATTTAATAGGCGCAACCACTCTTCGGCTTATATTATCAAGCAGTTTTTCATCTACTTCTTCGTAAACAGATAATCGTTCACGCAACAACATATTCTCCCTCTGTAAAATGGAGCTTGAATGTATCAAATGTAAGTGAAAAGTTGAAGTGCACATATGGTCGAATGCAGAATTCCCTAATGCAAACCCGTACTTCAATCGATATTCGCATTCCGTTTTTTTTTGTGCTAAATCCCAATGTTTTTTCATGAACCTAAACCATGAGCGGGGTTTGTTCGTCTCTGAACACTTCCCGGCTATTGATGCAAACTCCAGCTTTTGACCTTTCATTTTTCACCACACGTGTTTTACAACATATCTTGGCCTGAAGTTTGAAAATAAGGCAGTTACGATGAGATCAATTCCATCAATTTTAGCAGAAGAGCACATTGAAGAAGACACATTTAGGACATAGTTTTCCTCTAAGTTTCCTTTAAGAAAAACAAAACTAAAAACCTCAAATAGTGAAAAACAGTAAGTATATGGCGAAATAAAGATTTATCTTCCTTCATTAACAAAAACACTTCTTGACGTAGAATCAAGCATTGAATAGACCCAAATGCAGCAAAAAAGAAATAAATTAGAAAAGAAAGCAAGCACTCAAATATTCACTAAAAACAACCACAGGAATTATAATGATAGAATTATAATCAATAGACCGATTGCATGCCTCTTCGCCAACTACATGACAATGCATGTGTCGACGTTCTTTTTCACCATCGCTTCTTGTAGTCATCAACAGAAACACCGCCGGGGCCATAGGCGATAACTAGTAGTAAACCTGTAAATGAAATAATGTTAGAGGAGGAGAAAACAAACGTTACAGTAATGCAATAGGATACAGGGCTTGCGAACGATTTGTGAAGGTGTGCTGAAACTCGCAATAGGTGGGAATTGAATTGATACCAGAAAATTTTAGCACAAGAACAATAGCGTCAGAGTTTCAGCAACGACTCATTGTTTTAAAGAACATCCACAGGAATTGTATGGAAGTAATTTCATGGTTCAACATGGATGCACACATACACATGGACAAGGTTTTTTGAGCTTTGCATGATTTAGTGGCGATTCGTCTGCTTCTAGTAAGCTGATCGAAGCGGACGTAGACGTGACAGAAGTCGATTACCTCCGCGAGACACAACAAACATGCAGGTATGCGAAGATGATGTATTCAACTTTCACACCTTAATAGGATTTGCCAGGACCACGCATAAAACAGGAACCCCGCTACCAATGTAGGAGTGTAAAAAGAATGTCATGGGAAAGGATCAAGCACGCTGTACATTGTTCAAAATTCCTATGAGGCGACACTATGAACCAGCACTGAATGGTCCTACGAAATAATACAATTACTCTTTTACGATTGTGCACGGAAATAATGGATGGAGAGAGAGAGTAGAAGTCAAAAATACAAGGTTGAAGGTTCCAGGTTTTGGCATGATTAGGTTACGTTCGGATCTGACGCTACTAGAGTCCAAGAATGTTGAATTGCATAATAAAATTACGACAGAGTAAGATTCAGTGTACCTCCGATCACAGACATTGTTTGGAAGAAGTCATACTTCATGAAATCACGATAAAAACGATCAGATGGGACGGTCCACCTGCAAATAAAGAGAGGCAATAGGTACAAAATATCCAGTAGAGAAGTTACGGAGAACACTGACCAGGCGTTCAACCAGAGATTTAGCCCGAACAGCCAGACAACGAGGAACATCGCAGATAACTTTGTCTTGTATCCAACACAAACCAGCATAATCAGAGCGAATCCGACAACAATTTCGACCACCTGGAAAACGAATAGGTAATCCTGAGTGATATATTCTAAAGATTCAGCGCTTCTTTCGCAGGAGACCGCGAGCTACAAAATGTTCCTAATTAGCAACTATAAGTAAAAGAGGTGCAGGCTAGGCAGCCAAGGTAAACGTAGTTGCAATTCGGTTAAAACGACCTGACTTCTGGAACAATTGGGTACTGGGCTGCGACCGCAAAGGAATCCTCGCTAGACCCAATCGGGCTGCCGAGGTCACCGAAAGTACACTTCGAGGACAAACGCTTACGCAGATGCATTCGAAGTCAGACCGTTTGACAGAACTGCATTGCAACCACTGTGAACAACGCTACGACCTTTTTAATTCTAAAAAAAAATACAAAAGGTGAAATGTTGGAGATGAATTACTGCTAGACAAGGTAGAGTGCCAATTTTTACTTAAAACGGTGTACTCTAAAATCATTAACTGAAATTGGATTAACATGGATGTATTGACTTTCTACACCGACCACAGTGATTTCTACGACAACCATATGGGGATCAAATTCATCATCGTTATAAAAATGAGCAGATTACATTTGAATAGTACGTGGTGCAGTGGCAAAAACATATGAATCTCTCTCAGCTCATAGGAAGAAAGTCATCACAAAATAAGGATATATGATAGATGATGAGAAGAAAAGGTGTTCAACACGCACTTCATCATATTCTACAAAATTAAGAAGAAATACACATTTTACCTGCAGAAGGCTCATTTCGAAATGTAGCAAGGATGTGAACATGAAGATCAGGAGCACACGTCCAGCTAGTAACATGTACGATTTCGGTTTGTTTGAGTCACCCATCGTTGGCACTCCAGCAAAAAGTGATGCTTTTTCTTCTTGAGTTTCAGCCAGGAGCAGCACCAATCCTCCACCAACAGCAACATTTCTGGAGAAAATAGTGAGAAATTCTTCTTGAAAAACGCAAGACAAAAATGCGAAAATGTATGTATGGAACGTGAAAAGTGGCGGTGCGGTTCATTTTAAACGTGACCTAATTGACGTAAATGCTCTAAACGCCCATCAAAATGTATTTTCCATCCAGATTACTACTATCTTCTGCGTGATTTCGATCGCTTTTTTATATTTGGAGAAGTTGTAATCTACATTTTGAATAATCATAAATCGAAAGCGCTAATGGTTGCATAATCTCTTTAAATGTTGCGGTAAGAGGAAATCGAGATTCATCAAGAAAATCAAGATCAAGGTCAGATTTTCAAATAAGCTCCGTATCTATTAATTCGATGAGGATTAAGTTATATTTCATTGCTGTTCAATGGATTAGGCATACTAGATCGATGGCTCTGAATGGTTTAGAAAAAAAAGAAAATAATTAATAAAGCCAACCTAGCAAGGAATTTCAGATCCCATAGAATATGGTAAGCAACAGTTTGTAGGAGGACAATAGATCCGAGTACAGCACAGGCAATTGTTACCTTAAAATAGTGGATCACTTCAAAAAAAAAAAAAACTGATAGTGTCAATATCCGAGGTCCTTTGCTCGCGATGCTGGAGCTATTACAATAAGAGGAGCTGAGTATTCATTATTGTGCTTACGGCTGAAGAATACAGAATTGCAAAACGTCCCAGTCACTTAATTCCTGTTAAGGCATCATTACAAAGAGCTATGAATGTACTACCAACCGCTTGTATAACAACAACAATTCTGACTGACAGCTGGAAAAGTAGTGAGGCGTTGTAGGCAGAAAAAGGACGCTTTTGTATAAGTTCGATAAAGTGCTACAGATGAAGCGCGCAGAAAATATCATTTCTCGCCAAGGATCTCCACGAAGATATCGTGGCAGTGCCTTTTGTGTTCAATGGCATTTCGAGGATTGCGGAAAGCATCCCTTATAGTCCTTTATGACAAAATTTACTGAAAAAAATCGAGAAGTTTACGTTCTACAGTATATGTATATATTCGCGTAAAAGCAGTGGTACAGTGCAAAATTTATTCATACAAGCTTCAACAACCTTGTAGTGGGAGTACACCTAGGTAACGGAATTCAACTGCCCAAATGCTTGTAAGAAGAGTAAGGAACGAGTGTCCTACGACGAATCCCATGACCATACGAGCTATTCCAAAGACATTTATAATGGAATAAAGACTAAAAAACCTACTTTCTTCCTTAGCATGATCATGATGACGGGCACGAATTGTCCAAAGAAATTGTAAATCACAAAACAACTCGCAAGGAACCATCCACATGACCAGGATTCCTATAAAAACTGTTGTTGTTAATTATATCAACTATAGGAACAAAGAAATCAGGGACCTGCATAAACTGTCGTTGATCTTCCCATTGGAACCACATCCTAATTCCATCTTCTAAAAATGTGGAAATAAGGCAAAGTCGTGCGACGTGTGGTAGAACATGCCTGGTACGACGAAGCACCTGCAATCGATATTCATGAGCACATGTCATCCATCACAACTCAAGTTGGAAATGTCATAGGCTGTAGAGGATTCAGGATATATTTTACAAGGGGTTTCGGTTAAATGCATATGAGAAAAAGCGCATGAGGAACTAAATACTACCTCTGATCAGAAAAAAAAAAACAAAAAAAAAAGAAACAAAGGAAGGTCATGTCATCCTAGCAAAACAAAAGGAAGAAAAACTTACGTCGTCCGCTAAATCCTCCGCTCCTGCAAACAACTCTCGTTGCGGACCTCCTGCGCGGAACTGATCCATCACCTTAAATATCTCTTTTGTCGAAAGCGTGTCTAATATGATTGAGGAATTAAGGCGTAAAACCTATTGGATAATTAGTGCTAAAGTCAGCAGAGACGTCGCTACTAGAAATGAAATTGATGGTAGTCTGTAACGCTAGAAAAGGGCTACACAACTGAAATAATCCAGAGGTTCGACTTCCGAAGTATGCTTATTTAAATTGAATTGTTATACCCATAAGCTGTACGGAGCACAACAGTCATTAGTAATCCAGGTTCAACTGCCTATAAAAAGATCACGGCTTTGTCGTCCTTTTGGTATCACGTCAACTGTTTCTTTCAAAAAAAATTTCAAAAAAAAAATTGATAAAGGGTGAAGGGACACGAGTTTACTAAAGTACAAAGTAGGCAGAGATCACTTAGAAGTTTGTTTGGTAAGGGTGGAACAGTTCCATATGCGAAAACAAGTTCAACAGATTTCCTATATTGAAGGGAAATAGCTAACGTTCGTAGACATAGAGAAGCCTAACCGTAGAAGATCCTTGGTGAAGAATGTTCATTGGAAGAGTTATGTACCGATCTTCATCTAGCCAAAAGAGAAAAAAAAATGTTATCGAAAGCAGCAAAAGATTGGCGGAAGTAGTGTAACACGTAACGGGATTGTCATAAGTGCACCTGAATGTGTTGAGTATGCACAAAAACAAACACGATCAACTTGGAACAGGTCCAGAGACGGGCACAGGGGCATTAAGGTGATCAGCAAGCAGCAGAAAGCTGCAGGAAGCAATGAGCAGACAAAACCAGCCACCACTTCAAATCCACCTTATCCGATCGATGAACGGGCAATGGTGATCAGTTTCATGAGAACTAGTGAGATGCTAGAGGAAATTACGACGATCCGACAATACATGGCCGGAAAAACCGCGACGCGTCCGCTCGCAAGGTGATGTGTAGCCGTAGAGTCGAATCGGTCCGGACTTCGTCACCTCGGGCAATAATTAGGTACTTATTGGAGAATTTAGTACACATCGTAATAGTACTGTGATGCTAAGATGTGTTGTTGGATACAAAAACTCTGAGAGGAATTCAGTTAGATTTAGATGAGATGCGATCATTGATATTCGTGAGCGTAAGTTTTGGGTATCAATTGAAAGCTCGTGGATGTCGGCTGGAGCTCGGAGGTAGCTCGTGACGGGCTTGATCTGCGGTCAAATTGTTTACACAGTGAGGACGTACCGCCGAGATCGTGGTCAGAATCGCATTGAAATTCGTCCGCTGTGAGTGTCAACAGTGCGCGCTGTGCCTCAATGTACTGTTGCTTCTTTGTACCAGTTATTGAAAGAGTTCTTGTAGACGATATTGATGATCTCATCTATAGGAATTGTAGCATGGAAACCAGCTGCCTCTCCATGCTAAAAACATAAACTCCTTAAGGTTCCGGAGGAAAAACTTGGAAAAACTTTTCTGTGGAGTAAAATATTCGTCATAATAGTCGAAATATTCCTAGAGTGCAACAAAAAATATTACTGTGGACCTTCAAAAAAACACATTACCTTGAATTAGGCGTGTGAGGGTTGTAGTTAAAGAAAAGAAAGAAATGTAAAAGAAATGTTTCTTAAAGTCAGGTCAAAACGACCTGAAACCTGACCTGCTATTGATTAAGCAGTTGCACATAAACAGTGCGGTGAAGGCGTTACTCGTCGTTGCAGTACGATTGGATCTGACGAGGGTCCCACCAATATACGGTCATGAAAAAGTGAGTTAACGCTTACTTTACTATGACGAACTGAAAATTTTTACAGTGGTCCAACCAATTTGTTACGAGTGGTCCCTAGCGGACGTATCCGTTTTGCTTCCAGTGTTTTTCGTTCCTTACGACTATTTTTTTAAAACCAAACATGCCTCAAAATAGAAAAATAGGAAGCTATGAATCCATGATCTCTGAGAGTAGAAACATATGATATATGATATATAGGTTTATAGCTTCATGTTGTGTTTCTTCCTTTCTGTCCCAAAATATGTTTTGGAAGGAATTCGTTTTTTAATACATACGGAATTTTCTCCTTGAATCGCAAACTTTGTTGGACACAGGTGTTCTGTCATGTAGAACAAAATATGTAAGGAAAAGATGAATTGATTGTAGATCGAGACGATCTCATATCGAAGTGCCAACCTCACAGCCGAGGTTTTTGGCGCCTTGCCACTTCTCATGGCATTATACTTACACTTGGTACTTATCCCTCGAACTCTATTTTTAAGGGAATTCCCGAAACTATTTCGGGATGAAGCAGCATTTTCAAGAGTCCTGTCCTAGTAACAACGTAACCTTAGAATTATTGTGGATTTCTCGTTAGAATTAAATTGTACGCTGTTTAATACATATTAGTCTGCTATAAAACAAATAGTAGAAAGACAGCGACGTTTTTGCGGCGTAAAAGTGGACGCAGTTGGTTTTCATCGACATCCAGAACATGAACGTTCAAAGCCATCATGCAACGAAATTGAGGATGTTGGGGTCTTTACACAAATAAATATTTTTAGGTGTGTAGTTCACGGATATGAGCGCGATCACCCTCAATGCCCATAATTTAGATTCTTGAGACACGGCGTGAGAAAAAGCCCTGACGCATCTGATCCCCATGCGAGGCACCAGGTAACGCCCCACCTCTTCGAGAGCAGGTATACGCGTCGCATCAGTCAGGGAGCGGGAAATGCAACGTCAGCAGTCTGTTGGGTGCTTGGTCGCTCGCAAAAGCCGCAGGTACCATGTTCTCGCGGGTGTGACACGTTGCTAGTTGTATCGTAGGTGGATCTGATGCGACAGGACAGTTCCAAGCGCCATTTCTCTGGATGACTAGTAGGAATTGAACGTGATAGCGTCTATACTCATGGACTATGACCCTAACCCTATCTGATCATGGAGAAACTCCAGCATCTTCGGTTTCGTGGTATGCTGCGCGTAAGACACTCGGAGGCTGCTCTGCTGCTGGTTGTCGCTCTCGAAATCACTCGGAGATAGTTGATATATGGGCCCAATGTTTCAACAGAAACTCAGAGGAATATGAAAAGTCGGAGATACCCATGGTGAATATAATTTCAAAGAAATATCATCCTCTTTCTTTAAAAAATTGTTGGAAAGCATATGAATACGGACCAGTGAATATGTGGGGGCCTGAAATTGCGGTTATTATTCGGACGAGTTGTAGTTGACGAAGTTGGCGAAGACTCATGGGACTTATCCTGTATACCTTCATGTCTTTTCATTTCAGACTTTACAAAATCTACGAAGTAAACAAATCGAGAAAGAATCTAGAGATGAAGGAATGCAGGATAAGATGAAGGTGTTTGTTTCCAACTTTTTTTTTGTGTTTTGTGAAAAGATCTACTGTCTATTTATCACATGGTTTAAAAAAATACGAATATATGACGGTAAAACCTACAGGTCGAGTAAATGATGAAAAAAGCGTAGACAATAACTGATTATTTTGAAGAAATCATCGAATTGAGAAAAACTCACTTTCTGATTGCAGAAGCCGTCAAAATGTCAGTCACCGCGTCATTACTAAGTTCGGATACGTTGTTCCGATTGCAAACAAAGATCCCGATATCGGTTCCAGAAATATTAAGATTTGTTCGGATCACAGGATACTAGAATTACAGAACAATCGTTGAAGTCAGAGGTTTTTGCTAGAACCTTCCATGCGCTTATTTTCCTGTGAATTTCAAACCTGTCCACCACCGACTTAATGCATGGTCAGGGTTTCACAGGTTCTGAGAGGATTTTACATGACCTGAAATAAAAGGCGAAAGAGCGTTAGCATTGAGTTTTTAAAAGAAAAATGGAGATGAAGTTTCAGGAAAACTATGGTTATATACGGACATTTTTTGATGGATACTCACAATAAGAAGGATGACAGGCTAAGATTTGACCGGTTCCTCAACTTTCGTTAGGATTTTGTGTAGCGCTTCCTGCTTGCATCGATTGATTTGACCACACGGGTGTGGCGCCGAAACGACGCACCGGCCGAACACTTTCCCGCTCTTTGACGAATGTTTCGTGATCTACACGAGAATGAAACCAGTTCATGGAAAAATGTTAGGGGAACTGTTGTTGTGGTCAAAAAAGTAAAGGTGTTATAAAATTAAAATGAAACATCTTCCATCGCATAATTTCTGGGAGAAAAATCACATCATATCTTAGTTACACTTCCTGAGACTTGCTTACCGGATCCTAGAATAGAAGAATTCCTATTTCTGAAATACCTCCTCCAAAATATGTGTAGAGGACCCCACAGAGTGACGAAGGGTGGTTAAAGGGTGACAGTAGGAATAAATGTTGCTTTTATATGCTCGGATGTATGTATGTCGTTGCTTGCGAACAATTGACCGAATGGATCTGGTGGATCTGGTTTGGAAGCTTCGATTTATAGTCGTGATCTATAGTTATTTGTGTACTTATACAATCTAAAGCATTTACTTGCACTTACTTATTACATTTACTTGTACAATTTATTTGTGTAGTTGTACAATTCTAAGTCTAGGAAGTACTGAAAGAGTTTGATGTGAGGAAAAGTCTACCAAATCTATTAGAAAGACATGAAATTCACTAGAATCGTTTGAGGATGGTCCCTGAATGATGCGGTTGAGGTTCCTGTTTACTGATGTGGTCGTTCGGCTCAGTTTAAACTTCCTTTAACTCTTTAAGTCTAAGCAATACACAATTTTCATCTGTAGAGGATTTCAAACCGGGCACAAAAAATGTGTTGGTTTTCACTCTTAGGGAGTTAAAGATTGTTCCAATAAAACTATTAAGAAAGATGGAATTCACGAGAATGGTCCCTGAATAGTAATGCTGTTGAGAGCTTCTCATTTACTGATGCGGTCGTCCCGGTCAGTTTAAACTCACTCAAACTAGCCCATACACCATTTTCATCGGCAAAGAATTTCAAAACCGGGCACAAAAAATGTGTCGGTTTTGACTCATAGAGAGTGTTCCAACAAAACTATTAGGAGAGATGAAATTCAGGAAAATCGCCCGAGAATGGTCCCTGAATACTGATGCGGTCACGGGGTTCTCATTTACTGATGCGGTCGCGGCGGGTCAGTTTAAACTCGAACCGCTACTATCTATTTGACAAAGAGGTTCTGCCAAACGTCGTCTTCATTTCCGTCTTAGCCGCAACCCAATCCATTGTCAACACACAACGCACATTCACGCTAACATGTGCGACCTACCCCCTATTGCAGCTCATTTAACGCTCTCATTAACAAACACAACAACCCCTGTTCACCATCGCTCGAATATTGCTGCCTATCATCTCATCTTCGAGATAAATAGAGGAAGGAAGGAAGCAACGATGTCTGAATGCCGGCGATAAACGTAAACATAGCTTGGAACGAAATATTGACCGATATACAACATGTAAAGTGCATGTTTATGAACACATCACTCTCATTGGTACAACGATCAAGATTATCCACTACGATACACCACTCTCCATTGAACAGATCTGCCTGCTATGCATTGTGAATTTTGACCAACTTGCTCATTTTATTGGGAGGGGAAAAAAAATCAAAGACACTCTCACCGTGCTAAAATTGTTCACCGACGTCTTTTGCCTCTTTTTGTGTATGGTCGAAGAATTTCAGTTACATCAATTTATTGGAATAGGAGTGTTGTGAAACGATTCGAATCCTGACAAATGAGAATTTAGAAAAAGTCATTTGAACGTGTATGAAAACAAGGTTGTCATCAAGAAGAACAATGACATAAGACAAATACAGGATTACATCGAATTCCAAACAGTTACTGTAAAATGCCATTTCAACATTGGAACTTTTAGTGCAGAACAGTTCTGGTGGTGTTCAGTCGATCGTTTTCGCGTTCACAAATCGATTGATGTCCATGTATAAGAGTAAGGAACAACTTGAAACGAGTTATGAAAAAGGAAAGACGAAAAAACTTAGGATAGACCTTTTTTTCGTCTTCTTTCAAAGAAATACCGGTTTTACACACAACTACTTCTGATAAGCGAATAGTAGGGAAAACAAAACAACAACAAGAATCCACGTACTACATGGAGGGCTTTCGAGTCCTCAAGATTATCCTCAGGATTCGTGACAGATCTTGTCTAGCATTTTTAAGGAAATTTATGAATTTTTCATACCCTCATTTTGTTTTCTGTATTCGATTATTATTGCACTCCTTGAAGAAATAAGAGCTTTCAAATAAACCTTCTGTGAAATCGTTTTGCATTAGGTTCTTATGAATTCTTCTGCTTTTTGGATGAGGTATGGAATGAAGTTTCCTGTTTGAAAACAAAATGTTTAAGAAAAATGACCATGACGAGTTTATTTTATTCCTCTATTGAACCTCCTCGTGAGGAGTTACACCTGGGCCGTCGAATAGGTAATCTGTGAGTTCCGTCCTTCCAGTGATTGGTGGAAGTCTGGAAAATAACTGTTCGCCATTCGATGACTTCGAAATCTAACCCATACACCGTTCTCACCTGCAAAGAATTTCAAACCGAACTCAAAAAATTTGTCGGCTTTTACTCGTAAAGCGTTAAACATTGTTCCAATAAAACCATGGATTAGAGGTTTTAGACGGAGCCAGATGATTGCGGCGCTCATTTTCCTGACATTTTCCT
The DNA here is from genome assembly GCF_031761385.1 of Necator americanus. NCBI lineage: Eukaryota > Metazoa > Nematoda > Chromadorea > Rhabditida > Ancylostomatidae > Necator > Necator americanus. Next base: position 830,655 of record NC_087376.1, read on the forward strand.
CATTTCCAATATAGCAGTGAAGGTATGAGTGTCCTTTCTCTCGATATGTCAACTACCTTAGCTAGGCCAATTTCTACCAGCCTATTTATTCAGGATCCCATTGTTGGACTCCTGGATGAGTTCCTCAGTTAATGCCGAGTTTGACAATTCCAGAATGATTCCAGTATCCTGAGAGCTCATACAACCACGTTTTAGTCAAACTTTTGTTTAACTGTTGTGTATGAAATAACAAAGTCCCCAGTTTTGGCTCTAACATCGCATTAATCTTTCTTTAATCTAAACCTTAAGCCAACAAAACATTTTATCACTGCTCGTAACTCGGCTTTTTCCATCCTTCCCTGGAAAACAAAACAATTTGAGAGCTTTTCTGAAACCTCACGGAATAGAAACCTTCGAAGTCGTTCTTTATCACGGTAGGGTAGGCCTGGACTTCTCAGCTATCCCTCCTATACGGTAATCAGCCATGGTTTTGATCAGATCCAGGACACTTTCGAAAGGGTAAACGTCACATGTATGAGCCCCTTTTTGAAATCTAATAAATCTTCCCTCCAATACAAATAAATACTGTACTTCCATTCAGAGGCCTAGAGTATGACATCAGCGTTCCAATTCTTGTTTATTTCTTTCCACTCTGTTTTCCGGATGATATTCTGGCGGCAGATCAGAATTAATCGAATGGAGAATTTATTTGGCGTTGATGTGCTGTTGCTTCTGATGTTCACGTGGCATTGTGGTCCTCACTGGAATCGCTGGTCTCGCCATCCTGACGAGAACATCCCCACATTGACATGCTACACAGAGCGAGGCGGTTCGATAGTGGTTTGTGATCGGATGTGTGGAGGCTGGATTTCCGCAGATTGCCCGCATAGAAACAGTTCCCAAAGGCAACGAAATCCAGAAAGAGGTATGTTCACGTGAAAAGAGTAACTACAAATCAAGGTTGCCAATTAGAAATAGTCCTAATCAAGTTTTTAAATCAATTAAAAACTACGTTTCAACATGCCAAGATTCAAAGACAGTCGAACATGGGCAGCAGTCCTAATTAAGTTTTTCGAAACATACATAAAACAGATACCTATTGGGGTTTTGCTTTACAAATTGTAATGTAAAGTTAATACTTGTAATCGGTCTCTTTACAGCTATTTGTGCCAGCAATTATGAGTAGATGCGTAAGTTATGGAAGTATGTTTTTGTTTCCGGAATGGTCAACATCAACCTCTTGTGGACTTTGTTGCAATTTCAACAAGACTAACAAAACAATTGGAAATGTTATGATTTTGTGCCTCAAACGGCAAAAAGGTTTTGACATCGAGTTCCGCGATGGTTTTTCTTATTATCTTGTAGTTTAAATTGCATTTTCGGATAATCTAACCCTTCGTACAGGAAACAACCAACCTTTGTAATATTAATCAAAATTCTCTATTTGATAACAGTGAACTGTGATCCCAACACGTTGCAACTTCTCAGCCCCTTCCTATAACCCATTAAAATATATTTATATGGGGATATTATGCCTAAGACAGACTTGTTTTCGACGCACATTTCAAAAATAGTGGGGAGAAAGTCGAATTTCTGGAGTATGATAATAAATCCCGAGGGATTTATTTGTGGTATCAGATTCCAACTGCAGGCTTCTTGACAAATTTGTAGTTGTAAGTAAATATTACTTAGCAATGGCGTTGAACAACAGAAAAAAAAACCTCGGAATTCGGTTTATGACATCCAATTTGATCATTGTACAAAGATCCTAACAGTTATCGAACTCTATATTCGCTGTATGCTTTAAAGAAAAAAATAAGAATGTACAAAATACTATCATTCAGGGAATCTTCTGCCTTTATTATTATGAATTGTTATTGCGGCATAAATTGAAAACAATAAATTCGAAGCATAGCATATCTATGAGTCACAATATGGCTTTCGGTCTGCGAAGCACATTCCTTTGTTCCCGAAATTACTAATCTCGGATCACCTTTGATCCATGAAGCTTGTGGAGAGGCACTCAAAATCGTTCACATACGGCCTGCTGAGATTGTTTACTTAGTTGCAATAAAAAAAATCCTCGGTTAAGTAATTTCAATACTAATGCAGTCAATCTTTCAAAAATGATTGACTCGTCTTTTTAGAATCCAGAACAAGACCGAAAAAATGAGAATGGCAGAAGAATTCAGAGGAATTTCTTTTCTTGTACAATAATTGCTTTTATTTAAAAAAATAAAGCGTTACCATAACATTACGAGTATATGGGAGCTTGTAGCAATCAGTTAGACAACTGAATTCGTGGTTCCACAACGATCTATGGAGTGCTTATCGCATAGTATTTGTTCGCAAGGTATTCTCGTACATGGTTTGAGACAAAATCTCCTACTTTTGATTCCTTCATTTTCCTGTTAAACCAATCCTCCGTATAGTTGGCTCGGTGTTCAGCCGAGTAAGCGCGACGCGTCTGTCGCGTTCACTTCCTTTCATTCTTTGACGTATAAGCTTTTCTTTCCTCTGCTTTGTGCTAATTAGAGGCACATCGCCTTGGAAGATTCAACACTTTCGGGATCGGGCATAGTTTCAATGGCAACAACTGTATACCTCTGACTTCTCTCTTGAACTTTTTTTTGTCAAAGTAGAATTTTATTAGTAATATCGATAACCTAAAACACAGTGAATCATATAGGCTAAATAAAAGAAAAAAAAAAACATAGCGTTCGGAACAAACGTCATAAACTACAACAATTCATCTTCATATCAAAATGAAGTGATGAGTACATGGAGGAACATGAAAGATGTCTAGCAGTTCCTTACTTATCACGTGAAACAGAACAACATTCAAATTTCGTTGCAAGAAATCGTCAGGATACTCGACAATAAAAAAAAAGAATAACTCGAAACGCTCATACGTCATCGTGTAAGGACAGATATTTTGACAAAAAGAAATCGAGGATCTACTTTCGTTTCTCAAACACTATAAAAATCAAATAGGGTGAATGGGGTGTTATAGTTCCCTTACCCGGTGCGGTAATAGTTAGCGCGGATGCACTTTACGGAGACAGGAAACGTAAAATAAGAAGAAATGAAAAATAAAAAATAAAAATAAGTAAAAAAAAAACTTAGCAAGCCGTCACGGACAGCAAAGCCACGGACGTAGGCCAAGCCCCACGGCGCCCGACTAGAAAACCCGTGCGAGACGAGCACCGACCGAACGAGATCATCCATCAAAGCGTGATACGAGGCTCCGCGGCAAGAGGGGAGCGCGAGCTATTTGGGACGAGAACAAGCCGATAGCGGTTTTATACATTGGCTACATCAAGCAAATCACCGTTGAGGATCACAGAGTACGGCGGAAGACGGGCCACGGACCAACGACCAGTCGGGTGGTCTAGTAGCGAGGTGGCAGTGGCCCACTGACTGAAACTCAATGAACTTTAATAAGCGTTAGGAAGAGAAGCACAGATGTGTGTGTGTGTATGTGTGTGTGTATGTGTGTGGGTGGGTGTGCGTCGGCCACATTGCACTCAATTATCCGACAGTTCGGATCGGTTAAGAAGCACTTTGTCCAGATATAGTATTATGTGCCGTAATAGCAGGGTCGCATCGTTCACATGGGCGCGAAACGAAGCCTTTTTTAAACTTAAAATAATGTTACTCGGCTTATGATCAGAACAGAACGTGCTACACTAATAGGAACGACAGAAGTGAGAGGAGAAGAGAGAGGATCGGGGATGCTAACTGATTTTTCTTATGTGGAATATGAAGATTTACCTTGTTTGCAGTTAAAAAGAGAAATTATGTCAAAATGACCTAACTCCTAGTGCATTATGGTGCAAGATTCCAGCCCAAGACATGGAGTAACGTAAACGCAACCGCTTACGCCATATTTCAGCACAAGACAAGTTATTTTGGCCGGGCTATATTCAACAGAGTTTTGTTTTTAACAGTTCCCAACAAAATGGTGTTATAGTCGGCCGTTTATAATTTTTAAGTACTCAGTCAACTGAAGAAAAGCTCAAGAACCATGGTTTCTATTTTTGTCCTATTAGAATCTCGAATCAGTAATTAACGAATGGAATTCCCCACAAATACACAAGGATATTCCTTTTCAGAGAGTTGTGAACATGAACTTTTAGTGGAAATTGGCAACAAAAATCTACCCAATGCTCATTCGATTTCTATGAAATCAGTTTGTATTACAACTAAAAATTCTACCTTCAGTAATTCACGAATTCGATCTATGAGTAACGTTCTGTGAGAACGTCCCTGTCATTAATGCACATAATGCTGTTATATCTGGTTGCTTGGTTGCGCGTGCAGAACAGGTTAGCGCAGTGCGACCGACTACATAAAACATGACTACTCAAATTTTACGTAGATTAATTGATAAGTCTAATTTTTTTCAGAATCAGATCGCTTCGATGTTCGTCATTAGTAAGTATGCACTGGAGCAACATAAATAAAATGTGCAAACGTACTATGACCCACCCGAATGAACAAAAAGAATCCCTTCAGACAACTGAACTGAATTTTTGAAAGAACCGACCGAAAATTGGAGTAGTCATGTCTTAGATAGGCTTGTGTGGGTGTCATAGCATCACAACCTCTTGAGCCTCACAGCACCGATGTTCGTCTGCTGCACTACACTTACATGACACGGCGGGTACATAACCCTGAAGACCCGGTAGCACGTAGGGACTGAACTGTTGAGCTGGTTGTGGATTCGCAGAGTACACAACCGCTCCATTCTTGTCAACGGCTGGACGTTTGCAAGGGACACCGGCCTAAACGTACAGCAGCTTAGAGAGTCATGAAGAGGGTATCGTGCACACTGGAGCTCATGCCACAACACGCCACTGCGTTAGGGTACAACTAAACCAAATGGAAAGCACGCCACGTAATGACGTAGCGGCCTAAAAAGAAGGAAAGAATACCGCAGCGGAAACGGCAGCAGCCAGATTGAGGAAGTGCGCCTGCTGCTGATCGGCGGCTAGCGATTCTTCATCCAGAGGCCTCTTGCGGCTGGCAGCGGTGGCAGCGGAAACGGCGAGCGGTAGCTGGAGAGCAGCGGCCGACGGAGCAGCAGCCAGTGCGACGCCAGCGGCAGCGGCTTGCGCAAGCTGCGCAGGAGCTGCAAGCAGGCCGCCGCCGCCCCCGTGCAGCAGCGCAGCCGCCTGCAGTTGCTGAACAGAGCTGTCAGCCATAAGCCATGCACACACTGCTGCTGACACGCGAACAGTTAGAAACCAATAGTGACAAATGGCGAAAGGGCGTTAGCCGGTGAAAACACCACCAAGACGCGAGTGATCGAGAACGAGCTGTTAACATAGTCAACTACACGGCAGAATCGTGCAAACGGGCTACCGCGCGGGACGAAACTGAAGCAACGACTAGTGGCGATACCTGCGAGACAGCGGCCTGGTAGGGATCGGCTTGCAGGACTGGAGAGTAAACCAGACCCTGATAGTAGGGGTAAGGCAGCGTGGGCATCATGTTGGCGGCGGCCACCGCCTGTTGTTGCTGCTGAAAGAATAAACAGAGATATGACAGAACGCTACAAAACGGTTAACGTAGCGGCACAATGCATGCAGGAACTGAATTTCGGAGAGTCATCGCACTCCTCTCTACTCAGCGGGGAAAACGAAACCGTGAATGAACACTAGGCACAAGTCGTACGCACGAAACCTGGGCAGCAACTTACCATAATCTGTGCAATTGGGTTCACCGCTATCGGCTGTCCGGTTGCTGTCTGATTCAACTGTGCTGATATGAGATTTTTCAGTGCCAAATTATTTCTGCCATTGATCAGTAGTTGGTCCTTTATGTGTTGTGGAGGATGCAGATACTTGCATTTCGGATTCTCCCGCGTACATCGACCCTGAAATAAAACGTTGTAGAATATCTATCTGATAAAATTCAAAATTTTGCAATTCCTCCAACCGTATGTAAATTCAATCCGTGAAAGTTCTTTTCCAAAGAGAGCGTTTATAGGGGAGATTAAGCCAGGACGTAGTCAAGTCTAGTCAGTACTACACTGAGCTATTAGTTCTTCTGAACAGCCATGAAAATTATCTTCACACCCATCAATAAACAAATTTGTACTGTCGTTGTGGAACGAGCGCACTGACCCGTTTGCGATACGAATCTTAGGGATAAGCCCGATGAGACAACGGCTAATGTCTGGTATGATGGATTTGAATGCTTCTGGGGTTATCTTTCAATCTTGGCAAGACCCATTGTGCTGCTCATCAACTAAACTAACAATACCTTAGATTTTGTCCATAAAAGAAGCGAGTCAGGATCGGTAGGAGAGCTGTATGAACACATAAACGTAGACATAGCACCCCTACTTACATTTTTTAAATGAAAAAAACTGTAAATGTAAACTTTAGTGAATATGTGTACGCGTTGCGGTTTTCGCGTCGATCGCAACAATCAATTACAAATGCGTTTTTCGTTCTAACGTCTCGCGCGCTGTTCACGACGTTGCTCAATCGATTCGATTTTCAAGTAATTGTTCCTCTTTGTTAAAATGAAGAAAAAAAAACATAAAAGTCAATCGTAGTATGGTTGCTAGTCACAATTTCTGGACCTCATAAAATCCAAGTGGTGCAAATTTCAATAGAGATCCGAACAAATGTGCTGCCGGCGGTCACCTTCGTAACGGCGATGTTATGCGATTTTCTTGGGGTGGGCTAAAATTTAATATAATTTAATCTAGTCAATTAATGCCAACTTAGCTGCTAGCGTACGACAGTGACAGACAACGACAGTCTATCAATTAATATCTACAGCTACTCTATGTATATGCAAAACTGCATAAAAAAATTTACAGAGTAAACTTGATAGAAAAACAAAGAAATAGTTTGATAATGCTAAGAAAAGAGAAACAGGGACAATCGTAACAAATTTCATTGAGATTTTCGACCCAACTGGTCGAGAACACGTGCAGGTCCCGGGGACAAAAGTTCCATTGAGAAGCTAGCTTCTATTAATGATAACTGGGTAGAATTCAATTACAAAGTTTTGTTTCCCTCTTACAGTTTGTTTCACTGGGACCTAACCAAATTGCGGTTTTCGTGAGAACAGAACACCGTCGCTGAGCGTGAGTCTGACCACAATTCCGATGATATTAGCACGAAAGGACCCCGGCCAGCGAGTCTTTTCTGTGCCGTGTTGTCTCCATTTGCAACTCCCCGGGGATCATTGCAGGCAGATGGCTCCCCTTCGTCTTCTCTATCGATAAACCCAGTTCCTCCCGCGTCATCAGTGGGGGGAGCAAACTGTCGGACTGCGTGATCGAGCCACGTTCTGAGTTCAACGTCTTGAAACGGAGGGTTTGCGGGCTTCAGTGAATAATTACTGCGCTTGTCTTACTGTATCTAACAGGAGTAGAGGAGGGAGCCGAGACTCGGTACCAGTGGAGCTGAGTGTGGAGTTCGTCCCACTGGCGCTCATCCCACTCCGACTGGCGCTTTGTGAAAATGAGCCTGGCGCTTGGCATTTCGATTCTGAAACGAAGGGCGCGAGGCCAGCTGGCAACAGCCATCAATACGACATTAAACAATGCAAAGAATAAAGGATCGCATGCCGGGCCGCCATATCTCTCCGCTCGCTTTCCCCCTAATGCTAGTCGGCCACCACGACAGTAGCCGTCGGCTCAGCTGCTATGCAGCTTACGCTCCTACACGGAATTGTGCGCCTTCTCCGGCAGATTTTCATGAATTACTCGAGAGCAGCGTCCGTCCGCTAACGACACCACTGACACGGTCGGCGGAAAAGCAAGAACGAGGCGAATTGTTCGACAGAACTACTTGCATGCAAATTAGGCGATTACCGAAAATAGAGTGAGGCCACATTTTTTGCAGCTCTGGTGTTTTAGTGGATTTGGTGTGCCGAAATGAATCGGAATCGATTACACAACACACCACCAGCAGCAGACAGACGCGTCGTTTATTTGGGGGCTTCGTTCGGCAAAAGAAAAACCATAAAACGGAGGCTGAGAACATTCGTTAGAAGAGGTAGCGATGTGGATGTGGCTCACCTTTATGCTGTCATAGCATGCCGTTACACGGCCTTGTTGAACATCAACGTGTGGAGGTGGATGTGCGAATTTGCACTCCAAATCGCTTCGAGCGCATTGTCCACGTTGAAATTCGCGACAGACTTCCACCTAAAAGTAGTTTTTTTCTTAGAGGAAAAAAAAAAATAAAATCCTTCAATCTCCCCAATACTATCTACATCATTTTGAGATCTGCTATCTGAGATATAGTTGCCAACTGGTTTACTTAATGAACAGAACAAAAATTCAATAGATCTACATGACAATGCAGGAATTATGGATATTCTTTGACGTTCAAATCCCAGCAATACATAGCCACTCGTCGAGTGCGGACATATGTCCGTGATGCCATAAACACAGCGAATAAACATGTTACTGGTGCCTCTCTGTGTCGTTAGACGATGGAAAAATGCGGGAACGATGTGCAACATGTCATCAACCCTTTACAAGCGCTTCCACAAGTACAGTTTATGCGTGTGGGTTGTTAAACAATTCGATTCAAATTAGCCAAAAAAAAGAATATTCAAGAAATATACTAACATAACTGTATAAAGTTGTTACTGTTACCGGCTGAGAATCATTTAGATGTTAGTAAGCAATTCAGCTTCTTGCCACCATTGCACCTACGAAGTACCGAGAAATTTTTTTCCCTGAATCAAGCGTCACTTTATTCTTGACACAAGATTTACTTTTGAAGGTATCAATTCAAGGCATTTAGATGTTAATAAAATCTTTCACCAAAAAAAGCGAAGATGCATGGAACAAAGCACATTTCTTCAGAATGACAATAATACAGACGCCGTGCTAACGTTCACGTTCAAAATGAGCACTCCTCTGTGAACGTTCCGTTCCAAAAAGTGTTCACGAATAACGATATATCGGTTCATAAGTTTGCTTTGTTTGCTTTTTTTTCACTGGAAGTGGGCGGCCGCTTTATCGGATTAATAACCATAATCATCTAGAAAAATTCCAGAAACGTTCACATGTATTTAATCTCTGCTGTGTGCTTCGAAAAAAAGCAGCCAGTTTAGCGAGTCAGAGAAAAATGTTGAGGTGATAGAAAGATGTTTTAATGTGATTGGTAATATATTTGAATGGAGAGCAGCAACTGAGGAATTAGCGCCTGTCAGGTTCATGCGGCGCGGATATCTTTTTCAGGAACATTTGTGAGCTCAGTTCAAAATACGATCACAAATCCCAATGAGATAGTTTTGCGCTCTCAAAATTTTTGAAGATCTCCCCGATAAAATTTAACAATTTTTTTTACAATTCGTTCTCGTACAGTTTCGGTTTTGTCACTTTCTACAGCGTTTCTACAAATCCGTGTGGTGCTTTAATTGTAGTTTCAGGATCAATGTTCATAAGGATTACGGGATTTTGGGGAGCGTGCGGTTTTTTCTACAGCCATACTCTACTACAGTTAACATTTCGAACTGTATTGGACTGAGAAATTTCATTTTATCTAGAATTTCGAAGCAATAAGGAGACGGGAAATCATTACGGATGTTCTTTTGTTTGAAGGGTGAAAGTGAAGATTTTGTAGAGCAACCAGATACTATATGCTCTTTAGGGATGTTTATTAGACAAATTGTTACACTATCACATTATAAGCCACACTTAAGCAGAGTAGTACTGTGTATAGATGAGTACGTGATTATGCTCGATACAGCGGTTTTCTACCTGAAGCCAGCGGCTATCCTTGACGTTGAGCAATTGCGTGACGATAGCTGAGTTTGGTGCCGAGACATTTCCGGGGATCGTTCCCGGAGCTAGAGCGCCCGACTGAGCCACCACAGCACCAGCTCCGGCGGCGGTGTTACTGTTCTCGTCGAACATGAAGCCTCTGCAATGGGCATAAGCGAACAACGTTAGGTAGCATTTAGCAGCATAAAGCTATAATCTTCTGGAACGTGGCACGAGAAATCGAATCGTGTTTTTAGCACTTCAATGCCGATTCGTGAACGAGCGAAAAACGATTATTTATGCCTGCACTATTCATCCGTATAAAGGAATGGAAGAAAGTGGAACAAAGCTAACAGGTACAGGCACATGGGTTAGTGCTGATAACGTGAGTCGATGCAAGGAAAGAGGTAAATATGTATAACAGGGCGCAAACGGACGCATTTCAAAGGGTGAACAAGGCGACTCTAAAACGGCGGTGGCCGTCTGTGATGTGCTGCGCTAGGAAACCGGTTGCACCAACGACAGCGAAAACACATGCGCGATACATAGATAGCGTAACGTAAAAAAAGTCAATTGCACGCTTCACTACCGAAGGCATGAGGCAGTCAGAGGGCAGTTAGGGTGTCAGTTACGAAAGAAGAAATGATGTGGTGGCGAGAACGATGACACGAAAACAACCATCAGCATCTCTAATACAATAACCACCCACACGGAGCGCCTGTGAAACGCCAACGTTTCCCAGTTGAAACGCGAAAGGCACCAGCAAACACACGAACACTAACGCAATGCTCATTCTACTGTATAAGGGAGAAAGAGTGACGGTGTGGAAAGGGGGGAGGGAGCCTACGACTAGTTTGCATAGTCACATTTATCGCATCGCGCGCGTCGGCAAACTTCTGTATAATCGCGCCGCGAACACACACACATATACACTGAAAAGAGAACTGTGTGTGTGCAGAGATGTACCGAAAAGTTACGATGAAGCCGGACACCATACACGCCTCAACGCCGTGGTCACTCGACCCCTGAGGCAGCTTGCATGCACTTGGACCACGCCCACCTACAGTAGGACAATGACAAGTAGGTATTGATCGGGGCCAAGAAAGCGGGTGGACTACCAGCGCGCCTATTACACCAATCGCAAAAATAAATCAAGCTGCGATATGCAAAGAATAGATGTGACAATAAGGATTGCGACCAGTTAAAATGGGACCCAGCGAAAAACAGGAAAAAAGTCCAGTGATAATATGTTCAACGCATACCAACGATGATTTATAAGGCTCCTACATCCAAATATAGTATTAATTGAAATTTTTTTTGCAATTTCAAGAATCCCGCAGATATTTGAATTCTACTGAAAATCATCAATTTTTTTCTGGAAAAGCTGTAAGCAGAAAGAGCAAGTCAAAGTCTAAGTTGAAGAATTGAGAAGATGCAAGGTGGTTTGCCCCTTACGTACGCAGAACGTTCTTGTTATGTATGGATAGCAAATGAGTTCTTTGCATTCCTTCCATTTTTTTCTTTTTTTCACTGCACGGATATAAAACTGCGAAGCACAATACGATCACAGTGACATACTAGATGTGTGTGGAAACTCCGCATTACCATTGAATTCAGTCTCAGCACAGGATACAGTAACAAATATGTGCGTACAATAATATTAACATGAATAGTTCAGAAAACTGACTTGCGATTTGAAGCAGTAATATAAGGAAAATCCACCATTCGAGTACATTGTGACAATCTAATCGAATCGAAGAAGGTCTGAGGAAACGGATGATTGTATTTTGGCTGTTTGTGGACGGCGGCGATAAACGTCGCACCTCACAAGTACCTCCTTCACCACATCGGTCAAACATACGCACTCACACGCACTCACATACACCTTCTCTACGCTCTCATATTCGCGATTGCGTTGCGTCGAAACCGCTCGGACATAATACGTGAAGCGAGTGCACATGCATGGTGCGAGCGAAAACCAGAGCCTGAATGCCGACGGCTGCGGGCTGTCGCACTGGGAGTGCGGGCGGAGTCATCATCATCGTCGAAGCACCCACCGCACCGTCCCAAATACCAGCCGACCAACACCGTCGAAAATGTTAGATTCGTAACGAATCACAATGGAAACATGAACACGAATTTGCACGTTCATCATCGTTCTGTCGTTTGTCAACACTCACATTCTGGTTAAGAAAGGAAGGAAGAGAGAAGGAAAGAAAGAGGGAAGGAAAGAAGGGAAGGAAGAGAGAAAGATGGGTAGATAGACACACACACACACACAACAAAAGCATACGGTAAGTGAAGCAGTGGGTGCGTCCTGAGGAAAAAAAACTATCGGGCTATTCCAGCGAATAGATCGAACAGAACACCTCTCTTGTGCGAGTTTATTTTGGCGCAGATAATCTGCACAAGTGAATAGATTTTAGAAAATAAGTGCCAATGTGGTTGTAAAAGTGCGTGGGCTAGGTTCAACGACTTGTGACGCTCAGCAAATGAATCAATTGCGAACGATAAAAGAAAGCAGTAAGCTCGGTGCATTTCAAAAAAGACGTCAAAACACCCGTACACGTTTAACAGAGGAGGAGTGATAGATTGGCGATGCGTCCCGTGTGTTCCTGCACGCATCACGAAATTCTGCACTCAACCCAGAAAAACATTTTGTAGAAACACGGACGAAGGAGCTGGTTTCTATCCACACAAAGAGACTACTGAATCCAGATGTGGGATTCTAGACGTGGATTTCACATGTGTTTTCGAAGACGCAAGCAACTAATTCTCTGTTACCTGTTACTGTTTTGAGATGATATGTCAAGAATCCCAACGTTTTCCTGAACCCCTCCCATTTGCTACTCCCGAAAAGTCCCCTTATAGTCCAGAGAAAAAGAAGAAATGGTGTTATCATAGAGTTTCACAATTCATCAATTGCGTAAACCAATGAATGGATGTGTTCAGGAAATATCAACGCAGAAATTACCAACTTTACTGCATTATATCTATAGTTGGAGTGAAAACTCCTAAACAGAAGGCGATGTTTTTGAATTTATGTGGGAATGTATGAAAGTGTATCTGTGCATGATTTGTTACGTTCATTTCATTTCTGAATTAATTAGGAATTATTATTGGAAATAATTACTTCGACCAGGAAATAATCCATAAGCGTCTTCATTGAATAAACAAAAGAAACTATTGACATAGTATTTGCAAAAAATGTTTCGTTTTTGGATCCCCGAAGGAAAGCGATAGAGCAAAAAAAAAACAGTAGAAATTGTATAATTGCGGGCAGTTTTACTGAGATGAATATGGAAATTTACTGAATTTTGTCCGAAGAAACACGGAATATGTTCACAGCATTCAGGGGGTAGGAGAATAAGCAGAACAGCTGATGATTGAGGTGATTCTGGATACCCCAGCTAAAGTGGCCACATAGGTTGCCGCCGGCTGGTCGGACGGGTGATAAGCGACGGCTGTTGCGAGATCGAGCGAATTCTACGAGAGAGTTGTATTGTGACAAGCACAACAATCACTGCGCTTCGAGATGACCACAGAATCAGCTGTGCAGAGACGTTCTCGGACATCGAGACCGCCACACGGCGATCGGTGATGACGGGCCGAAACTCCGAGCGTGAAATAAGCACTGAACGTCGTCACGCTTGGGACACGATGCCGATCCGGTTCAGTAATTGTGCGCTGATGACGTGTCTCTGACTAGTTGACTCCAGAAACAGACAGACACTCACGCAAACGTGCACACCCATACTAGCACACAAGTCACGGGACACAACCCCGAAAACTCTGCCACCATGAAGATTGTGAGTACAGATTCGCCGGACAGATCCAATACGGGACACATCCAGGCGAGCACGAACACATTTGCGATCAACACTCCCTCCCCACTCCCTCCCCCCCTCCCTTCCACCCGAAATGTTGCGACAGCATCCTCAACGACTACAATACACTCAAATATGTATGCGCAATGCTCAACACGCAATGCGAAACAGAAATAGGAGGGACGAGTAGAGTGCTAACGAATAGCGAATGAAACCTTTCCGGAACAACGCCATCAGGATACCGAGCGCTTTGATGCGATGCTGGTGGCGGTGTTGGTGGAAAGGCGATTGCGTGTATCGATCGACCATCGGAACTCAGATGATACGCACGAAAGCGGGCGACTGCAAAAGGATAACGATTTCGCATTTGTTGGTCGCAAGTGGAATAATCCCTACGTGGTCGTGATATCCACCAGCGAAAGAAGCATCCAGCGGTTGACCGTAAACGCTTTAAACCGACGCTATCGAAATCCGCGAGGATACCGGAGGAGAGTGTGGAACAACACGTTCACCATCATCAACAACACCAGGATAATCAGTCTTATACTAATATGGAAGCACAACTGACAGAAATAATTTCAGCAGCAGAAAATAGGTGACACTGATTGTGAATACCTCAGGATAATCCATGATATCTTTTCGAAGGCCATGGTTTGCATGAAGAATGAGACACCTGAGCGAAATATTTGAAAGTTCAAATCTTTGTTTTTGAGAAACGAAGCCGGAGAGGTCCAATTTAGCCATAATTCATAACATTCCTCATTCGAAGTTTGTTTAAAAAAAATGCCGGAAAATGAGAGGTTGATAGCATCGGTACAAGGATCAACGGAACCTTTTCACTACGTAGGTATTCCCATTAATTTCTTTTCAAATTATCTAAAACATCAATGTTTTCCACCTTATCTCTTAATTTCAATACCTTTCCCACTAAGGTAAAAGGAATTGATATACTGTGAAAAGTTTATGCCAGACGAAGCGGAAACACGTCACTAAGAAACGAAAACAAAACAAACAAAGTGACTAAAAGCATCTTCTTCAGCTTTTGTCTTCTATATAGTGTGATCTTTCAGAAGTTATAGCGACAGTGTTGCTAAACTCTGATCCGTTCCGAGCGTAGCCGGATACCGTAACCTAATCCGATGATTGACCCTAGACCCGGATATATACGTGTGAAACACATTATAAAAGTTGGAGGGAAAACACACGATCAATCTGTGGAATGAAAAGCTTTCCTGGGACGAGAATAACCATCAGGATTACTTTAAAAATACTTACAAATACACAACTAAAACGAGTGGGCGGAAGTGACGGAATAAGGGTAGCAAAGTTGATTTTCAGCTCAGTTCTGATGTTCTAGTGTGGAATGTGATTTCGATTTGTATCCAGTGGCAATATGAAGATCTGTACTTGGGAATTAACTTGGAGTAAAAAGAACTACACGATGTGTTGTGAGGTATGTATCGTGATCACATCACTAACGCAGAACGAAGCAGCCAACTGGTGCACTTCACCAGCGGTACAAAAAAAGCTCATCAGAAACAAAGCATAGTGCACATAGAACCAGTATCAGCACAATGAGGAATTTGAGGAGAAGTCGACATTCTGTTGCCGAGGTGGTGACGATTTCCTGGAAGGCATCAGCGATCGTCACCAGCACGTGCCAGTTACATAACGGCGAGAAGTTCTACACGTGGACGAGAACGTTCCAGGTATTCACCACAACAATATGGAAGAACAACCAGCTTGACTGGGTACGAGCCGATGGAAGGACAGAAGGGCGGAGTGGAGTGCGGCTGGCTGGTGCGGTTCGGGGCTCGGATTAGACCGGGCGCAATCAATCGTATGCAAAACTGTGCGCGACCTTCAACGGCGACGTCCAAACATGCCAGACGTAAATGAGTGAAGAATAAAGTGTACAGAAAGGCGTTGCGACTTTGATACAGATTTCTTTATGTTCTTCGCTTGGAGAAGGAGAATGAATCGACCTCTGCATGCACTTTCCCGCTTTTTCCTCCAAAAATACCATACCAACAGTCGCGGCGACAGAATAGAGAAAGTACCGCGCATTCCGCATAAAAATCCACGTAAATGCCAGAGATTGATATCTTCCACAACAAGAGATGAAAGCGAAATCTCTAGTAAACATCGCAAAATCTCCGCTGGAGAAGGGAATTCCAAGAATTTCTGAATGTGAAAGACCTCAAGCATTTTCCGTACCAATAAAAGCAAATAATATGCTTTTCTCAGCAGAATTAATATCTCATTTTTGAGCGCGACAGTGCTTGAGGTGGAACTGTGACTCGACGTGGGGGTCGTTGTCATTTTTTCAGTATTGGTGTGTTTAATATCCCATCGGTGTTAGCCATGGAGCACCATTTTATCCTTTTTTGTCAACTCCATCTAATCTGTAATGGTTTTCTCAAAAGACTTCAGAATAACCTTCACTTGAAGAGAAAATCAAGCGGTATGCTTGAAGCCTGTGTATCTGTCATAGGCTAGGCAGAAATGTTTTTTTTTCGAACGTATTTTTTTCTTCCAACTCCCCCTTCGCTCCCTTTTCCTCTTTGATGTCTTGATTAAAGAAACCTTAAAAAAAAACCGACTTCTGTTGTTTCGGACAGCCCAAGTTTTGTTAAGGCATCCTAAACCGCCTTTGTTCTTACTCGTACTCCTTTTCAAGCTCTCCACTAATAAGTAAAATAGTGTGCAATCTGAAGTGGTCGCAAAAGTTGTGTTATACGCACATGAAGGATACGCAGTGTACACCAGCGCAGAACAACGCAAAAACCGAATAAATTACATCAGAAACACGTCCAGTTGCTGTCTGTTGAAAGTGTAAACCCCAAACTTTACAGAATAGTATCGAGGATTCGATATTCAGGAAGGAGGGAGAGTGCCACGTAATCAGCTCTGTTCTATATCGCTGCGTAATCGGCGTCTGCGGAATGTTCCACCAAGTCAGTGATTAGTCGTCCGTGAGTCGGTGTGTTCTCTGGGGTTGATTTGCGGATTGACATGTTTCGGTGTAGCGGCGGCGAGCCGTGCGGTAAATTTAATATGTGAGACAAACAATGTTACATTCATGTCACACACCAAAGGAAATTGCTCTGAGGACGGCCTATCGTAGCGGGACCTGGGCGAGGAAGGGAGCAGCCGGCATGATCGAGGACGGAGTGGAATGTGGAGGTTTACGAAAAGGATTAGAAGAAGAACTGTGAGCTTAAGGGCCAAGTCATGAGTCGTCATGCGACGCGGCCCCACGCTTCTCTGACTCACCTAAACGCACAGCCAAACGTGGGTGAGATAAGCGGATGCGGATTTCTCTGACGCAAACAATGTCGGATGACCTCTAACTGATATTCTGTGTCCGATGCTATATGCTTGGCAAGAGAAGCGTTCCCAACAGTGATCTATACTCTGTTAAGCTTATAACTTTTTCTAGGATATCAAATTACATGACGCCCCGTTTTATTGTTGACCGTCCAACAAAAAATGATTTAGTTTTTGCAGCGCAAATTTTCATGTTTCGGATTTAGTTTCGAATGAAATGGGTGTACGTCAGGAGTGAAAAGATGCAGGCTTACCGCATTATTCTTAAAGCCTCTGTTCTCATTTTGCTAGTGGCTGAGGAAAAAAAACCGTTATTCTGCAACAGCTTGAAACTTCCCGTTGTTCTCTCTACATACATTGACACACTACCCAGAAATTAGCGCTAAACGGTCTCCGGAATCGATAGCGGCGCTTCCGCTGCTGAAATAATAGACTTCGTCATTAGCAACAATTGAGACGTCGCGAAGGCGATTTAAGTGTCACCGCCACCCCAACCGACCAGTCAGGGACTACTGTAGCATTGAAAGGGATGGGTGGGGAGAAAAATGAGTCAACCAGGCACCGATGCCACTCACACACTCATGGAAGGCGGTGAGGATGCATTTTTCCCTTATTCAACAACATTCCGCTGGAAAAAAAAAGCGCTAGAAGCGAGTGGCAACAAAGGACGAAATAGTCACTTCCAATGACGTCTATTTCCAAGGGAACGTCCGCCCGACGGCTGCGGCGACGAAACGGTTGGATCAACGGAAACTGGAGAAAGGAGGACAGAATGCGAAAAAATTGACTCACGGAAAGAGTGCGTGGATACTAGCCTCACAGATGCTAAATACAACTAAAATTATACTGTTTGCTTGTTTCTTTTTGACAATTTTTGTCTTCATTAGTGAAATTAAGCAGCAGCGACTATGTCGCTCAAAACATTCACTAAACACCAAAGTTGTCCATTGACCTGAACCAAAGAAACTTGTATCTCGTGGATGTACCAGTGATGCAAGATGAATAACTTTTTGCTGGCTTTTCCACGTAGAAACCGAAGTTCATCCAAAAAATTTCTTACGAGTGTACAATAAATGGCTATAAGATTTTTAAAATCTTCCGGAACAGATGATAGGTTGCGGCAAAAAAGTGAATATTCCGAAATTGGTAATCTAGTAACCTACTGCTACGTTTCACGGATAGTAAATACGTGTCCTAATATGTTTCGTAACTCCATCAACTTCAGCTACCTTCAAAAACAACTAAATTCAAACTAGTTGAATTTGGTACGTGTAGAAAAACAAAAATGAGGAAGATGATCTAACTGAAGAATACTAAGCCCTACTGTGCAAGGAACCCTTTGACAAATAGCGCTTTGGTCGATTTATGCACGTCTGAATCAGTGAAAAACGATGAACGACGGCTTCCCTGGAAAAAAGAAGAAAGGGCGACTTCACTTAAGAAAACGTGAGAAATGTTGTGAATTTCGGTTCCACTACAAGTAAATGAAAATTTATTATTCCCATTATAATGGGATTTGAGTGATAGCGCATAGAGATGCGCTGCACTGTCCAGGGTAGGGGATGTCACACAGAGCGGGATCGTGTTTGATCCAGAACCATCTGGAATAATATCATCATCTCCATTAACGAGGGATCGCGATGAGGTTTGATCCTAGATTTTTGGAATAGAAAAATGACCATGATTTGTTTCTAGGGCAAAGCTATGGCGGCTAGAGGAAAAACATGAAACAGCCGCTAGCACTTGTGCATAACAATATCGCTATCAGTTGGAATTTGCTTAAGTAGAGCAAACACGGGCAGTGCTAGCAGAGGACCGACCATAACTGGTTGGTTGTTCAGTAAAGCAGTAGTATAGTCGAGAATAAATGTGTGGGGATCAATAGCAGACCTGAGTTCTTGCGAGGTAATGTCTTACGAGCGCGCAGTTTGGCATGATTTGTGGTTCCGACGTGGCGACGGGGGAGAGCGCAAAATAACCAGCACCAGCATCATTCCCCTATTTCATAGCCAGTTGCTACACTTTCGCTATGCTAAGAATTCCGAGAATCCAGGAAATCTTTTGAACTTTATTGCTTTCAATAATGTCACTTAAGAATCGAAAAATGACCATTCGATTTCCAGAATGGAGAGCCATTGTCGCCGCTAAAAGAGCCGGTAATTGATCTCATGATCGATGAGTGCTTGCATGTCAACCGAAATTACTGAGCGGTTATTCATTTGTAACATTGGTACATATGTATAGATGCATAAATCACAGTAATTCGCGCATTTTCCAGCGGGTTATTTGTCGTCCATCGGCTCGCACTATGTTTGCATGTGTTATTAAGGTAGCTCCTGGGCTTGTGCTCAATGAGGTCGACACTGTCACATGTGACTTCACTACTAACCATAAATATCTGAAATTGCTCTTGAACTTTGACAAAATTTTGTGCTTCAAGCTTTTGTGTATTTTTCAAATTATTCAAAATCAGAACGCTCAAAAAAAAAACCCAATTAAGGAATAGCAACAGGAAAGGTGTCAGATGAAAAGTACGAGTGTCAGACTCATGTTTACTTCTAAGTTTGGTATTTAAATTGACAAAGGAGTGCCGTCAAAGAGAAAAATATTGTTGGGTATGTTGAAATATCCAAACAAACAAAGTGCAGAAAAAGTAAAGCTGACTTGTGCAGTAGAAACATTTAGAGACTACATGTTAGTTATGTCCTGAACTATTCTTTGCATGTCCACAAAGAATTCATCAACGGAATAGGGGGCGAGCGAACTTGCTGGAATATTGTGAAAGATGCATCAACGAAAAAACTTTCTAAGGAAATGGCGAGGAAAACTAGCGCTACGACATATTACTAGAAAACAAACTTTTGTAGGATCACTGCAATATTATAATTGTTCAGAGCGTCCAAATAGTCGACACTATCACCTTCCATATTATCTAATGGATCATCTTAAACTATTAATAAATTTCCTAAAAAACTCTTCCTTGAAACTGTATGACATTTGAAAAACTGATTATCACTGAAGTTGTAGTCACGATGACATTTCTACGTTTCTAGGATAGCGACCGTGCTACAATGTAAACAAAGCCAGTCTTCTCCTGCTCTCAAACCGTTACAAAGCAAATTTTTATTCCCTCTTCGTCCAATGGAACAAGAAACGCAGGATGGGGGACTTCAGAAGCAGCTTAGCTAGCTAGTTATGAGCAGAGTTACGGACAGTGCAGTCCAGGATTATCGTTGGAAACAGGAAGTGATTGTGATATATTATAATATTTTGAAGTGCAGTAGGTGCTAAAATTTGAATGTATGTGTGTATAAGCGAGGGAAAAGGCAATTCAATCCTATTACCGACGTCTTAATGGGCGAACGTCATTATGGCTCTTCGAATGGGCGATTGACACTCGCAAAAAAAAAATGCACAGCTAATTTAAATACGTTAATATATGAAAACAGCGCCGGTCATATTATCGGTAATGTTTATCCTCACAGAATCCTCACATAATAAAAATTCTATTTTTATCTAGTATACTTTGTTGTGGCAAGAAGATTGTAGCGTAGTAGATCACATCGATCATCGCGTGATCGATAGTTTGACCACTTCAATATCAGTCAAACTTTTTGGATCCCTCTGGCGTTTACGAATTGTTGAGGGACTCGTTAGAGGATGAAGATATTAGTTTGAAATTCTGGTTGGTCCCATTATTTTTCACATTATATGGGATATCATGGAATCTATACGATACTGAATTGAAGTCGAACGTTGTTCCTCTGGAGAATCGATTGACGCCAAGCACCTTATCTTTTTTCACCCTGCATCATGTCTTGTGAACTGAGTTTCCGAGACAGCAAACTCGTGTTATATATTGTTGCCGAAAAAGCTCAGCAACGACCAAAACCGACCTCTCATTCATATTTGGATAGCATTTTGTGTACACATAAATCACATTCGAACGATATGAATTGTCGCATGGTGCGAGACGAGAAGGCGCAGCACACCACGAAAATTGACGATGCCTGGATCTCTCCGCGAAACGATAGGATTGGGGGTGTAGATCATGAATATGAGCGTGTTCACATTCAATTCCCTCTTAATTACTTGAAAACGAGGTGTCAAGGGAATTTTCTTTCGAGCCACCTAAAAATATGCCACGTATGCGAGCGAGCGGACAATCAATGGACTGCGGACGCTGTCTCTCCCGCTCGCCAACAGACGCATGCGTGCGCTCGAACGCACGATGCGTTCGTCGATGCTTCGTAGCAAAATTCGATCGACATGGACGTTTCCCACGCCATTTATCAATACAGTTAGAAGGAGAGGGGATTTAGGGTGGTTGCGGGTATACTCGTATAGACTCCTAACCGTATCTGTTCGTGGAGGGGAGTTCCGGGGACGTACATATGTATGTTGCATATGCTGACAATTCTCATATTTAAGCACGGAATTCAAATAATAAAGATAAAGAAAGAATGGGTACACCCATTGCAACGTCGAAAGTTAATAGGGAGCTATTACTAGCCGTTCCCATCACTTTATTTCATTATTTTACTAATTGTTGAGCTAAAACGACCGTATTTCACAATATGCTTCTTGTGTTGATGAGTTCACTTTCGAAGTCGAATTGAAAGTTATCAGAATATTTTTGCTTCGTTTCTGGTTATTTAAACAACATGATTTGGCCTCACATGGCTGAGAAGTCAATGTTAATTGCAAATTAGCACGTAACGTCCGTAGTTATCTCTTTTTTTTCGATGATGTACTTCTCCACAGTTCGTGCTTTTTTCTAGACTCTATCTCTGCTTCTTGGTACTTTTTCTTACTACTTTTATGTGAGGTGTTTATGGCTTCACAAAGTGAAAAGAACAGAAGGAAATTCCTTTGATTGACTGATATGATCTGATAAAAACTTTAGTTCCACTGTATTGATTTCTTTTTAGCTATCATCTATTGAAATTAAGAATATGACTCGATAGACAGCTATGTTATGATTCAGAAATTAAATAGACGAAAGACGACTCATTTATTGGTTCTTTTCAACTTGGTAGTATTTGACCAAAGTAGCAGTCTTCATACTATATAAACCATCATTACCCAGGCTACCTCAATGGGGAGATGTTGCCCAAACTGAGTTAGTCGGTTGTGGATGCTTTAAAAAAATTAAAAACCAAATGAAATCATGAGTGGAGGTTTTGGAGCTATCTGTTTCGAACAACAATTAATCTCTGGAAGAATGTGGACCTGATGCAGGTTGTACAATGCTACTTACTTACGAACATTTTATTTTCGCAATTCAATCACTTTAATTCATTTCTGGCCGCTGTTACCATTCTCAGATCGTCTTCACAAATATTTTTACGTAACGATAGGAGTTTGCTACGAGGATTTTGATGATGTTGAGGGGAGGATATTCGTCGATATGAGGTCAAATAACCCGAAACACTCGGTGTGTAGAGTATCAGCGACTTATCCGGCGCTAACCACGCGCGCGGCTCTCATAAGCGTCCAGCCAGCAATTAGACTGTAATGACAGGCGAGAAGTGGCGGCATTCAACCGCCCACGTAATAAAAACGACGTCTACGCCCACTTGACGTTGGCACTGCAAAACGAAACGAATGAGGTCGTTTTCGAGTGTTCACTTCTTAGCGATATTGAAAGCATAACATACTGCTGTAGGACGACAACTGTTTCTTTACTACCCCTCTGGCATCGCCATTCATAGCAGCAAGTATCAGGATTTTACCGCTACCTTACCACAACCTACAGCTATGACTACGATAGAGCATCGATCGCGTAGGACATTTATGGAATACAAATTTGGTCTTAATAGAAGGAAAAGAGTAGCGACGGGAGCAGTTCGTCCGGCGACATCGTTGTTGCAATTAAACGCGGGCGTAATCATGTCTTCCTGGGGGAATAGTTTATGTCCGGTAATTCGGTTAGCCATAATCAGGCTGGCTCGTTATTCCGGGCTTGGACATGGATAGTCCGCACATGCACACATATGTGACCATCTGCCGTTATTTATCTCGCAAAGGGTGTGACACACTGACACAAACATAACAACATCGTCCTTCTCCTCACCACAATTTCTCTATTGTTTCGATTAGAGAGCTAACGAGATCAAGGCGCAGATCCATGACTATCAATGCATGCATGCAATGCATCGGATAAAACATTGCCAGGCCTCGTTACCAGATGCTGGATTTCTTACCATAGTGGGTGGGACCAAAGCATTAACGAAGCGACAGCAGTGGCAGAAAGTTGAGAACAGCCAACAAGACATTAACAGACAGACAAAGCATTAACAAGCATATCTTTTCGAGAAGAATTCAGGGACTGGCTGATTCGTCCATGTTTTCTTTATATATACACATATAGTGCATTTGAAGCTGGACAGGATTATACGCTTATCACAATACGACACTTACTTATCAGACTAAAATGCTTGCACAGAGACAGCTAGCACCTAAAACCTCTTTTTGTTCACACAAACATTATTTCCCCTTTTTTAAGGTCCTAAGATTTCTCGCCTCGATTCGCCGTAGTTCCTATTACTTGTAACTGCTTCCATCCAAAAAAAGCGAGGGGAACGTTGATTCTTAGTGAATGATGAGAGACATTTTGAATTCACTCCTTAAAAATACAGTAGCTATGCGAACCATGATAAAAAGCTGATGGGCAAAGCCTCAAAAGGGCACTTCAATCTCATTTAGTTCTTTGCGTATCCTCCAAAACAGGCTACATCCTCATTTCGTAATCGGAACGGAAACCTTTATAGGCCCCTCTTATAGAGAGCATTATATCTTTCGTTTGTTCTCACCACTGGATGTGCGTGCAGGAACGGGCAGAGATTTTTTTTTTCAAAAAAGTTAGTTGCGAGCGCCGAGTTGTTAGTCGTCACTGTGTCACCTGTTAGTTGTTCAGAGCCGGAGGAGAATGACTCTTTTAGAAACATTGTGACAAAAGCCAGAAAAAGCAACAAATTCCAACATGTAGTTCGGGGAAATGGAGAAATCTATGAATTAAGGTATCACCCCAGTTAAATGATTTGCTCGCAGATTACAGTTACATTACAATCACAATCTTCTCACCGAGTCTTTATTTATTGACTCGGATCATTTCGTAGCGCGTGAGATTATTCTCCGAGACAAATCAATGAAGTACCCACATCACCTACAGATACGTCTTCTTGTTCACGAAAGATGATTATCGATTCCGTTGGGACACGCAGACGTCAATGACACTATGTGACGTCTGCGTTCTGTCACATTTCAGCACTTGAGGGAACGTCGATTTAAAGGTTCTTCACTGTCAAAAGCGGGCCTTCAATATTAAACACTAGAGGTTAACTCTGGAGTTACACATATAGTCAACCACATGGTGAGGTAACCTCATCATAGCATGCGATTTCACACTCGGCAATGTCACTGGGGTATGATAGCGGGGAATTGGCGAAACAAAAAAGCAAAAACAAAAAGCTTTCAGTGAGGATGCAGGGAGGACAAAATCGAAAGCGTCGTGCTTTTCAGTGTTAGAACAGAGAAGAGCATAAGGACCGATCTTGAAATGGTTATGATCGTCGTCGACGTCCCACGTTATGTTCTTAACATAACGTGGGACGTACTCTTTTCGACAGTCCGGGGAGTTCAGGATATTCACTCACCATTTTATACTTGGCAAAAAAAAAAAAAAACCAGAAAGAAACATTTTAAAACATTGCGAAAGAATTAGTGTTGAACTTGCAAAACGTGTTGTCTGACAGGTGTAAAGGAAAAAAAAACTGCGAACTGTGCAGAAATATGAGAGGAATCCAAAGAGTGAAAAACATTAAAACACACACAGTATTCGTGGACATTAAGGAACGTTTGTATGTGGGGTGATAGCGACTGATGGCGCTGGACGAAAAGCGCAATACTGCTGTGATGAACTTTATTTTGTAAACAAGTCATCATCCTGAAATGTCGACATCATTTTGATTGACAGAAGAATATTTTACACAAAAATAAGAGCGGCGAATGATTTGTATGATATCATGTAAGTTCGCTTTTTGTAGATGGTCATGAATAATTTTTCAAATCACGCTGAACTAGCGGTTTGTAAGAACGATCAGTATCGAATTTACCGATTTTGTTATGAGGGTTCATCAGGCCAACCACTTCCACCTGATCTGATTTTTTGTGCTTCTGGATCCAGTAATCACTGGATATAAGTAGTAATGCCTTTCTGCTCCCGTAAAATTGTTTTTGGTGAGTTTCCAAAGAGAGAGCGACAATTTGGATCAACTCCGTGCATTGCAAATACCACTACTAGATTCATTATGGATGTGAAGAAGACGCCGAATACGAATTAGTGGAATGCTATTCTCCAAGAAATAGTGTCTGAATTGTTAGAGGAACACTTCTAACGGTAGATCCTAGAAATAGAGATCTTACATAAATAAACGTTTTCGAGCACGGTTATTCCAGCATAGAATTCATGAAACTGTTAAAAATGAAAGTAAAAGTGATTATTGGTTCAAATGAAACAAAAAGAAGGACAATAGACAAGGAAATAAGGTACGACATCTGGCTAGTTCAACTGTAATATATTATTTTAGATGAGTACTGTAACTTGGAAGTTCCACGAGCATTTACAACTCCACAACAATTGTACATATTCGTACCAGGGAAATTTATAAGAAAAATTCTCCTCACTGGCAATTTTCACTTTTCATAATCTCCCTTCCGTTACGTATCAGGAGAGTATACGATCAAAAGTGTTATTCTTAAAGATTGCTTCGTATATCGATTTTTCAAAAATCTTTTTTAATACAAGATTCGTGCTTATCAATCCAGCATTGAAGGGCACACTTTGGTAATTAGTACTGGTCACTGGTTTTCTGGAATAGGCGTAAATGCAGCTATCGTTTCCTTCATTGCAAGTACAACAGGCGGTTCGAGTTTGAGGAAGATGCAACATTTGCTCTTTCGAAAGAACTGCACAAAAAAAAACAACGAATTCGAAAAACAGATGATGGAGCGAAAGGAATTAAAAACTAAGCTCGTCGAGTGTTGTACACTGTTAAATTTTCTATTTCAAAAGATCCCAAAATCTTGAAAGTAATTTAAAATATGCGTTCATGTCTAGAAGTGATTAGCGGAACGATTTCATGAAAGAACTTATCCATGACGAATATTCCCTTCGCATGTCTGATGTAAGCTTCTGATTGTACGAAATTAACAAGAAAAGCAGCAACTTTAACGAGAAAAATTGTTTAGCGGCTCAGTAAATTGAAGGGGTAGTCTATTTTGCATATCCACGAACTCCTCATCCGACGTTCGGAAGTTTTTCCCCAAAGCACTATTCCCATAAGTTATCCCGTGAGCTTACCATTGGAAGAATTATGGGGTTAGGATTAGAATATAAGTTGCAAGGTCTGCTACATTTGGACCACGTAGAAATCAAATAGTGGCTTTTTTTTTTGCTCTCATATTTTCTTCTTTCCCTAAATTTTCTAGTCTTACAATTTCCTTATCGGCCAGTTCATATTCTCGGGGTTCTTTTTTATTTCTGAATGTGTGACAATATATTTTCATTTCCTAAGTTTTTGGCCTCACTGAGCAATTAAAATTTCACAAAATACCTCAAAACAATAGAACGCATGCCCACACAAAAATGTATGTTGATTCTATGAGGTGATGCGTGGGCTAAAACTGTGAACAAACAATCCGTTAAGGTATTACTGTGGAATGAGTGAATTGTTGACATGGGACCGCTGTAAACTTTCTTTATGGGCTTGTTATGTGGAGGTGTCTATTTTTTGGGAAGGAAATTCCACTCTTGGTCACATCCAGAGATTATGTGGATTAAGAAGAAAAGTCAGAGAAAGAATACCAATAAGTGAAAGGGTGAATCATTAAAGAATTTCAAACGTATTTACAATCTGTCACATGTGGCATGATGTTTGAGTCATTAAGCAAACAACTGATGAAAGAGAAAATTGCTTACTAGAAAAAAAATGCACTTCGAAATTCTTTCAGGTGCCAGCATGCATAAAGCTACCGTAACGCTAGTCTTAATTGGTGCGATGGGAGGATGTGAGTGAAATCGGATTACAAAGCCGCGTGAGGTGGCCAATAATAAGCGCTTAAGCAAGTACCTGTGGAAATCATAATAATCTAATCCAAGAGGAGAATTCCCGTGCGGAAAAGAACGAAATTATTGGAAGAAACTTTGCTAAACAATGTTGAAATGTTGCAAAAAATGTCTTTCTTCTTCTTCCCATTGGTGGCCTTTTTTCAATTTAAATAACTAGGTGATTCTTTTAGTTATCCCTTGTGTTAAAAGAATTACCTATTTATTTGAAACAAATTCACTGCGTACCCAAGAAGAAAGTCACTGCCGACAAGACTATATTATATATTTCGTAAAATGGGATTCGTTTTGCATAAAATGTGGATTCGCTCCCATCCTCATTCATTACTTAGTCTTTCAAAGCATCAGCCTGCAAATATAAAGAGTCAGAGAAAAGCTTAGCAAAATTAAAGTCAAATGAGCAATAAAAAGTTGGGAAAATGAAGAATATAGAAGGTAATAAAATTACGTACAAGATGAATTCTCAAGGAAACAAGCAAAGAGGACGTTTGTTGTAATAGTGCCAATAAGAAGTGAAACCTGATCTTTTGTCTGAGAGCTGTAAATTATAAAAAAACGGCTGATTTTGAAAATACGTGGAAGCAGGGAACGTAAAATGGAGAGTTGTCGAGCTCAGAGTGGATATTGTAGAAATGTAAGTTATCGAGTTATGCACAAAGCTACAGATTCCTCGTTGAAACTTAGAGAAAGTTCTTTTAAAAGCACTGATAGTGGCCGAATGTATTAGATTGAGATTGGATGGAAAATGTCTTTAAAATTTTGCGTTACGTAATTCAGAAAGTATTTGCTCAGCAAATTAAAAAAAGAAGATTCTAAAGCAGTGACGGTTTAAAATGTTCAAGAGCGAATACTAGATAGTCGATTCCAGAATACACTAAGGAACGCCGATTATGAAAACAAATGAATTATAATAACAGTGCTGATTGCTGAAAATCTTGTCAATACCGTTGTTATCTGCTCGGTTTCAGGATGGGAAGTCATTGATTACAGATAAGGTGCTTGAGTCTTTTGGTGATAAGCAGCCTTAGAGGTCATCTGTACGATTAAATGTTAATGTGGATTCTTGTAGTCTTGAACCACGTAGGACACGATTATAAGTCGATATTGAACAATTCATCTCATTTATTGGCTTCAAATTTTGTTTAAAAAACATGTTAACTGATTGTGCGAGTTTCCTGAAGCACTGTACAGTCTCGTATCCAGGAGGCATTAAAACAACGATACGTATATCCACATGTGTAAGCTAATAAACCTCAATGGATGCAACCCAAAATTGATGTACTTTGCCTTTTAAAGTGTCATTTTAACAACAGAAAGGTCTTAATCCAGATGCTTCAGCAACGCAACGAAATGGACGTTTGAAAGCCAAAATTCCTCTGCGTGCTGTCTCCTATGAGCTGCTGTATCAAGGGAAAACCCTTTCAATCGGTTGCATTTCTATCGACTGATCGAACGAAATCATTAAATCGATATATGTCTACCTCCCTGAAGCTCCATATCCTCTATTTGCTAAATAAAATTTATCGGTGAGTTGAACTCGGAAGAACCTAAGCGGTTATCCTGTGATGTAGTGTGACGTATTCAGCCGGTAATCCCACAGTCCACTGCTAGATGAAGTTGTCATCAAAATTGCCAGGACGTTGGGAATTGTTTACATAATGGGATCCTTGAATGCCACTAAAGAGGTTTAAGGTTGTTTTTTTTTTACCGTATTCTATTGCAAAAGAATGACCTAGACAATAACGAGAGACTCGTGAGGGAGCGCTTCTTACCTCGGTAGGTCCTCATAGTCCGCTGATAACGCAGACAATATCGTCTAAAGAGAAAGTTCCACACTAAATCCGATATCTCTCGAGAAGACTTAGCCACAAGAAACTGTATCCTGGATTGATTTTGATGACTTGAGGAAAAGGAGCACTTGAGGATAGGATCACATGTCAGTGATCTATATCCTGTGATCTAATTTTTGACCGGTTCATCAATAAATGAAGGGTTAACGGCCGCAGTTGCTTATGTTGATGCCATCCATATGGCACGGGGATTGTACTTGTACGCTTCCAACATGCCGTGGATTACTATCGCCTTCCCATTGGAGTCTCAAGGTGAGGCTAATAGTAAGACAGTATTCCAAACGTATAGAGAGAATAAGGCCTGTCTTTCATAGGTTTGACAGCAAAAAGTCCTAGAAGTCTTAGAAATGTTAGAAAATTGATTGTTTACGATGAGTGGTTTTTTTTAGTTATTGCCAACTTCATGATTAGTACAAATGTATAAAACTCAGCATTGGATTCGTCTTCTTCTCCTTCGAATGTGCAGTTTCCTATATGACTATGAAGTATTGAGAGAACGCTTGGAGATGATGCAACAGAGAGAGTGACGGATCCTTTGTGCCAGTATTGTT
Source organism: Necator americanus (assembly GCF_031761385.1). Classification (NCBI taxonomy): domain Eukaryota; kingdom Metazoa; phylum Nematoda; class Chromadorea; order Rhabditida; family Ancylostomatidae; genus Necator; species Necator americanus. The sequence continues at coordinate 860,069 of NC_087376.1, forward strand.
TCTAGGAATCGATGAATCTCTTTTGTAATAAAATTGCAGATAAAACCATAAGTTACAAAAATACTGTGGAAAGTGTATCGACCAGGAGCATTTGTAGCAAACAATAGTCACAGATAGCTTTATTCAACAGAAATTCGATAGTAGATAGCTTTATTCAATAGAAATTTCTATTGAGTCTAACAGTCACAACACACAACCTCCAGCAATTTTGAGAAGATACAGCTACAGATCTTCGATTTAAAAATTCTAAAAGTACGATTCATAATTGAGTTACTTCTGCAAACTCGCCTTTTCGAACGCCTTTCTGAGGATCTTCAATATTTTGGGTGTAGAGGAAAGCTTGCGATGGTTTGCGTGTCTTTTTCTGTTGACTTGATGGATCTTCAACTGTTGATCCAGAAGAGATGGATAACACACTTTGTAGAGATTCGCTTCTAGTTATTTCTTCAATTTCCGCTGGCTTGTCCAGCTTTATTATCACATGTGGATCGTCCTTCGTCTCGTGCAGCAAATTCGCTACAAGACGTTCTAATTCGTCCAGACGAAGATTTAGAAATCCGAACTGGCTGTAGAGATCTTGTTGCTGAAATTAGCTGAAGATCATCATGCACATTTACCACTTACTGTACATCTCTCCTGGAAATGACAGTATCTCGATAACATACAGGAATACCAGCGCCATAAAAAACAATCCTATATCACGACGCACCATATATTTTTTTAGGATAAATCCATTAACACTCACCTTAATCCTGAATTTTTCCAACTCTTCTGTCTGATCAAGAGTCTTTTCAACTATGTCACTTTTAAGTTTTTCCATAAAATTGGCCATTCCATCTTCCAGCTCTACTTTGCTTTTCAATTGTTCTTTTTGAAGAGAATCAAGCCTCGAGCCGATTTCCTGTTGTCCATGGAGGAGAATTTGTAGCTGGAATTTCCAATTTTCTAAGAAATCTAAGAATCCATTGCCTACTGAAAAGATAGTATCATTGGAAACGTCGTGTCTTAGTTGGTGACAAATTTTCTTTCTTCCTTGGTTCCAAGCTTTCTTACTCAATTTTTTAAAACATAATTTAATCCTAAATTACTTACTCTTATCTTCTTAGCTCTTTTTTGCTTCCGTATTCTCTTTCAAGAAAATAGGCGAAAAGCGAGCAGTAACTGATTGTGAAGAAATTCAAACCAAAGGCTAAATCAAAGAGCAATAGCGAAATGGCGAAATGACGAAAAATTTCAGTCCGAAAGTCGTCATCAGTTTTGTGCACGACATGTTCAAAGAAGTCTTCCGGCCATCTAAACCTTGAAAAAAGTTGGTCTGGATAATTTGTGAGGCTAGTAGTCCTATAACGTGCGAATAATGTATGTGATCTTTAGAGTTCTCGTGATTTGTTTGCATTCTGCGCGAGCAGTCGGATCCTGGGTTTCTCGGGATCTGATAGATACTGTACACTTACCCCCTCTTTAATAGCTGAAATGGTCTCATCTTCTGCTGATTGGGAAGAACGTTGTTGCGGTGCAGGAATCACCTATGAAAAAATATCTCTTTTAATAGGGCTTCTTTAGCTGCTTAACTAAACACTTTGTTATTATCCTGAATTTACTTGCAACTGTTTAGCATTTGTTCCTTTTCATTGTTTTAGCGCCCATATCTAGTTAATTCGTAAAAAGAAAAGATTAATTCGAAAAAGATTTGTTGCTAACATCAGCTCGTCGACCTCACTCATGGATTTTTTATACATATACTTTCGTAGAATACAAATGACTATACTAGTTATTTTTTGATAAAAACAAATGCCAATTCATAGTTAGCGCTTAATGTCTTCCGGATGACTGCGATGCGCTCCGTAACGGTAAAGAGAAAGGGGAATGTGAGCTATAGAGTGAAAAACTGCGATGTAGCAGAGTCATCGCTGTCACCAAACATTCGGTACATACCGTATGAGCTTGGAAAAGTACGAACTGTAGGAAATAGTACTAATGAAATAGAATTTAGAACACCTTTCTACTTTTATTAAAGGTTTCTATCTTATCTTTTCATGACCAACTGCCGCAATTATCTTGTGACATGCCTACGCTTAATTATGCCCGTGAGCAGTTACCTCACAATGTTTGTGGATCGTAAATCAAGACCCAGGAATTTCTGTTCCATATAACACTAATTTGTGACCACAGAAAGTTAGATAATACAAAATGATCTGAGATCTGGTATTTAGAGTGACCAGGTACTGCCCTTGGCTCAAACCATGCTGAATGTCGCTAAGTTATAAGCAATCCATACCAGATTACTGGAAAGTACATCGCAATAAGAAAGATTTTTGCACATACATGTGTTTTCTCCCGGATATTTTCCACATTCTTTTCCATTATCGACTTATCTTGTTCAACTCTTTCAATGAACGTTTTGTAGTCCTGACCGAGTGCTTCATCATCCTAAAAAAACAGAATCATAGATAGCTATCTAGAAAAAATTAACGTTGCACTAATACCTCTTCATAGCCGAAAACGTCACCATCAGGGTTCTTCCTTTTTTGTGGATTATGCTGCGAGCTCGTTTTTGTTCTTTTGCCATAAGTTCCTTGAGAACTGAGAGGCGGTCCTTCCACAAAATCCTTCATTAAAAGACTATTTTGCATTTTTATATAGTGTACACTTTCATTTCCAATTACAGGAGTACTCCTCTACTGCAGTGAGAGGCAGCAGTACAGCGAAACATATTATTCAAAAAAAAAAGACTATGATATCTTCGCTCGCTTTTTGCTTTTTTTATACTGCAAATTCCACTCATTATCATCTATTTACTATTATATTATTGATCCACCCACCACAGGAATAAGCCGAATAAGTCTTCGCTGCTCCTGCTTGACGCTCGGAGAACCGTTTCTTCGTAATACTCGTACCAGTTTATCACCATCCTTAACCTAAACTAATAAACGTAAATGTCGTCTCGTACAATGCGTGGATATTCCGAGCACCATCACCTTTACGAAGCTACGTTTTGTGTAGAGTTGTTTATGAGGTGTGTTGGCGTAAAAAGACATTGCCGGAGAGGATGCGTCGCGCGGTGGCGATGTTTTCTCCAGAAGCACCCACGCAAACTTTGCTTTGCCTTTTTGTCATTCGCTTAGTCACATCTTTGTCTTTGTCGTACATTCGCTACAAGTTCGATAAATTCGATTCATCATGAAATGGCAGAAAAGTAAAGTTACGAAAACAGATGAGGGTGAAAAGGGTAGGGTTACCTGGACGCGTGCTGTCGAGTCAACCACTAGATAAACCACAGCCATAATCTTTCCAAAAAAAAAAGAAACGAGTAACAGACCAGCTTAGAACGTAGCACCTGGCCAGGCTCGAGCTCTCCTGCTATATCCTTCTTGAATATTCTATATGAAAAAACATTTTATAAGGACTTACTTCGTAACTGTTAAAATTAATGCTACATCTTCGCACAGTGATCACTTCAGAGTTATCAGAAATTACTATTTTTGTTGCAAAGAAAACATCTATCAAAGGAATTTGGGCAAGTATTCCTACAAAATCCAAGGAGCTGACCGGATGAATGTGCGACTAAGCATGTATGAGTAGCAGCTACTACTCATGCATCCCTCTTCCTGTCCTTTTTTACATGCAAAATTTTATGTTTAAATAGGAAGTACGCCCGCTGCACTCGCTCATGTTCACCTGGAAAGGGTAATCAACGTCGTTCGTTCTACACGTCTATGTGTGCACCTTCGAGAAGTGAAAAAGATGTGCAGCCTAGTTTTTCTTACTTTTCTTATTTAATCGGTGGGCTGGTATTAATCGTCTGGCGTGAATGCCCGCATCGTCGTCGAAGCGTGTCGTCCTTGAACACAGCTCTGCACAACCTTCTCGATCAGCAACAAGAGCTTGCACAGAATCCAAAAATTCGTCACCGTTCCATATCCATAATGATTGACTAGTGCACTTCAGATCGACAATGTCCGGTGCATGGAGTTCAACGCTGTGGAAAGGAGAAATGTTACCGAAAATTCCACGCCACCCTCAAGGCATTTGACCTATTTGGGTTGGGCTTTGGAAATGTGCTGGAGAACAGCCCTATTTTACAATATCTGGATAACTTCCGCCTTGTAGCTGTGTAAGTTATACAGCTCGTACATTCCAATATTCAAATACCTGATTACTTTTGCATAAGTAGGGGACCGCAGGATATTGCAGTTAGACTTATATACGTGAACACTTGCAGCCGAGTAACAATGAGAAACTATTAAAATTTTTCACGTGAATGCGTATCGACACAACTGTACCACTTTTTTGAAATATCTAAAAGTTGGCATGCAAAAAAAAAGTTGTAGACATTGAAATTCTTTAATTTTGTATTTTACAATGTCCAATACTGTCAAATATTGTGAAATAAGTGTCCTAATGATTGCGTGCAAACTGTATTTTCCAAATTCTGCTTTTCCAGAATTATACGATTAACGCCAGTCAATAGATCAAATGTATTATCTGTGCTCCCGTTGCTTATCGATTTGCTCGAGCGGGCACCAGTGATACTTCCTTTTGTCCCGATCGAGTCCCCCAATGGCTTCTTTTCTCGCGAGGGACTCGAAGAGCATCGTAGTTTTCTTTAAAGGACCTCGTAAAAAGATCTGACCATCGGGTCTGCGGTCTTCCTGCGATGCGTGATAGTCAATAGATAGTATTTATCGTTTGTATTCAGATTTTAGTTGACAGCTCTGTCGGCAAAGTGGATCTCATCCAGTGATCAGCACAAAACAACAGTACAAAACATGGAAATTGTAGTCGTATTTGTCTCGCGTGTTAGAGCATTTAAGCGTGTTTGCTCTATTAACTTTTTCGGAGCACATCCACCTGGATGCTGCCGGAAAAGCGCTAAAAGTCTGTTTTAAATTTGTCTCCTACCAAAATCGTAATTCCTCTCTGTATTCATATTCTATAGGGTCCTGGAACTGGCGATGTTGGGTCTCTGCACCAAAAGAAAGGTTGGGAGAGTAGATCACGAGTATGAACAGTTTATTAGGATAATTAGGAGGAATTGGGCGTCGTCACGCCCATACTCGTAATCTGTCTTTTGGTGGAGAGATCTCAACATTGTCAATTTCGTGGTGTGCTTCATTTAAGTTGTATAATGAACAGTAATAGATAATTAAATAAATGAAATAAATAATGCCGCATCTACTCTGATACCAAGTTAATCGAATTTTATTTATATTCTCGCTGCAGTCAACAGCATGAAGTCATCAAACACTTGTAACTCTGTTAACCCCCAGAATAATAGCCGTCAAAAATTTATTGTTCATCGCAAAAATTCATAGAATATGCAAATTGAAAAGGTGGACTAGCATTTCAAGTTAGAAAAGAACGCACAGAAACATAGAGACAATTGAAAACGAGTTGTCTTATAGAGTCAGCGAAGTAAAGAAATCATTCGTACAAACTACGAATGCGTTCTTCTGTTTATTTGCATCAGAGCTTCATCCGAATGTTTTTCGAAGTATTTGAACGCTACGCATGCTTTCCGAGCGAGATTCTGGACGATCGTGATTTCTCAATATGCCTGTGGAAGATGCTGGAGATTCGACGCGATATCCTGAAAAAATCGAGGGAATTTTTCGGGGTAGCAAAATAGAAATGGCTTTATTCAAACCTAGGATCCTAGAAAAACTTAAGACGTACGCCTCTGTTCTTACTCATTTTTTCTAACACGAAACACCACAAAATGTCTTGTCAATCAAAATTAAAAAGATGCAATTCTAAGCCGAGTATAGAAAATCCATTGTGAAGATTTATACAAATGAAACGTGCAGAGATTGTTTCTAACGTGCGTATAAGTGAATTTCTAATCGACAGAGGTTACACGCATTTGATCGATACTTAGGAAAAAGGCGCGGAAGTTTATGTGGGATTCGAAAACATTACAGCTTTGTACAAATCGTTGCAATGGATTATTTCATATAATAGTTCGTACCGTTTCTACTGTCCGATCGAAATCTTTCTGAAGAAAACTCCCGACTCGCTTCTCTTCTGTGTGACTCTTCAGTATAGGTAGAATCTTGGGCTCCTGAATTTCCAATTCTTCCAATTTCTAGGATTTCTCTTCTACAAAACTAGATAAGATTAGGAGCAGTTGTTGTTTTTGTGCAGTGCATGGGAAATAGAAAGTGAAATAGTTTTAGCTGTGCAGCATTCATTAAACCAAATGTGAGGGAATTTTCACACAACACCTCTTTCAAAATGTTTTCTTATCGAGTCAAATACTTCACGGCCAGGTGAACGCTGTTCAAGCTCTACAATTTCATTAAATAAGATTCAACAAAACGTGAAGCATTAGTATGAGTACCTCGAGTCTCAAAACTGGCTCTTCTCGGATGCGTATAGGATCGGGGAGGCGATACTTCTCTCGTGTGCGATTCATATCTAAAAACACTCGAAAAAAGATGAATCAGATTTTTTTAAAAACGGCCTAAGCGGCTTACCTGTACTTTGAAGTAGAAGAGTAATCGCTGGCATGTGGGCTCACGCGAACTTCATCTCGAAGTCGATCGCGATCTCGACTGTCATCTCGTCTCACGTAGATCTCACGTTCGCGGTCTCGTTCGCGATCTCTATCACGGTCGCGTTCACGTTCGCGTTCGCGCTCGCGTTCGCGTTCACGCTCACGTTCACGTTCGCGTTCACGTTCACGTTCACGTTCGCGTTCGCGTTCACGCTCTCGCTCTCGCTCACGTTCTCGGCTATCATCACGCGATATATATACATCACGAGCGCGACTGTCGCTTGTGTCAACACGAAGTGGAACGTCAGTGGTGCGTGGTGAATGAGATTCACGCGATTCACCTGTAACGTGAAAAGTTCATAGCTTTCTACAGTATACATTCTCAAGGATTCAAAAACATGAAAGTGATGGTTGTACTTCAAAATTTTAATTCATTTTTAAGTGCAGGAATTCTAATTCAATTTGAATATGGACAAGGTTATTTTTAGTGGCTAAAATTTCTTAAACAAAAGCACAGAAGTCAGCGTCTAGTAGCCTCAGCCAAGAAAAAGAAACAGTGTGATTCTAATAAACGGTCATCATCATTGTGCTGATTGACTGATCGATTGATTTCGTGTAGTGGGGCACTGACCATTTGTGGTGTCTTCGAGATCTGCGACCAGTCAAAACAAAACGTTTATCTTGAAAATTGTCAAAGTCGTGCTGACTTATTGACGATTTTTGTCAACGTTTGATTTTTCCTGTTGATGTTTTATTCCCTGAGGCATTTGAATTTCTGAGGATTTCTTGGAAGGCAAAAAATTAAGGCGTTCTTTAGGGTTTTTGTCAAACTGGTCAAACAGTAGATCATATTGCTCTCTTGTGTTCATAATTGCTGTAGTGGTGAGATTTTTTTTGTTTCAATGTATCATCTCTATGTTATTTCCCATTTGAATCAACAACAAATGTGATGTTGAGCTATTATGTTAGAGTAAGGAGCCACAATTACCAATTAGTAATTGTTCGTTAGATGATTGATCGTCATTGTTTAAAACCAAAAACTTTATTCGCATGATTAAATAGAGCAGATGAGCGTTAGCGGTTGGACTCATGCAGTTCTAGCTATCTGTATCCGGACTCACTTGCGTAGGAGGACTCGTGGATTCGGTGCGACGAGGAAGAATGCGATCGTTGAGCAGCACCTTCGATGGGAATTACACGGTCTCTACCTGTCACCGACGCGTATCGCCGTGGTGCTTCAACCGTCAGACGACCCTAAAGTCATTTGATTCTCTTTGACTGACTAATTACGTCCCTAAAGAGGTCCCAAATCACAACACGAACCCTAGAATCGATGTTACTCGAAATGCGAGCATGATCAACATCATGTGGCATTTGGTACTTTCGCACAAAGTACATCTTCGTGAAGTTGTCACGATCACGAACGTCTTCGTGACGCCCCTCGATCATCAATGTGTCGTCCTGCGTTTTCACCTAAAATGTTCGGCTGAGCGACTTTCTAACTAGTTGTCGAATCGCGTTAGAGGTCTTTTTCCTACCTGAATCTCTTCGGGTTTAAATTGATAGCAATCCACTTCTACTGCAAACCTTCGTTCGTCGTTTATGATGTTTGAATGCACATCAATGCCTTCCTGGAAAATTTCTGTTCAAAAGAAATATTGAGGATTGAAAAAAGGGATTTCGCCAAGGATGGTTACTTCAGAGTGAAGCCATGCTTTATGAGAGTTAAGAGGGATTTAAGAATGAACCTTGAAGATCGGCTCAGCCCATCGTGGATAAATGTCCAACCAGAATGGATCACTTCTCCAGTTCCGATCAAGGCGATCCAAGTGAGAAGTGAACTGAAACAGTATGATATTATTGTGCTATTTTTCTATTGTGCTGTTGTTTGCCTGTGGTTCGTAATAACTCAAAAACTACGCATAGCATATGAGGCTAGCACTCCTAAATAGTAGTGAAACCCACATCAGGCGAAAACCAGTTCGTAAATCGAAATCGAGCAATGCCACGGACTATTGTCATTGCCATATTTGCACAACACATGCGATTATTGAAGAGAAAATCGAATATTGACAAAAATGTAACTCCTAACAACGTGAACGTGCATTGGAAATGGTTGCACTTAGAAAAATGTAATTTCGCATTCCAGCTGACCACTTTATTTTGCCTCCTCTCGTTTTCAGAAAATAAGCAAAGTTTTTTTTTTCAAAAGAGATTTTCTTATAAACCTACTCTCGGCATCACTGCGTCCATTCGGGGCCAATCCGACGGCCAGTCGCGCCACCAGTGGTCAGTATCACGCCAGAACTGTAAGACAGTGGATTTCAGGAAAGGAGTGCATTAGACGAGAAAACCACCAGCAAAACAAGGAAAAAGCAACAGTAAAAGGGGACAGGATTTTATTTTGCTTTTACGTAGCCCTGAATACTAAATTACGCTAACAACTAATGTGGTTGCGAAAATGAGGTGACCGTTGATAGACGGTGAGGTATGAGGAGTGACATTGACAGTGGACCGGATCATAATGGGCTGGCTGCGCAGAGGCAAGGCAAGTCCAACCAACACTGAAACGGTCAATACGAATAGAAGGTATAGTGAACTGCAATTAATGAGAAGAGTCTCGCATAAATCTATGGATGAGAAGCAATTGTCCAGAAATGAAGAAAGGCAGAAATTTTGCTGCAGTAAGAAGAAGCGATGTTCTGATGTTCCACCAGTTGACGTAACAACTGTTACGAACTATAGACTAGAAATGCTTATCTAGAACTAGGGTCTATAAGAAAATACACGGAACGCAATAGCAATCCTCAATTACTCGCTTCCGATATTATAGTCTGCTATAGAGAAAAAAAAAAGTAAATTATCTACATATTATGACTGAAATTCGGTAGAAGAGGATAAATTCTACCGATTAATCGATGCGATCGCTGTTGGCTTCATATTTTAACTCGTATTCTACATTGAAAAAAATCAACTCATTCTTAAAATCAGAAAAGCCGCTCCCATTAGTGATTTGCGAGAGATTCTGAAAGGTTTTCAAAGGAATTTTGCATTACTAGCGGAAAATGAATGACGGACAGAGATGTTTTTTTTTTATACAGGAAGCATGTGTGAAAAGATGTTGAATAAAGTAAATAAATTAGAAAGAGGCATCCTTACGGTGCGACAAGACATGTTCGACAAGCTGGTTTTTATTAGTTGCGGTCACCTCATGTTGATGTACAGCCACTAAGTCTTGAGGATAGTCAGCTAAGCGAAATGCGAAGAGTAAGCGCTGAAGGCACAGATGCGAGTCATTTCTGTGTCCTGAAGCAGAGACTGACTGCGCGAGGAGTGCCATCTCTGGCGAGAGTGTGGGGATTGAGGAAGATGGACGTGTGCGTGAATAGTTGTAGGTGTCTCACACTCACCCTGTTCATGAGGTCTCTCGGGCGAGGCCAGTCGGCAGGCCAATCCTTCCAATCATCGAACCAATCCTCTCTAGCCCACCACGAATCGCGATGTCGCATTGCGACGTCGTCGAACCAATTGCGACGCATCGTCACAGCCATTCTGACAGTATCTTCTGGAATGTTCCTGTATATTTCGTTAGTGCAACCGACGATTAGCCTGACGCGTACATGTAACATGGAAGGAACGATTATGAACCACGAAACTTAGGCTGCTGAATGCCGCGGCGATTGTAAAGCAGTATATGTATGTTGAAAACAACGAATGAATAGTGGCAGTGTGAATGGGTTATTCGGACCTCGAATTCAACCGTCTCCACCCGTTCACCTCTGTTGCAACGAAAGGCTTTCTCGAAGTGTTGTCGGAAGGTCGACGTGAAAGGAAAACAACACATTCAAAACAAAGAAAAACAGGAAATTCCTAGGATTTGTGGTAAGAACCTTGATAATTTCACAAACAGAACTATCATCGAAAAAAAATGTTATGAACATGACTCAGATTGTTTTGATGTTTTTACAATGTTACCGTCCTCCTTTACGCAAAGCAATGAGTGGGCGAAGATCGCCTCCGCGGCAAATTCACCTGACGGTATGTCAACTGGTTTTCCCGAGACGCTCGAATCGGGCAGTTGCGATGGAAGGATCCTAGAGAGGTGTTGAATGCAGTAAATGTGCGTTTGTGCTCCGCACACAGCCATGAACGAGGAAAACGATGTGGTGTTTGCCGCTCGACTCCATGCACACACAAACGCACCATTCCCTAGCAGCATGGATGTTAAACACAACTCCGCCCGCCAGGAATGGTTTCACTTCAACTGTGACGTGCCATTGCACATGTTCTCAAATGTTACACTCGTACAAAACTGTGCACAGAGGGACGCGCTTGCGCTCCAGACGTACACTCAACATTTTTGGGACGATTGTTTGGTGATGTGATGGTTAACGAAACACTTTTTAATCCTATAAGTTAATCTGTAAGAGGAGATTTACTGGACAGTCTGCTTAGTGAATCATCGTCCTCGTTTTTTTTTTCGGATGAAAGCGAAAAGGCAATATTGCATATGCATTCAAAAATTTTCAGTCGCAAATTCTTGTAGATGAGACTTCGGACGATGAGTATTTTGGTGCTTATGAGGTTTTCGGAGGGACGCAGATGCAGCTAATAAAGAAAATTCACATTATTTTCTATCTCCACCATCACTGGGCTCGAAAAAAAAACCCGTCGTCTGCATCTCCTCTGTTCTGTTATTAGTCAGTTAAGTATGTATCTACATACCGGTAGAGGACATAAACTTTTATTCTTCAGAGTTCGGATGTCGTGACAAGTGAATGCATATAAACTTAAGTAAGACTTAAAGTTCTGTGTAACCATGGAAGAAATTAATTTCCGCTTCAACAACAATTATGTTTCTACCCTTTGATCCCACCGAATTCAGAACAACCAACAATTTGAGAATAATTTCAGAAATTCCCCTAAGTCTAAGAAATTTCGCAATATGAACAAAAAAAGATAGAAGCATTTCCTTTCCATTTTGCACTGCCCTTAGGGGATTACGTATTCGTCGAAAGAAATGCATGCAATTTACTTTAGGATACCTACTGCCGCTTAGGCTGTATGAAAAGAGTGCATTTGAATGTAAAAGATTTGGTTCATGAATACTAATCTCTTCATCTCCGTTACTTCGAAATAATTCAACTCATATAAAAAGCTTTTAGAAGAATAAAAAATAAATAAAAAATACGCTGTGTGAATACGAATGTTTTTTTTTTACTTTTCGTTCGTCGATATTCAACAATAATGAAACAATCGCTAGTGACGGATGTGGAAATGTTATGAAAACTCCAGAGACTGTGAGCACTATTGTTGCTGTTAGCGTACAAAAAGGGCGAAAATTTGTAATCGATTCGAACACAACGCTACTAGTTTCTTTTTTTTTTCTAAATAATGTCCTATAATGGTTATTGTCCACTATATTCACACTTTATTATTCGAGCAGTTTTTTCTCGCTCAAAATCTATGAACGACGTGCAAACGGGAGTCAAAACGACAACGGTGAATGTGAAATATGCGTTAAACTGGTTGTAAATAACAGTAAAGGTGGAAAAATCGATGGAACCACACTGAAATGATAACCTCCACCACGAGGTGGTAAAACTTGATCTTTATGTGGTGCGTGTTCGGTCTTTTATACTGAACGAAGGGGTGGGGTTGGGCGGCACCCAAATGTTGAATCACCATTACATCGAGTAATTGTTGCTCTCGCAAAGACTACGCAATTACTGGAGATGTATACATGAGTAAAACAGAATGAGTAATCGGTAGTTATGGATAGCCGTTGGCGTGATGTCGAAACATTTCGACAAAAATAATCGTCACAAAAATTAGATCCGGTCAACACATTAACACATCACTATCCCGACAAATGTGACACACCCTACTTCCCTAATGTGGACCTAAATCAATGTTTATCACATTATCGGGAGTATCACCAGTTTTATTTTCCCACGCCTTTGAAGAAAAAGATGAGAAAGGTGTCACAAAACTACGGTTTTTACGAACAGCGTAGAAAAACACAAATTTTCCACGAAATTTATGCTTTGTATTGAAAAAATCTTTCACGTAGCTCCAAGAAGAACATCACAACAACACTATCTTCAACTACTTTATGATTAATTTCCTCAAAAAAAAACCTCAACAGTCGTGATTTTTTAGGAAATCGTAGATGTACTCTTTTGATCTGTGGATTACGTGGAGGAAGTAATAACGCGTTCAAAGGCAAATCTAAATAGTATCTAGGATGCAGGGAATGGAAATGCCATCTTTCTTGCATTTTTCAAACTATGGAATAAATCAGGGTCGGAAAATCCGATTTGCAAGTAAATAATAAGGTTGGGACTGGAATGGCTTCATTATGGACCTTCTCTATATTTTCTCTCTGATAAAATAAAAATAACAAAGAAAAAAATGAACATGGATATATCAACAAACGTAATTAGAGGTGACTTAGAAGCTTATCAAAAATCAATACATAAACCTATAAGATTTCATGAATGCAGACCCAGGACAGTCCATGTATTATTACTCATTTAACCATAACAGTATTGTTCAGTTACTGGATCTAAGACAATGTGACAGAAAATACATATATTACTAAGTGTATTCCATTGTGATGACTAGGATTCTGATCGCAGTGCACAGTATTGTTATTAACTTAAAATATTCCGACTTATGCTGTTTTATAGAAATATTCTACTCTTGTTCTAAAATTTTTAACTACTTCTGTACCCTTTATAAGTACGTGTCAAGTTCTAGGTTGCTTGATTGTGGATTTGGAAAAAATGTAATCAATAGTGTAATTCACAGTCCACCTTCATTAGATTGAGATCGCTCGATGGTTTCCCTGGAACGATGGAAACATCTAAAAACCTATTGACATCCTTAGACTAACGTGCTGTAATTGTGCCTTTTCACCACATTTAAATGCAATAAGCATTGACGATGTCAGGAAATCTCAGTAGGATGCATTGAATTTCTGAAATGAATTTCTTTTCGAAATTTGAACATTTTTGAAATATTGAATACTTACATGTCTGAAATTTTACTGAAATTTGCTTCGGAAAAGGTTCTGTTCCTTTTTTTGGAGATTGATTTTGCTCTAAGTAAGCGACACTTACCGAATTTTATCTGAAACTGTCATACCGGAGAGATCCAGTACGGATTTCTGTATGCACGTGCTTGCACGGGTACAACGCATGTGCCACTTGCACTATCTTAACGGAACAGCCGGCACCCTACATGGAATCACTATGAATGATGAAAAGTGAGAAAACTCCAGGAAGCAGGGATGAGCAGGCATTGTGGTCGCATTGTTTTATACTCTGTCCACCGAACCGGGTTAGCGCTGCAAGGATTTTCCCATTTTGCGCGGTTGACTCAAGAGTGTTACGCTTCCTGAAGTAGGAAATGTGTACAGGTGCCTCTGGATAGGGGCTTAGAATCCAGGAACAGTATGGAAGTTTGTTCTTAAGAAAGCCTTGGATTTCTCTTGGAAATGGAAAAATCAACATTTTAGGTGCAAAGTGCATTGTTTGTCAGTTTCCAGAGTCAACGATTCACCTCATGCGTATTTTGAAGCAATTAACAGGTTCCGAATCTGCAAATCGTCAGACCATTTAAGGCCTATTTGTGCTTGAATGTTGCCGTCATTTTATGGCGAGCTTTCACCATAATTGGCGATGAGCTGGTCTTCTGTGAGGTCAATCGTCGAATTGCTAAGTTTGCTGCTCTTATGAGGATCCCCTGTAAGTTTAATCCAATCCAAAATCCTCAAAACTGGAGATAAAGAGGTCTCTCCGGCCGTTTTCTGATCTACCTTCCATTTGTCACAAGTTCGGTGACAAAATAGATTACATAACTAAATCGTTGGTAATTCTTTTATGTATTTGCAAAATCTTGACAGAACTAATATGTCTCATCACTTCCTGAAAATTTATCTGTAGGAATACTTGAAACGATGGTCGTAGACATGATTTCCTATTTTCACTCATGGGATTTTCAGAAATGAGATAAAGAACTGTGCATAAATCCTGTATGTGCTCATCACCTATCCAAGAAAAAACTCAGCTACATTTTTAGAGCGCAACTTTTTCCACCGCTAGTCATTGACTCTTTGTAATCGTTCAATCAAGTAAAAAGAAATCGAAACGGTAGGATATTAAGAGAGGAAAAAGCCCAGTATCCTCCTTCAGAGCCCTTCCTTCCTTTGCAAAGAGGTAAACCGTTTGCTTCTCATTCTCATCCATCAGTGAGACGGGAAAATCCGAGATAAATGAAGAGAATATTTAGGAGAGTATCGCCGCTTCTTCTCTTTATTCTTATTTAAAAACAGGTATACGGATTCTTTCAATGGTGAAGGGAATTCATCGTAACCTTTGTGCCTATTTCTTCCAAATTTCTATACCTTGTTAAGATAATCTTAAGAGATTACTTTAAGAGGCACTATGGAACCGATCCATGATCTCAATCCTCCGCCATTTCATTATAAATTATTCTTGCTGAGATGTTCTTCAGCTCATTTTTTGGTTATCCGCAGGGGATCTTCTTAATACCCCCCTGATATTTATAGCTGTAGTTTCATTATGAGCCTGAGTCAGCACATTTTTCTTTTATGGGAGGAGGAGGAACATGCGCTTACCAGTTGGCTTCTTTCAGTTGAATGGGGACGCGAGACATCAACGTTATCGACAATTTCGACATAAAGGCAGAAAGGGCACGGCATTTTTACGGCACAGTCGCATGCGCAGAACATTTGAATTGGTCGCATGACTCATCCGTCCGTCACTCAATCCCCCCTCACTCACTAGACGTAGGTGGTACTGAAACAACGTGACAAACTAGCACCTCTTACCTCCTACATCCATAGAACACCTTGAAAATGATTCTATTCTTCGAAAATTCAGCCGCGATAGAGCGGAGCAACTTTGCGGAAGTCGTTTCCTTGTTTAAGCAATGTAAGAGGAACTGCGAGAGTCCAACAATGATTTCATACGAAGTGATTCAGTATAAATCATTTGCGCATCAAACAATACTGCTATTATGCTTATATAAGAGTTTCATATTCAGAAACGAAACTGTTTCGTTAGTGGCACAGCCGTTAACGTTTTAGTGCGTTAGCAAATAGGAAGGGAAGTTGTGAGACGGTAATTGTCCACAAATTCCGCTTCCTGTCATCTTAATCGATCGCATCTTGCCATATTCAGAGTGACATTTTGTGTTTTGTAGACAGTCACAGTGATATAAGAATATTTTCACCTCAATTTACCTTGTTGTCGATGAGTTTAGGCAACAAAAACTGGATCACTAATGGTTAATCCTTAATATAATCATCAACTAATATATGGCTCTTAAGCTCTTAATTCTTAGTAAACGTTCCTTAAACGTTTATTCCGAATTATTTAATAGGATTTGCCATAGTGTTGAAAACCTTCACTATATCGACATCCATTTGCAGCGCCTTCCTTGTTCATACCTTTTCCACCGAACCATTTCAGTTTTTTATTTCTTTTCCGCAATTTTGCGAAATTGGCCTCTATTTTTGGATGTTTACACGTCCCCACTTATGTTATGGGAACGTTTTTTTTTTTTCGTTCCCGGTGCAGCTGCTGGATATTTTGATATGGATAATTGTAAGTTGCAGGAACCATATTACACTGGCACGGTTACGGTTTCGTGACTTTCGATGCTCTCTGGTTTTATCACACCCTCAGTCAGTAATGTTAGTGTGAATCTGTCATATGGAGAAATACATGGCACCAAATAATCACGTTCCAGTCGTGAAAGTTCCAAATCGTGAACGTGCGCTACCAATTCAAGAGCAGGTAAAAGTCTATAACACGAACAACCAAGTTTATACCGAAGTCCTGGAACGGAACCCTAGACATATTTTCCAGGTTTTTTCTTCATCTGTACAACTTGTACATCGGAACAGGAAACTTTTGTGATAACTAATGTCTTCTGTGGTCAAAGTACAACAATAAACTATAATACTTCTTCTCTTCTAATTATTTTGAACTGTGGCAGAGAAGTTATAGCGTAATTTCATCTAACAACACAACTGTAACAAAATAAATTACAACAAAACAACTTAAATTACCGAAGGAATTTATACCTAGGATTTCTGACGAGCGCATAGTAGAAAGTTGTGTATCTTTCGGATTTCATATTGTTTGGAATAATATCATAGATGCTGGCATGGATGCTATATCCATGAGAAATATATAAATGGGTATTGCAGTTTACTGCTGGTATCGAAAAATCGAATCGAAAAAAATCGAAGAATAACGCATAAGTCACTGAAGCAGTCCACGTTTACGAAGATAAGAGCTCATATCTAATAATCAATATTTGATCTACCAATTATGACACTTTCGCTATAGTTTCACTACGTTCATTTCTTTGTTTAAGGACATTTTCTGCTGACACATATAGCGACGGGTCCTTGTGATATGTATTACGAACCTAGTATCAAGCGCTAAGGTAAACGCAAAGCCAGGAAGAATTTCACGGTTTCGGAAGGTTCTGTAGATCACGTCATTACAACAGTTAGCTATATCGATCATCGGGAATGTTCATCATAGCAACGTTGTCGACTTCGATTCCTTGATCTACCCCGTGATCTTTGCTATTCTTCCTAAAATTCCTCGATGGAGTCTGGACTTTTCTTCATTTTTATATTTCTCACCAGCTGTACTACAATAATTTCAAAGCATCGATTTCTTGGATATCCCATATTCTAACCGCATTAGTGTGTCCCATAAAAACTGAGATTATGTGGATTTTTTGTGCCCGTGAACGTCATGAGTTAATTTAACAACCCTTTCTCCTCTACCAATAAATCAACACCTACACAATGTATAACTTTGTTTCTAGCCTACGCTTTAAACTAAACGAAATAGCGTTCCGGAAATGTGTTATACCATTGCGACCTCTTAGTCAGCATCTATTTCCAGAAAATTCTCCCGATGGATTACATTGCGAAGTTTGCACTACACTTTTTGTATGATTGACTGCTCTGGTTTCGTCAAGTGTTCTCGCGCAACTAAAGGAGCTTTTGCTCAAATATGGATTGATCGGAGCAAACAGTGTTCGCGAGTAGAATTCAATGATTGAAAGATTTTGTAATAACGGCCAGCCTACTAGCTGTGTTTCCGCAAAATGTTATTTATCAATCTTAAAGGGGGCCGGATGTCATTGTGGATGGCAAGATTGATTCGCACCTCTTTACCATTGTGGAAAACAAGTAATGTTCTAAAATAACCACCAAGTTGTAAAAGAATAGCTAATCGAAGAAGAATGGAAATATTTCCTACAAATGCAAAAATGGATTGAAATTATGCATTGTCTCACAATTACATTTTATTGAACTGTGCACAAACCTGCCAGATGCTGAGTCCGGCTGCCGAGAGCATGGAAACGACCACCCACATCGATAATCGGCTGCCAGAGTCGAAGAAATGTGGGGAAAGAAAGAAAGATATGTGGACAGTCCTTTACACAAATATAAAATGAACAATTCATGAGATCCTTCCTTTCAAACCAATGAGATTCTTCAAGTTAGGAGGAGTGTGCGTAAAGAAATTCATAATAATGCATCGATAAATGTATTCATAAGAATTAACCAAAATTAATGTATTTTACTGCTAAATTCAGAGTTCACAGACCTATAGAAGAATAAAAAAAAACTGATTATACCTGTCTTTTAATCTTTCGGTAGTCTTCCATAGTACAATTGGGAACCAACGAAATTTCCATAATTGTCTATTTTTCTGCTCGTCATCAATGCTCGAGCGTATTCCATGGTTCATCACAATAAATTGTTGTATGTAAGAACGATTATTTTAGAAACAACGCTTTAGCGTTTGGAACGGTGAAATATATTGAATCTTCTGAATACGTAGGTCCTAATAGCCTATAGGAAATGTTGCAAATTTTTCATGCAAATCCAAATTTGAGCAATTTAAAAAATTGGGTCACTGAGAGAATGACGTGCGAACATAGCTACCATGATGAAAAGCATGAAAGAAACAAAAAAAAAATGGACGAAACATTCCAAAATTATTCGTAGAATGCATATCGTCAGTAGCAAAACATCGCTTCTTTCCACTGCTAAGCTTTTCAAAAGCAAGACTTTGTAGTCTTTTATAAGTGCAATACTCATTATGACCACCACCTATTTCTGGAAAACTCCAGAATGCAAGAAATGTGGTAAACTTTTTACTCACCGCTGTTATCCCATGACTTTTAACAAATAGTAGCGGGATCGGAACTTGATAAAAAGTGCATGAATAGAGATGTGATGTGAGTCTTGTGACAGATTTGGGGTGAAAGTGACAATCTCAAAGCCAAGCCCATTCTAAGGATTCGTGGCTCTCTGGAATAAAATTACAGTGTTACCCAGTTTCGGAAGAACCTACAATGTGGAGTAATTTGTGAACAATCCAGCTTGTTTTTGATGGTTTCGGATCTTAACGTAGTTATTGTGTTCAAAAAGCAAAGAATCATCAGGAATGGAGAAATTATTGGCGCCCACTCGATCAGTTCGATGAACATTGGGGGTTAAGGTGATGAGGCGATGGATAAATATTTTACGGATAACATTTCCGTTCACTTGTAATAGAAATTCTCTTCGAAATTGAAGATGGGTTGAGGAGACTTCATATCTTTCACAATTATATCAGTTCAATACCAAATCTCATCAGTTAGATCAATGCTGATCAATTAGATCAGTGATAATGGTCCTTTTCAACACTTCAAACCCTCAAATCGATTACTTCTTCCAACACGTAACTTTTAAAAGAAATGCCTGGCATCAATGTTCGTAAAATTCTAATACTGGTTGACGAAAAATACCAGATTACTGTAAGCACCTAGTATATAATTTTAAGATCGGTAATTTGACCAGCAAAATAGAAACTCTTATAGTTAGTACTTACCTCGTTTCTATGTGTGTAATGATGTTCAAGGAGCAAACAAACAAACAAACGAACAAACAAAATTTAGCTTCTAATAAGATTTTTTCTTTTCACAAAGAATTTCGCCAATGAAATTGTTTGGGATGGAAAGGTTACACTCGTATACAGTGAACGATTCAGTTAAGGTACAAGATGTTGAAGGTCGATTCAATATTCCACACATGGTTCGAGCTTTTCTCAAAGGGTCTTACGGTACCAGAGATAAGTTAATCAAAGGAAATTCAAACAAAACTCATCTGATCATGGACGAAAAAAAAAACGCCGCCTGGGACACCAGGCACATGCACGTCCTATCATACATCATACACCTACAAAATAACGGTGTAGATCATGATGGATATCCGTTATCACCACTGTATACCTGACCGTGACACCTAACCATCATAAAAGTCCTGAGAAAATCCTGGAAGATACAGTTTTTGAGCAATATATGAGAGAACATATTCGGTCAAAATTCGAAGGAGCAAAAACAGGCTTAAAAGTGCATTCGCATCCAACATCAACAGAAATATATCATATACGCGATTTTTTGATACCATCTAGTCAGGAAGTCACCATTGTTGATTTGGTTATGTTCTTATTCATCGTGTTAAATTTGTAGATAATTTCTGTTGGGACTTTAGGAATGGATTTTTGATCATCCATAAACTGCTGGATTTTATCTACAGGCAGAGATAAATCAAAGAAAATGATAGGATTCCAAAAACAATCACAGCTCTGCCATTTCTTCGTGATCTCGAAAATCGTTCAAACCTCTACCATTCTCCGTACGACAAGTCCAAGTGTCCAAGTTATCAATCACGGACTGATCTATACCTTGAGCCATGTATGAGGCTGAATGATCCTGGCGAATGACTGCACGATAAAATATCTTGTAATGGTTGTTCTAATATATGAAATTTAGACTTACACTGGTATATGTTTCGTTCAATGCCTTCAACCCCGTTGATTTGCCCTCGGCAAGAAAATACATAGTTGGTCGGCTTTTACCAACTTTATGGACTCCACGAAGTCAGAAAAAATCACCTTACCGCTCATTTGAGCAGAATTTGTATGATAACAATCACTTTTCCCTCTAATAGTCTCCAAAACCTCACTGGCTCTCCCTCTGGAACTTTAATGGTTTTAAAATGCTTCTTCTTCGGCAGTACCCAACTGTTGCACTTTCTTACTTATTTACCTCATCTCTCAACTTATATGGAAGCGTGAGCTATGTAGTTTTACTATAAACTTCAATATTTTAATTCTTACATTTTATCTCTTGCCGGCTGAATACGACCACCTTTTCGATGTTTCGGTGTTGGCTAAGGGCCACATAATTCACCAAGGACTAAATCTTTCACTTTCATGAGGGAACCGCTATGTTCCCTCATGTTAACAGAAAGTGCTTAATTCCATGAATTGTTTAATTTTAATTAGAATCAAAATTCTAATTAATTGATACCAATCTCTAGGAACGATTATTAGGGTGATTTTTTTAAAGTTCATTAACTAATTCATTCTTTTGATTTCATTTTTGTTGTCTGCTTCCATAACGTGTCTTTCAAAGAAGCCACTTCAAAAGAAAATCCTGGTTACCCATAACCAGAACTACATCTTTGATCTCATCTCTGATTCAGTTGCAAAAAAATCGCAAACCTTTGCAAATATATAAGATTGCAGCAAAAATGGAGATTATTTCTATGAGCATAAAGAAAACATCTACAGTGTTATGATGTACGTTCAACACTGTTCAGTAATGTGGCGCTATTTCTGGGAATTCTCTTATGCCGAACAAAATTCTAACCCCAATATGAACTTTTCAGGCAGTTTTGTGAAATCGTAGGAATTGAGAAATCTGGAAACTGCATTCATAAACTTTGGCACATAATTTAAAACATGAAATGTGTTTTTCTTTGAACAGAACAACGTTAAAGATTCTAAAAAAGAATTATAAATTCTGAATATGAAAAATAAACGTGGGTCAGTGGAAAATCTTAGAATTACAGAAGGTAATTGCCTTAAATTATGCAAACTCGCAGGAAGTGAACGCCATTCGAATCTTCTCTAATTTGAAAATCTCACAGGATTTCGGCGCTGGGACGGTTTTAAGGAGGTCACATAAGCTACGTAGACGTGTGAGCTGCATGTAATTATTGTTGAATTTTGCCGCAAATGCGAGCATGTGGCGAATAGGACTTTCAGAAGATCCGCTGTATTTCTAATAAGAACACCTCGTGCGATAAATCACTCAATCTTTAGAAAGAAACACAAGCCCCATTTATGAGGCAAGTGTCTCGTGGGAGGGCTAGAACGAGAAGCCGACAAGGGGGGTTTTGCCGCCCGTCCACGAAGGGATTTCCGAAGAGCGACCGTCTGGTTTCGCACTGTCCTCCACTACTTGTTCGTCGAGTGCTGTCCTCTGGCTCCTTAAAAGCGCATTTTGACTGTGCCACCTCCACTTCCGAAATCCTGATTCCGGTCACTTGACTTGGCTTTTGTGGTTAGTTAACACGTCTATTTAATCATAGGCAGTCGAGGTATAAAGCATCTGATCTTGCACCCACCACTGTATAGGAGTTTGTGGTCTGCTATCAGCTCGGTAGCCAGCATTCAGTGCCTTTCAAAATTATCCGAACGTCTTTATGACAACCTATTTTTACATAAATGGTCGGTCATGAAATCGTTGTTTATTTTTATCATCGCGCAGAAAATTACTCATTCATTTGGTTGCAAATATAGTGACTGTCATTTAAAATAATCATAAAATTACTCTCAAAATTTTAAATTTGCCGACTTCCTTCTTTGAAAAATTTTGCAAGCTTTCGTTGTTTTCGGTTTTCGACAACTTCACGGTTCCAGACTTTCGACGATTCTTTGAAGTATAAACTTTTAGAAATTTCTTTTATTTCTAAAAGCGAATATTCAAATACTGGTGTCGAACAAGAAAACAAAAAAAAAAAACGCCAAATAAATGCGCTACTGTAAGCATTGTTGTGAAATCATCAGGACGTTAAATATTATTTACTTTGTGCCCTCAAAAAGAGTTGCGTGCGCTCCAGAATACGCTTCAAAGAAGCTTAAACGCGTGTACATAAGCAAACAGATCTCTTCAGTTCTTTTGTCTCACAGTTTCTGGTACACTGGTTTCAATTTCTCCAGTTAAACTCACTCAGAAAATACGGACGATATCCGTGATTTGAGATGAACGAAGATTTTCTGAAAAGATATATTTATTGTGGTTTCATCTTCAGTTTCCGAGCTCGACCTATTCATAACAGCAATGCCAACGAATGCACAATTGACAGGCCTAGTAACCCAATTTTGCTACGCAGTTGGTTATTGTTACGTGTTCTCAATGTCACCGCTCCAGATAGTCTCCTATTTTCGAATTATTTCTCCATCTTCGCACCTCCCCAAAGGAGATCTTCCACCTTTTCAAATCAGTAAACTACAAATTGAACTTCGAAACAAAGCATTTATTCGAATACACACTCGCAATCTACAGCGATGTGATTAAGTCCAGTTTTGATGATATAAGTGGTCAATCCTGACTCTTGAATCCTCGACGAACACTTCAGTTCGTTAGGCTGTCATTCGGAACGCCTATCTTGACCGTGGCGACATTCTTCTATATCCAAATGTTACAGATGCTCTTCATATTTCTACTGGTATTCGTCCATACTGCTGCTCCAGTCAGCGTTACTCGCGATTTTTCAACCACCGAAAGAGCACCTTTCTCTGCTCAGGTACGGTTCTTCAACGTAGAACTGCATTCAACAATAGCAATAACTTATAACTATAGGCAGGCATATTTTCCGATGAAGAAATAGGTCCGATGTTTTCTATGGCACCAGACACCGATTTCGAGGAAGCTCTATCGGCTATGAAGTCAACACGAGGTGAACTCATAGTAACTAATTATTATTGATATTAGTTCGCAGTACATTTTCTCAGGTTTCTCAGGTGGTTCGTCGATTCTTCCTGAAGCAAAACCACCAGGCTTTGAGCCTCAGCCACCAGGTGTTGAAGAAACTCCTGAGTACAGGGAAATGATGAGGAATGGAGCTTATGCGGAATGTTAGTCGTTAAATAATTCCTCGGAGCTAGTTCGTAGATTTCAAAGTTAAACAGCGGGCATTAAAGTAAGAGCACTTAATGGCATCACCCCACGAATCTGAGGTGGTCTAGATTTCACGTGGAGTATTCGTATACGGGATCATAGATTAAGGAGAGGGGGGTGATTCCGTCCATTTATTCCTAATTGCCATAGAAAACGGCCCGGAAGATACGGCCTCGAGCGTTCCGGCGCACTATTTTCTACAATGAGTTCGATTGGAGCGCGCCAGCCTTGCGCACGCACAGCATCTTTTGGGCAGTTTTTTACAGCAATTAGGAAGAAATGGACGGAATCACCCCCTCTCCATAATCTACGACCCGAATACTCCACCTGAAATCCGTACCACCTCGGATTCGTGGGGTGATGCCTTTAAATATTCATTTCCTATCAATAGGTTAAAACGAATTTTTTTCTTCTTGGGAAATATTTTTCTGTTCATGAATAAAATGTCCTCTTTTGAAGAAGTTCGATGATTAAATCACAAATTATTTCTGAGGGGGTATGGGCCTTCCTTTTCAAATGTTACAAGAGCACTTGAAGCGTATAGCGTTTTGTCCTTGAAAAAATGCGATGAACAAGTTTTTCCAGCGAATACTCCAGCCAAAATAGACTATCCGGCAACAGCCACGGTTTCTTACGAAGGACTTCCACTAAATGACAACGCTATTGAATCATTCACTAGCAAGGTATACAGCAATCAAGATGTCTTTTTCTTCCTACATATTTAAACGAAGTGACATTACAGGATGTCACTACGGAGCAGGAAGAGTCGTCCGGGGAACAGAAATTGACAACAATCGCTTCACACGTAGATGTTGAGTTTTCATCACTCGATTCGGATGGGTCTGGACAAATCGAATTAAACAGAGGCGTTGAGAAAGTATCGGGTGAAGTCGGGCAGTACTCCTCCTACGAAAGCCCAAAAACACTTTCTGAAGTTACTCCTTACGGTCAACAACAAACATTAACTGTACCAGCATATGGTGATCCCTCCTATGACGGCTACGGTCAATCGGCCGTCTCACAATCAATCTCAACGTCACCTGATACTCCTTACGATTTAGTTCCGTGGAGTACGACCACATCGGATTCAGAAAATGACGGATTTACTCATAACGAAGCGCTGACGAACGTATTGCACGACACAGTGCCGCAAACCACCGTACTGCCCGACACTGGATATGAAGGAGGAGGGCAGAGCGCTCCTCCTCCAGAAGCGAGAACTAGCGTAGGAGCGCAATCCACAGATAGTTCTACGATGCAAAGTTACGATGGAGTAGCTCAGGTATCCAACTACGACGTAGTACCCTCGTCTAGTTATGACGAAGCAGCACAACATATTACTTCATATGATCTACCATTTGCATCCGCAGGCGAAAATTCTATGAGTACCAATTCCATCCCTTCAACTGAGATCCAAAAGGGTCAGGAACAGCAAAATGTTTTCCACGATGCTGTCAAAGAGAAATCAAATAATGGTCAAACAGTTCTGAACGCACCTGTTGCGAAGGAAACCTTCGGAACAAAAGAAGCAGGGAAACTAGAGAAGTACATGGAAGACGTGGATAAGAGATCAACCAAAACCTCGGGGAAAGCAGCTGTAATCGGCCCGCCAGCTGATCGTGCACCTCCTCGACGGGGAGCGGTTGAAGGTACCTGCTCATTAACTGGAGCACATATGCACAAAGATTTCTGAACCTCTATATTGCCATTGCATCAACATTAACTAAAGCAAAACACGCCTTCTTTAATCCAGAAATTTCAGGTTGTCCCGAACCAGTACTGTGTGCGAAGAACTGCTTCGTGTACATCAACGAGAATGGATGTCAGGACTGTCAATGCTTATGGCAAGCACTCGGTCTGTCTCTCTCTCTCTCTCTCTGGTTGTACGTTATATGAATAATTCTCTGAATTAAGCTTGCGATAATGATAACGATTGTCCGGAAGAGGTCCAGTACTGTGATCTCGGAAAGTGCAACTGTAGGCCAGGCCAGCGACAAGACATGGCACGTTCAGGATTCTGCGAACCAGATCCCAAATTTAAAGGAACTTTTCCACAAGAAGGTAAGTATTCCCGCTCGTTTCAGTTGACTGAATGGAACTGCGGGCAGAATTCAATCCTCTCATACTTTTTGAAATAGCCAGGAGCTTTAGGTCTAGGACTAAGCTCAAAGAATTAAGCAAGCTGAAAAATGAGCGAAGAAAGATCCCTGCACTTGAAAGAAAACAATTTTCAAGTATTTTAACGCAATCGTTTTCGCAGTTCATCAAATCCACTTCTGTTTTTTCGATCCTTGCACTTGTCTAGGCTCAATTAGAGAAATAACCACATACTTTTCAGATATTGGACAATTCGCAAAGAGAACAAAACGTGCCGCAACGAGCCAGCTCGATAGTTTGAACAAACATGCGCACCTGGAAGTTCCCACAGATACAAGAACGATTCTTCCAAGGGTATTCCAATGAGATTCATATCTGAACAAATATCGCAATTTAGTATTCTAATATGGAGTATTATATTTGTAAATATTGTAGTATATATTTCCGTGAATACATATTTTTATGAAAAATTTCGTGATTTTCTCTACTACACTACATCTAGGCTATAACAAATACGATTCAACACGACGATCCAATTTTGCCCACAATGATCATTTCAAGGAGCATGAAATCCGCAGGTAAATGGATAACAAAGACTCAGAATGAGCACAAATTAAATTAAAAACAGTAAACGATACTTTCCAAGGAAATTATATCAGTGGGTTATTGAGATGGATCACAGAGAATATGTATGTGCAAAGAACTATTTGTGTTTATATCACTAAATATTAAGAAAATTGAAATCAGGGTTATTTATTACTCTCCAGCAATAGCAGCAAAATAAGCAAGCTGGAGGAGCATCCTATCAGGAATATTGATTATTTGAGAGAAATAGGTTTTCAAAAAATTCATTTTCTCAGTTCTGATTTTCCGTCATGTCATGTCGCTTTTCCATCAAACACACAGACAAACATACTGTAAGGCAGTGCAGAGCAAATGCATCCTGTAAATAATGTGAACGGTCATTACACTTTTTTACTTTCCGTTGATTATCACTCTCCTATTTACTACTCATTAGATAGTAAGGCCACTCTTGATTCAGTATCCAATTTCTGATGGTACTGGTAGTATTAACCACGTTGACGTGTTCATCACATAAAACATAGTAGTCTCTAACATCAATTTTTTTAAAATAACATCCATACGAAGCTGGATCTACGTGGTTTTATTCCTCGGACTCGGAAAAAAAAATTACAAAAATACATCTATAGGGACATGAATTGAATGTGAAACGCGCAATCAGCGATATTCGCCATTGACACGTGCGAGTATCGATGCACCGCTGTGACCTACCCGTCCGAAATTTGACCCCCATTTTAGCAGTAGAGGGCTAAGTTGCATAAGACTTAGAGGAGTAAATTGTTGTTATTTACGCAATTTGATGTAGTGCATGATTCATGGCGCTAAATCCTAGTTTTTTTTTTTTTTTTTTTTTGGGGGGGGGGGGGGGGGGCACTCAATGGCGAATTAAATAATCAAATCAATCGGTGCCCTAAGGGCTAAGCGTTAGACATTAGAGGATCTATGACATGTAAACTAAAGTTACTAAGAGTTAAGTAAGTTAGTCGGGAAATAAGGGTGCCACTGAGTGCCTCTCCCTCCTTCCTCCGAACTACATTTTCCCCGATTTCTTTTAATAAACAACAAATTCGATCACTTTTTTTGAGCGTGACTACTACGCTAAGAGATATGAACGCGATGTTGGATTTTATGTTATTTATCCAAAAAAAAAGCGTTTAACAGAATTTCTTCGACATTACAATAAGATAACGTTTGCAAAATCTGAACATGAAGTAACCAAGAATAAATAGCATAGTTAGTAGGGACAAATTAAGAAAAGAAACAATAAAGATGCTAAGAATAAACAAAACCATGGAGTATGTCATTATTCGTTTTGTTCGATGCATTGTTCGCGCCATTTTATGCTATATTTAGAGCACAGAAACGCTCAGATCAATAGAAACAAAACAAAAAACAAAGAAGAAAAAAACTCCGCCATTCAGCACTCTTCTGACTCAATATTCCCATTTTACCTGGTTCTTCGTTAATTTCAAACCGTTTGACTGACCTAGGTTCCACATGTTTTGACTCATACTCAATTCGACTCGATTTGTAGCGAATTCATTGCATAAACCAGATTTCAAACCCTAGATAGGGTCACACCAATTCATAAAGTAAAGGATAGCAAATGGACGGCTTGAGAAGACCAATGTTTAGATTTGGGATTTTATCCAGAACCATTTCTTTCACACTGACGTGCGCAACATACAGTCAGAGACCTACCAGACTAGTGTCCTTACTTTACTCAGTTTTGGATTCATACTTATTGAACACTAGCTTGTTTCAAATATTGCCTTATTTAGAGATATAAACTTTTCTTGAAGAATTTCGAAAAAAACGTATAAATTGCACAACGATAATTCCTATCATCATCAAATTTCAGGATCAATCCAACCTCCAGCTCCACCACCACGTACTGGTGAAGTTTCAAGGTGAATCATATGAATAAATATTTCAAATGAATGTTTTAAGCGAACCTTGCCACGTCTGGAACTTCAGAGTTCCGAGGTTTTGTTAACGCACATCACTATATTTTCTTCAGATGTGATATTCCAAGAGTGTGTCGAATTTCAGGACATTGATAGATCGCAGTATCGTCAGTACTTTCCCGTATCTACCGCCTCTCGAACCTCTTCCTAAACTCATTGGGACCTCTTTGTTGAATGTGATCTTCTTTCACTGTTTTCCAAATTGATAAGTCGAAATTGACTTGTTTATTTTCAGAAACCCACAGCTTCCGAAAAAATAAACGACACAACAAATACTGATGAATGGATTAGGAGGTTAATTAAAATTAAACACGTTTACTGCTATTTAATTACATCTTTTGAATCCAGGAAATCGATACGATTGGTGGAATTCCCGATTTCGGCCAGATTTCTTGCTGCTCGATCGAAAGGTATCTCTGTACTTCCACCACTACCATTAGGAGTCCATCCAACAAAAGAAGAACTTAGACGTCATAATGAGTTCAAAAAGAACACCAAGCAATAGGAAAACAAATATTGCTCATTTAAAGGGAAAATAGTGTAGGAAATTAATTAATATTATTTATTTATTTATCGACTGCAATAAATACTAACTCGTAGTTGCAGTATTATCTTCCTCTACTCGAGATCTTTTACAAAAAAAAGGCATTATTAGTTGAAAAAAATCCAGAAGAGTACTTATTAGTTCAAAGGAATCCAGAAGAGTACTATCTTGTTATGATATTTACTGATAGGATCTCAACTGCTATCACAACTACATGTGGCATTAGATCTACCAAAGATCAGTGCTATCCGAAAAACGTAAGTACGTGGACGAAGAGAACAGGATCAGTGGAGTGGTGAGGAGTTTTGGAGAATCTGGACAATAGTGTGTTAAAAGTCGACACAGCGAACAAATTCTACATATGATCTCAGTTCGATTTATTTGATCTGAATAATTCGTTTTCAAAAATGTTTTTTTTTTTCTGAAATAAGGGGATCTTCTTAAGTGAACACTCCCTAAATTAAGCATAACCTTTGCAGGTTTTAATGAACAGGAGCTTACGAATTGTTTAGAGGATCTATTAGATCTAGATTTATTTAGAAGATCGAATTCTGTGCCCTTAATCCATGAAAATATCTAATTTTTTATTTCTTTCTCCGATAGGTATATACACGGCAACGATTAGTAGAAATGATCCTTCCCGAAGATCAAACAAGCCTTATGGACAGCAAATAAAGAAAAGAATTAAATTAAATTGAACTTATTAATAGCATTTTAACCAATCTACTAGTAATATGAACAGTAAATATAGTGTATTTCATGGTAGTGAACGCTAAACTGGAACAATTTGAATCATAAAACAAGAATTGGCTTAAAATGAGCGAGTAAATGAGTTAAAGGATGGAAACAGCACCACCTAAACCGAATGTACAAGATTACCGTTTAAAAGTACACCGATATGAGATTGGATGCCACAAAAGTGAGCATCCACAAAGATGGAAATCAATAAGTCAAGGTCAGAACTTCATAGATCTACTCTAAAATAAGAGTTAACAAAACTTCTTTCAAACGAAAGAAAAAAAAACAGCCAAATTGATATGAATAAACTATCTTCGCACTGATATCATAGGCTCAAAGCTCAAATTCAAAATCAATAAACCAGAATTCAGAGATCACATTTTTAAGTTCGTGCACGTCAAAATCACATCAAGATTTTCATATGTACTCATTTCTAAGATGCCACTCTCTTTTGAGATGGTCAAAATTACATAACTTCCTTAGAATAGCGCGTAATTTTGGCATTTCATCCTTGAACTCATCCTGAAACACTTCACATGTGAGTGTGAACCGAAAATACAAAGGGGTTGAATGCTAACCTTGAAATTTTCGAAGATCATTTCTGTGTACGCTTTTCCTCCACAGTTCACAAGAAAATCACGAATTTTTTCAGCCATAGCTACGTATTTGTCCTTGACGACCACCTCCTAGAATTAATTTAATGTAATTACGCGAAAATCGAAGTGATTTCGGAGTATTCCCACAAACCGATGCTCTTCCCTCATTCGCTTTGCGTTTTCTGGCATGGATTGCCGCGAAAAGACTGTCGCCAAGTTTCTCGCCACTAAAGGGCACATGTTCAACGGTGGAGGTGGAGGTTGACAGCACAGTCCCGCTTGATGGCGGGAATTTCGCGCGAAATTCTCGAACAAATGATCTGTTGGACCTGGAACGAATCCATATGAGGCTATATCCACACCAATCCTATGAGAGTGCAGATAGCCACCTTTTACCAAGTGCCTTGGCAGCATTATTAGCCACAGCGGCTGCTTCCTTCTCGATAAGATACTCGGACGGTTTCTCAGCAACTAAATCGTCGTGTTCGATGGCACAACGAACACCGGCTGACTTCAGTAAGCAGCTAAGTACAAAATCTTCATTGCTTTTATCTTCCGCTGATTTTTCGGCACTCGATTTACGATCACTTTCCGTTCTTGACATCTCCTTAGTTTTTCTGCGAGTAGTTTCATCCCTGGAACCCAGATCGGAAGTAGATGCTTCGACAACACTGACACTGTTTCGATTTTGGTGCTTCTCATCACATCGCTTAGATGAGTTTTCTGTAGTCGACGTGCTAGCTTCTCCTTCTTTGGACGTAGTACTGCACAAATTTCTGGAAATCAGCATTTAGGACTATCTAGAGAAACCAATTAAACATCTATAAAGATTTAGTTTGGAAATGAAGTAACTGCAAAACGCTGCAACTATGAAGTCGCCAAATTTCGAGAAAAGTATCAGCATTACAACAAGAACTAAAAGGTATCGAAAACGAGAGAATTCATCCGTAACCCATAATTTCACCAAAAAAATGTACAAAACCCTGTCTGATGCAAAAAAAAAAACAACAGAACGACACTTGGAGATTTTGGCAGTTGCTTAACTTTCAATCCTCGGGTTTGCGCTTACAGACCCACTACCTCCTGCGCAATCTCAGGGGATTTCACTATTACCTAAACAAACTACACATCTCTATTCATTTTAATGCTCTGTAGTGGAACGCTGAAAAAATTTCAAGTGAACTTCATCAAATCTCCATCCTTGCGCATGTGGAAATGTGTGCTTTTCTGGCAGAAACTGTCGAAATTTGAGGTCGTAGTGAAATAAAAAAATGATGAGATTATTTGACTCAGGGACCTTGCTAAACGTCTTGCCCGCTCGCGAAGCTCGGCTTTCTTTTGATCACTCAGTGAGGGAAGGGTTTCGTCCTTGCTATCTTCTTCTACAGTTTTGCCCGTCTTTTTGGACTTCTTGTGTTTCCTTAACGAATTACGTTCGGATTTTTTTATAGGAGGTGGTGAATGTGTGACCTACTTTCGGTTGTCGTCAAAAAAGTTGCCCTTACGAATTTCGCTGGTCTCCGATGCGAATAAAGTACCAGTTTCTGTTAGAGCATCCTTCTGAAAACAAGCTACCATGAAAAAGACTTTTCACAAGAAAAAAACTAGGCTTATTCAACAAAACACACCTGTACGTCAGAAAGAGAGAACAAATCATGTAGATCGTTAGTCTTGAAGAACTGACGCTGTTTCGGATCCTTTAAAATTCGATTAGCTAGGAACTGCTTGAAAATTTGCCTGAATATTATATGGTTACTTTTTTTAAAAGAAAATTAAAAAGTGACAGAACACGAATTCACCTATGATAAACCTTCTCTTCTATGGTACCCGCGCAAAGTAACCTATAAACAGTTACAGCACGTTCCTGCCCGATCCTCCATGATCGCTCTTTAGCTTGAGTATCGGTTGAGGGATTCCAGTCAGGATCAAAGATCACCACCTGGAATAAAATCCCTCGAATTAGACTGGAGGCCGAGTGATGGTAGGTTGAAAAAAGAAGTTGGATCATTCTACAAAAGATTTGCAACAAAATATCACTGCGGTTGGATGGCAGGAAAAATAACTTTACAAAATTCTTCTTTCACTTCTCTTATTTTTCTCGAGAGTATAAATTTGGATTCTAACTGGCCCCATTCACAACCTAATCCATCCCCGTAAAACTAATTTTCTAAAGCAAAAATGGGTAAAAATGGCACTTTCAAGCGTTACTGTTTGATGATGTGACGAATAAAAAAAATGAAGTCAAAACAGATATATTGCCAGACAGTTGGACATAGGGTGAAACAGAGTAGTCACACTCCTAAAATATGCATAAAAAGAGTAATCACTCAAAACCAAAGTACCTTATTAGCCGCCGTTAAATTAATTCCCAGTCCTCCAACACGTGTTGTGAGCAGGAAAATGAAAATATTCGGGTCCTCGTTGAACATTTGGACTCTTGTTTGGCGACTTCCAATATTTGTATTTCCATCCATACGGAGATAAGTGAACCTTGAAGGACATACATTTTTTTTATGGTCACAAAAGAGAAATCCAAAACATACCCATCATTCTGCAGCCTCTTCTCAAGGATATCGAGCATTTCACGGCTTTGACTGAACACAAGCGCCTTTTCACCTCCCTGTTAATAGGTTGTACAGAATCTCATCAGAACATGTGCACCAGAATAAAAGTTCGACTTCCAAATAAACACTACAATCCTGTGATTGTGTTAACTTTCGTTTTCCCTTTGAATCTTGATATGGTTAAAAGGAATAATAAAAAAAGAGCAATTAAAGAAAGCACGGCAGTCCGAAAAAAAAAGATGCAAAAAGAGGGTGTAAATAACTCTGAAACGCTTGAAAAAAATATGAGAGTGACTGAAACAGTCCTCCATAACATAGATTCCTGAGAGAACTATTGAGTGCACTATCAATTATCACTGCCCAAGTTTTCATGAATAGTAATGATTATTTTGGAAGCTCCAATGGAAACATGAGGACAGGTAAATATTGAAATGGAAGGAAAAAAATCTGAATAACACCACAAAATGTTCCATTCTAGAACTAATTCATAATGATATCAATGACCCACATATCTCACCTGTTCCTTCCAAATCGTCAGCAACTGTAGCAGAACACGCATCTTCCCACTGCGTTCGGGATGACCAAAAGCCTTAGTAGGATCTTCAATCTCATCAAAATCACCTTCAATAATAGGTCAGGATGGAGATTTCAATCAATAGAAAAAAATATTTTCGAAGTAGTCCACTCACCATGACGATTGGGTCCTCCACTAACCAAATCGGGATGATTACACAGTTTTCGCAGCAACGTGAGACCTACGAAGGGATCTAGTCTTCCTTTGAAAATATTTCGACATTCGCGTGAGCTGAGGTAGTCTAAATATAATCGGCGTTGTTCGGAGGACAGCTCACAAAACAATACCTGAAAAATATGTGCTTATTATTTAAAACAAGCATGAAATAAACAAATAGACAAGACGGTATTCGGAGAATGTAGGGAACTGAGCACAAAACTCCTCACGAAGGTATTGGAAGTTCTACCTTCATAAGATTCCCAAGTAATTCGTCTAATTTGTGCACCATATGACTCTCACTATCGATTATCGTTATTTTCGTTCAGTGTAAGTACTATACCTAGGAGTCAGGAAAGGAAGGAGGATTCCAAAAAAAAATAAGAATAAGGTGTCATACTTTTTCGTTCTTCTCTGGGAGGTCTAGTGATTTTTTCACATCCTTCTTTAAACGGCGGAGAATATATGGACTGATGGCATCTCTAAAATGTTGCTCTTAATTTTAAAGAAAGCAGGAGAATAAAGAAATATTTTAGTCTAACCTAACCTAAGTACGACAGCACATTTATAAGCCGTGGCAAGTTGTTGCTTCGTAGCGTTCGCATAACCTCCTTGAGTAATCGGAATTGCAAACCTCTCAGTAAAAGTGTCCAAACTGTTCAATTTTCCACAATATACGAAATCCATTAGAGACCTAAATGAAAGTACGAAATAGAGCAGAATGTGATGTAACGAGTAAACGTCAGGAAATACCAGATTTCGGGTAGGGAGTTCTGCAAAGGTGTTCCACTAAGGATCAGACGACAAGGAGTATGCAACTGTTTGACAGTTTGTGAAATCTGATCAGTGAAATACTTGAGATTCGCACATTT
This sequence comes from Necator americanus, assembly GCF_031761385.1. NCBI lineage: Eukaryota > Metazoa > Nematoda > Chromadorea > Rhabditida > Ancylostomatidae > Necator > Necator americanus. The sequence continues at coordinate 894,337 of NC_087376.1, forward strand.
TTAGAGGCAGAATTAAATAGCTGAGGATACCTGAGCTTTTGCATTTCGAATCTTATGACCTTCGTCTAAAATGACATAATGCCATGAAATCGGCAGCAGTAACTTGCTATGCTTTTGAAACGTTGAGTATGTGGTCACCAGGATAGATCCTCCTCTAGATATATTAAGTTACATTAAAGTTGTCTCAAAAACGGCGAAACCAACAACTTAACCGACCTTCTATTGATAGCCATTTTGTTGAGAAGAGCGCGTTTGCTTCCTTTGAAAGTACCGGAACTGTGGAAGACAGCCACCTATAAGGACAGGTGACAAGATAAACCATTCATAAATTCAAATATTATCAAGAAAGAGAAGTTTTGTGTTCTGAACGAACCCTACAACGTGGCATCCAATGATGGATCTCATTCACCCATTGTCGTAGTAACGTAGAAGGGCAGATAACCAAGCATGGTCCAAGTCCTTTGAAACTGCAATATCTTGGTAATTCAATGGATTGGAAATTGTGTAGCCATAGGAAAAACTATACACACTTCATGTAGTTATCCTGATTTTGTGATTCGTCCAGTGCTCGAAGGAATGCGATAACCTTGAAGAATAAGGTAATAAACAAGTATCGTATACTACTAGATATCAGTTCGAAGTATGTGAGGATAAAGATTTCGTCCTTTTCAGAGCGTACTCAAATAGAATTACGAAGGAACAGTAGTTATCTCATTCTTAATCAAGGTGCGCTAGAACCTGGGTTGCAAAGCTTCATCGAGCCTAGGAAGACAATGAAGAAAACAAAAATTTTATAGGATCAGTAAACATGTCAATAATTCCATGAGAAAAATCACCTATACCCTGCGACTTCTCGCAAAGCGTCTGATTACAAAGCTTAATCCAAAGCGGAGGAAGTTAAAAAGTGGACTTACACACAGACAAAGGAAGTCACAAACCTCACCAAGTTACTCTACAAAAAATAGTTAAATAACTACCTGTATAGTCTTCCCAAGACCCATCTCATCGGCCAGGATGCCACCAACATATTGTTCATGCAAGCCTGCCAGCCATACGACACCTTTCTTTTGATACCTGAATGTAAAAAAGAATTTTAGTAAATCTTGCATACACATGAAAGAAACGTAATAGAGACAAGTTGGTAGTTGCAACAGTATCCTTCATTTCATAATTTGAACTTGTATTTTGAAAAAAAGAGAACGTGCCCGGAACAGTTTATAGCTTACTTATACAGGCGATCCCAAACTTGTCGAGAGATCCTGAGAGATTCTGTCAACTCCTTGTAATTACTGTCATCATCATTCTCAGACGAAACTGTTGTCCTTAAAGCGGTTCACCCAATCCATGCAACGAAATCAGCATCATAATAGCACGAACCTTAGGCGTTCTTCAAAATCGGCATCGTTGCTATCCTCCACAAAAACTTTCAGGATTCGCTTCGGTTTCGAAAGATTTTGGCGCCTTTCGCGAATGGGAGCATCACTGAAAACCTGCCGACTGTTTGTATTCGAATACAATAGTCACTTCTTTTGGTTATTAGGTGAAATGGAAGCAAAACAAAATAACTATAAGGTAAATGGTAGAAAACTTGGATGTAAACTTCAAGAGAGACATTGCTGAAGTAGTCTCAGAAAATTCAGGACAATTTTTTTTAAAATTCAGATGAGAGTAACTGCTCACTCAGCATCACCCATCTCGGTATAGGATTCTTCCGACATTGTTTCGCACTCACTGTCCACAGGAACATACTCCTCATCACTAATCCGTCCACTAACGGTGGAACTTCCTAAGGAAAATCACACATAGACGGAATAAAAGCATCATCATATATCATAAGTAACAGTTCGTTTAAAATCTAACAAAGCAGAAGCATTACCGGAGTTCGAAGGACTAGTGGCACAGTGAGATTTCTCAGATGAGTCCACTCGAGAGAAAAGATCGAAATCAGGACGCGAATCTCCGCGTTCACCAAGAATATTTTGTAAAATCTGTAAAAAAAAAAGCAGAGGAGTGAACAAAACGCCAAAGGTCAGATCTGTAGATCAATGACACATACATTTTTCTCAACTACGTCCAGATCTCGTGTGGAAACGCCAGGAATGTTTAGTTCATCAATTGAAGGTTTATTTGTCTCCATAGTTAGGTCTGGATCTGAAGAAATGAAAGTTCTCACTCTATTGGAAATAAGAAGAATGATATACGTTTCCACTTGTCAGACGCTTTTTACAGTTACGAGAAGTGTTGGGTTTTTTATTGTTGTTTTCTCCACAGCTATCAAGTAATAGCAGCTCTTTCACTTAGACAACGTCAATCACGTGCAGAACGTTCAAGTTCATGTATTTGGTCCTTCCAAGAGTGGACCCGCAGACCTCGAGTTCCTAACTATTCTTTTCCTTCGACAATGCTCGAGCCATCAGATCAGAGGCTTACGAGTCTCCAAGAGTACTCGTCCGGTTTTTGCCATAATGTTCCTCACCCAAAAGTCCAACTTCCGCAAATACTCCAAAATGAGGAAACATCGTTTGTTTGCCCGAAAATTACTATGTCATTAATCAAGAAAATAACCTGTAGATTTACTAGGATCCGACGGTTGAGGAGCATCACAACCTGTATCCATGACCAGGCTTTGCTATAACACCCTAAAAATGATTGTACCCAATGGAGTGTCTGGTTACTTGAAATATATGATATTTTTATTGCTATAACAATATCTCTACAATAAGGAACACTAGAAACATCTTTTGTTTATTGATAAACATCGAATGTGAGAATGATAACAAGAATCTGATTAGAGCGCAAACTATGACAACAACATTCAACTGTTAGCGTCTGATATCATAGCAAGAACTTGATCATAAACTAAACGTTGCTGATAAATCGTGTTTAAATCAACAAAATTCTAGCGCGCACACACACACACACGGTATCTTTGAGAATGAGAAGGAAAAAAGAAAGAAAGAAAATAGAATTCATTAATGAAGCAAGGTTAGAAGGATTAAAAACATAAATACAGTGCATTAGATTGAGCATTTCATCACAGAACCGTATGACCTAGATCTCTAAGGAAAATTAAGTATCAGTTTTCTTTCTTAGCCAATTTTTCGCGTAATTCTTTGTTTAGCTGCTCATGCTTGGCCATCATGAGGTTGCGACAATGATCGCTAAGATCATCAACACTGTGAAATCCTGACGGATCGATGGGCGGTAGAATTTCCGCAATACATTCGCCACTGTCCAGTCTCCTCTCGGCCTTAAATTTACTCGCATGTGTGAGTTTTGATAATAGTGAATGTATAACAGCAAATAAGAGCTTATCACTTCGCTACCATATCCTAAGAAATTCGAAATCGGAGTAGTGAGAAAAGCAATGGAATCGTGCAGTGCACGACCCAAGAATCCGCAGAAAAAACCTTCGAAATACCACAAAAGAAGCTCAACTGTATAGAAATTCTGGAATAAATAGCGATGAAAAAAGAACTTACAGCATCATAGAAGAACTTGTGCGAAGAGAAGACGCAGCACACTACTGGGATCTGAAAGATCAACAAATCCTTAGAAAGGGTATCTCATGGTTGTACTGTGAATCCTCAACTGAAAGCGGTACCTTAGCTTCCACCGCAAGAATGAATGCACCCTTTTTGAAGGGTAGCATGGTTTTCCCGGGATTTCGAGTTCCTTCAGGATAGATCCAAATTTTTCGCTGGAACTCACGAATGTCAAAGTAAAAATGGAAGTTTTGAAATGAATAACAAACCTGATATTCGCTAATAGCTGCTAAAGTCGTGTCAACAGTTTTGTGTGCTTTTTCTTTACTGAATCGATTGATAAAGACCGCATTACACATATACGCGCAGAGGTTGAATCCTGGTAGGAACTTGAGACTGCTTTTTAGCATCACAGCGCAGTTTTTGGGCCAACAATAAGACATTCCTGAACAAAATGGAATCACTTTCGTTTGCTAACTAGTGGCAACATCAGGATTTTGCAATGCTCTTGGGCGCATAATTAGCTAATACTTCTTAAAGAGATTCCGGGCTAAACTTAAGGGTGGTGGTGGAGAATGCTTCGTGATTTAAAAAGAAATATTAAAATTAAGCAATCATTGTGAAGGGAAACCACGCTAAATCTACTGAAGAAAGTCAAGGAACCTAAGATGGAAGGAGAAAGACTGTACAAGTAAACAGTGTTTGTAGTCCAATAAAAGAACAACTGTATTTATGAAGAAGAAACAGATGAGCTTTAGCAAAGTTAATTATCAACAATTTAATAGTTTTTCTAATCCTGGATATTTCTGATGGAAAAGACGCAATAAATGAATAATTAGAATAGAATAGAATTATCGAGGAAAACAAACTGAATTCGACTATACAACACCAAAATGGAACATAAAACGCAACTTAATTGATTTGACTTATTGAAAAAAAAATTCGCCGAAGTTCACATAATACAGTATTGCATCCATAATTCATATCCACAAAATTGCACCGACTCCAAGAAATTAGAAGAATAAAAGAAGTGGAACATACCAAGCACATCCAGAGCGCTTTGATGGTTTGCAATGATGATGAACGGCTTGTCGCTATCTATATTCTGCTTGTTCCTTACAGTAAAACGAATTCGTAGAAAGGAGCAAAACCATTGAAAAATTGCAAACATCCGACTGAAAGAAAAAGATTCCGATCCTTCAAAAGAAAAGACAGTCAAGAAATGCAGGAAATAGGAATGCTAACGAGAACTTACAAATGATTGTTTGTAGTTCTTCCATATGGTATGCTTACGAGTCCTCCAATAGTCCCAGCAAAGATGAGAAACCAGAAATACAAAAATACTTTCAAGTAGAATCGAACCCGTGATGAGAACAGCACGAATAGGAACAGAAGCCCACATATTCCAATCGTAGACAACAAATAGCACCAACAACAGGAACGTTCACCATCCTCAGCATTCATCCTGAATTCATCAACCGAACCTCGAGATCCGTCAAAAGAAATGAGAAAAAATCTACTGAAATAAGACCAACCATAAACTCGTACAAAATTTGCGCGAAATCTGTTACAAGTACTGTGAAGTGGGTTTGCGGCATAATTCACACGAGTTAGTTGTAACAAGAAATTTCGATTCGAGCACGTTATCACGAATTGACTGAGAACCGTATGATATAAATCTATAATTTTTTCAAGCTCCTGGACCAATATTTCGTAACTGCTGCTTTTGATTTCTAAGAGACTTGTAAACGGTAAGTGAACTTTTTTAAGAGTTGGACGAATGCTAGGTTACTTTTATGTTTTTGATTTGTTGTTAAAGTCATCAGAGCATAGGTCAACTATTTTTAATATGAGTAGAAAACGAGGAAGTGAGTGAGAGGAGCGATGAAAGAAAGCGCGTAAAGGGGATTTTTGATTAAAAAAAAACAGTTTTAGACTTCCATACGATCATTCGTACGGATGTAAAGAGCTGCATCGAGTAAACCGATTCCTTTAGGGTTCTTGATCTCTGGATTGGATCTGAGCCTTAACAGCAGCGTATGACGATTTTTTCCATTGATTTTGGGGTCCATCCTTGAGTAATTTAATTAACTGATATTGAATTTCACTCGTATTGAATTTGTCTATGACTTAATTTGTAGTGAACATGACGTTGTAATGCTTTTTCTATCTTTTTCTAGGAGAAGACAAGGAAAGGTTGTTGTCCATCAGTAATTCTTGTCAGATTTAAACGAGTTCAGTTTTTAAAGGCCCAGTAAGTTAGTGAAGTATCCAAATATTTGTCCAGCATTCAAACGCTATCCGTAAAATATCAGATATCTGAATTCTTCGCATTGTTCGACGTCTCGTGGATTCCAACACATCAATTAAACTCTTGAAAATGATGTTTCATGGATCATAACGGTAGTGTGTAGTATTTGAAAAGTGTATTTTAGGTATAAAATGAATTAAATTTCAGTAGATCACACTTTTTCTCCACTTTTCCATTTTTTTTCTCGATTCTTCTATATGTAGTATAGTACTGTAGTATAGTAGTATGTAGTATAGTAGTAGTATAGTAGGACCGGATTCTCTTATCAATTCGCTTCTACACTGTGTTTTCTTTACATTAATACTTAAATTAAACTTTTAGATTACTAGCTGATAAAATTGCAGAGTTTCATTACTCCAAAGGATGTTTAAATGATTCTTTCGAACAAATTAAGAACTGGCGCACTAGCTAAAATCCTAATTCCCTCATTTTTGGCATTATCACACCTTCTCACTAGTCAAAAATTAAATTTGATCATATAATTTTCCTCAAAGTTTTCCGAGATTTCTAATTTCTCTTCGAAACAATAATTTATTTGTACACTGTAAAACTCTAGGTCACTTTGAAGTGGTGAATCTCTTGATCAATCCAGAAAAATGAGAGAAGCCTTTTGTATATAAAGTACCTTAAATGTAGCTCCAATGTCACGCTAAATTTAACAAGGCTCCTGATTTTGTTGCTAACATGAAGGCACGTTTCCTGTTTGAAGGGGTTGATCTTGAAATTTCTGACATATCTATCCTAAATATTTCTCCTTCTTTTGTAAATTTTGATTTTTTTCCCTAATAAGCTCATTTATCCTGTTTATACATGAGTTAGATCTACGGTAACTGTTATTCGAACACTAAATGACGTTTTCATCCTTCCATTGACATCTTTGGTAGCATATCTTTCATGGTCAACACCTGGAAAATAAAAACAGGATTTTCCTTGAACTCATCATTCCTGGCCTTTCAGCCGGTTATTGTCACAACAATGGGAAATGGCAGATAATGACGATATTGACTTGTCTTATCTATGCTTCCGTACCAACCATTGAGAAACACCGCTTTTCATTCGCAAATTCCACAACACCACAACAGAATGCGTTTTCTCAGTTGATAAGCTTTCATTGTTGTTTTCTTCGCTTCCTTTGCTCTCTTATTTCTCGACATTCTGCGTCCGACACTCTACTATACGTTCCGATAAAGTGGCACGGTTTTACTGTTCTTCTTAAGAAATATACTTAGTTAATTTCGAAGATCGCTCGTATATGTTTGATTTGGAAATTCGCAATCCATCACGCAGGAGAGTAAAATGGATCTACCCTATCGTCGCCTAGATAGCCGCACTCGAGAGGTGCAGTTGCCGGGACTTATGTTTGCTCGAGTGACCGCGACGCGTACGCAGAAACTCACATACATCCTTCGCTCAACATCCCTTTCTTCCGTCCACAGCTTTGCTGCAGTCGAACTCGGATCGCGGTTGTCCGACCGAGCAAAAATAACGCCAGAACGATTCGATAGTGGATAAAACAGGATTCGAAATTTGGCCAAGCTTGGAAAAGAGCAGTTCATCAATGGATATCCACAACTTTGCAGTCAATAGACCTACAACATCATGATCCGTTCACATCTAGTGATTTTCAGGCACCTAGGGTTTCCCGCAACGAAAGTAGACGATATGGGAGATTAGGCATTGTAAGGCGCCTATTTTCCTATTTTCTTTTATTTTTATATTGCCATAGGTCTGCGCGCAGGTGAAAAGAGCTACATTGGGGATTAACGGGGACTAGAAAAGCGAGTGTTTATAGTTTTCCGTGTTTTTTTTTCTCGATGTAGATGCTAACGGTTGTCGAAGTTTTGTGTGAGACGCGATTGTAGCGGAAGATTTCTCGATCGACCCACATCATAGCATCTTGTAGTGGAACAAAAAAAAAATGAAACGAAAGGAATCGATTTGCCTCCGATTCTCACTCATTCGCTATTCACAACGATGACACAGTGCGGTTTGTTCATCGGTATTTTGATGAATTTTTAATCCTAAATTGATCGACGATTTGCTATGTATTCTTTGAGATTAACTACATCCCACTTTTATTACTTCTGGCAGCGTCAACACAAAAATAACAACCACTTCACGAATTAAACATCAAACTTTTTTTCCTTTCTCCGATTTTTGATCTACCCAAACAGCTCAGAAAGAAATTCGTCTATTATTTTTGTGAAGGAAAAAAAACTAGTTCGTAATTTCTCGTATGATCAGTGTAGTTCGAGAAAAATACAGTACCCTGCAAGAAGTGTCTTTGAAGATATAATCTCGAAGCCGTTCTTTCATCTTGTATCCATTCTATCCCTATCCTTCACAAGTGTAAAACGAGGAGAAAACTAAATTACTACAGTAGACAGATACAATATTCAGAATACGGTTGCTACAAACGTATTTGATGCTTTCGTACTAGTAACCGTTCTTATCTACTAACGTCACTAATCTAATGTTACTAATGTTATTAGTGTCATCAAAAAGTCAATTCAAAGTAGAATAAGAACATTCATTTATTCAGTTATTCGAATCATTATATATGGCATACAATAAGAAAACAAACATCCTAACATTTCTATAATGCCTACCCATCCGCACACAAAAATCACAATATTTTCTGCTTTTAATCCTGAACGTCGTCCTCCGATTCAGAACTGAAAGCAGATTCGTTTTTTTTTCGTTTGTTTGCCGGAATTTTACCCTCACCATTCTTTGCTTTTATTATGAACAAAGAGATCGATTGTATTGTATTGTGTATTCATTTCTACAGGATGCCGATTCGTGGATGCAACGAATGCTCGGAGCGAGCAACATGGATATGTTGGTTAGATGAGGTATATTCTTGTTGTTCTCGACTGTTGGGATGATGAATCGTTTTTTTTTCTGGAGCTATGATGAGTTACTCTTTAAAAAAAGGAGATCAGATAATACAAAAACATGAATAGGGGAATATCGATAGACGTCTCAGCTCCTTTACTTTTCCGGAAGCGTACTTTTAGCATTTTTCTCCTGTTAAATCGCATATTTCTCCGTTTTGGCGGTGACGTTGTAGCTCTACTCTTTTTTTGTTTTCTTCTTTCTTTCTTACGTCAGTATACCGTAGGATGTGGGAGTTTCCTCGCATGTACGTCTAGCAGAAAACTTCTTCGCATTGCTCATGGTTTTTTTTAGGAAAAATGAATGAAATTCTCTCGACTTATTGGCTACTTCCGTACTTTCTGCTCCATTTTCTGATTTTTTGAAACAATTAGCTGTCATTTTTGATTTTCTTAATGGAACAACGAATTGGCAGAATTTAACGCTGTTATCTTAGCACGTCACTTTCTTTCTGAAAGGTTCACCATCACATGCAACTACATATGTTCTATGTTTGTAAATATATAGCATCTGGGATTTTTCTTAACAATGTAGTAATCTTGCAGGATCTCGTATTGTGCGAGAAATGTTATGCAAAACTCGTAAATCCAGAATTTATGGAACCACGGCGACCTTTCATCTACGATACAGGACCACCGCTGAGCAGTAGTATAGAAGTTCTCATCATTTCCTTTTTTATGTCGGTTTTTATAGAAAAAATTAGAAAATTTAATTAGTTAGGAAGCAAATATTCGCCAACATCAAATCCTACCTCTTTTTCAGATTTTTTTTCCACAAAGGGTAGAGGTGGAATGAACGGAGGAAAAAAGGGAGGGAGAGAGAAGTGTGCAGAAAGGCGATGTAGAAGGGGTCAACCAAAACATTCATCCTTCAAAACATTCATCTCATATCAGACAGTGGTTGGGACTATTGGAAAGTCATTATAGAAACCACATCCATAAAAATTCAGTCGTCCATGAATCTTAAACGCTTTCGAATTGAAGTCGAGCGGATTACCATATCCCAAGAGGATTCATTAAGATGAATACTAATCACTCCATCCTTTTTTCTTGAAAAAAATTCAGGAAAGCGTAAGATTTCTGGAACATGCCTACGAGTGTCAAAGCCCGGAATGCGATAACCGCGCATGCCGGCGTATTAAACAAATCCTCGAGCATCGAGGAGGATGTCAATCACCTGATTCATGCAGCATTTGTGAGGGTTTGCACGAATACTGTCGACATCATGTCAATTTTTGCAATCGGAGCAACTGTAAGGTCAGCGATGAATGGATATTCCCTGATTTCTCCTTCATATATAGTTGAAAACAAAAATTACAGATATTATTTTGTGAAGAATTGCGGAAAATCGCTAATCCGCCAAAGGTGGATCGAGAATCACGAATCAAGGTAACGATTACGTACCTTTTTTGTACGAATGATCATTTTTAAAAAGTAATCTCGGATTATTTTACCGTTTTACTCGTCTACCGTACTTAGCGGAAGTTTGACATGATTTCAGCTCGGAAAAGCGTTACATTGCAGACTTATTTTCCTGGATGGCCATGTCAACGGTCCGCAAGGCCAGCCAGTATTCGCATAAATACACGGGTTATATCTTCATTGAGCAGTCCTCGTCTGCAGGGATTAGATCAACCTTCCGAATATCCTTCATCATCTATGAAGAACTGAGGGTGCTAGGAATTATGCTTTACCTAAAAGTACAAAGAGTATTATGAAGATTTATGGATCAGATTATTTGACAGATTTGCTTCATGTTCGATTCACATTCATTATGCTGGCTGTGATCTTTTCTGTTACATATGAGTACTGTATTCTTCACATTTTCATGATAATTTTTCTTGTTTTTATTTTCGAAAATAAATGCGATTATTGTAAAAAATGTCCGAAGATTTACGCGATATTTACCCGTAGAAAGTACAAAAAATAATATCTATGTCATCTATTCTTCCTAGAATGTCCTTGATTATGCTCACGTCGAGACCTCGATTTTTTCCTCAATGGCGGCAACTTATTCTCGAAGCACTCTATCAACTGAGTTTCTGTGAAACGCCAATTTTGTCGGCATCCGAGGAAGTAGGGAAATGGTGTGTAGCTGTGATAAGGGATGAGTTGCCTGAATTTTCATGGTTTTTATAGTGTTTCCTAGTAGATTCCAGAAAAGATTAGACGCTTACCATCCACTCTTTTCGCCTCTTGCACAACTGAATTTTCGATCACGTGAATGACCAATTTGTAGGAGTAGTGCATGGTCAAATCGTAGTTCAAGGTATGATTCATCCGGTACACTGTTATTCAGGATAACCTGGGTAGCTACTGCCTAAATTGTTCTTTTTTGAAGTAAAAATATAATATAAAAATATGTAAGGTAAAAATAAATATAGAGAAATGACTTTGAAGCATCAAAAAGGAGTAAATAACTTAAATACAGTAGTTTTCAACAAGAATTTTTACATATATATTTTATAGTTTAGTTTTATTCTCATTTGAATACGAAGAATTCGAATCCCAAAAAGGCCAAATTTGGTCCCCTTCTCCTATATTTAAAAAAATTGAAGATTTCTCTGCAATTTTACTGATTTGAATAAATGAGTAAATAAACAACAGCGCGTGAAACTCACAATAAGTCTATCGCCTAATTGTTTCCTAGTCTGCCATGGTCCAGCTTCTTTTCTACGAATTCCGAGTCCAAGCTCACCGTCTTCAAACAGTGATTTGCAAACTGTTGACGCCATATTGTCAGATTGTAGAAATGCCCTTTAAATCTTGGATAAATCAGGATCTGATAATGTCCGAGAAATAATAATTACGAAAAATAAAATAATAATAAAACAAAACAACATATCAAGAAGATAACTTCTAACTAACTCATTAACTTTCTGCTCAAATGGTTGGAAAGAAAACACCGGTGACGGTAAAATCGCGGTGTGGATTGTTCGAGAAGTTGGCAAAAGCGTGATGCAAACCTGCAGCAGACAGTTCAGAACAATAATGAGTTAAATTACTTTTGGTACATAAAAAGAATTTAAAAAAATCTACTCGATCTATTTCTGGTGGTAGTGTATTCGAGCCAATAATATGCACAGATGATAGGAGTACTGTATTAAGAACGATTAACGATAGGGCAATTAACAACGAGGAACAGAAGACCGAATAATGGAAGACGTTCGAGAAGTATCTGCAAAGAAAATTCTATTAAAGTAAGAAAAAAAAGCGAAAAAAGAGGAAATTCTTCACTTTTACGAACCTGACAAATGTACGAGAACATTTGTGACGATGATAGAAACTGTGCTTTCGACAGGTGTAATGATATATGCACGGAATACAACAAGTACATATTTGTACTATGTAGCAAATAATCGATAGCAGTAGACATAGAATAAAGTTGGCGGTTTTCTTCGCGTTTTTTATCATCTGAATTTTTCATACGATTGATTGGTTGAGAAAACAGATTCTGTACTTAAAACCGCTACGAAAAAAAAAAACGGCGACTCGGATTTCCCAGGAAAAAAGCGACATTTATCGTCGAAATTAGAAGTTTTATTTTCTCATGAGGTATCATGTATCAACTTCTCAAGTCTCTTTTTAAAATTTTCTTTTAGATATTTTTAGAAAGATATATTCCAGGATAACATCATTTCCTACTTATCATTGCTAATAGAATCCTAGAAGATGCATTAGAGAACATACTTTTTGTTGGTATTTCATCATTTTCAGGATATCTATGTGAACTAAATCAAATTTTTTAGGGCAGTAAGAAATGATAAGATGGAGTAAAATTGGACTGGGTTACATGAATATTTCTACTCGCTCTCAGGAGCAACTCGCCATTTTCTTAGCAACCCTATGGCTTTAAATCGGCATATTTTTACCGTAAGAAAGGTGTTAAATAAAATATTATGTAGTGCAGGATAGAAACTTCGTCAATGATGAAACGAACAAGTTTTTTTTTCGTTATAAGCTTCCCAATACTCATCTAGTACAACTGAACTAACAACTACTCAACTTCATTCAGGAATTCAGGACGCCTAACTCAACCTCTCTCTACAGAAACTTTTTGTAACCCTTCTTTCAAATATTATTTAAGAACCTACAACGCCACATATTGGTAGAGAGCTAAGCAATGATGGAGGTGTCCATTTCGCATATCGTTCATCGTTAGTATCCGGACCCTGAAAATGAGTATCTTTGAGTAGAAAATGACAGTTTCCACAAAAATTGTAGCATTACGTGGAACTCACGGGTAAAGTAGACGTCACAGTTGCTTCCGATCGCCCATATACTACATGTCTAGCCCATCGTACCGACCACATTTCATCGTATTCCTGCAGCCTCGAGGCTTCTCTGAATTCTCAAAAACATGCACATTTACAATGCAGTAATGGAGAATCGTTTAGTTTACCTGTAGTCTGTCGCCCATGCCAAATGTTCCGTTAATTTCGGATATCTTGCGACATTTACAGTTGCTTTCGGCTTCAATGGGCACAGCATTCTTCTATTCATTTTTAAGATACGTAAAGTTGGTCTCATTGAAGCTAGTAATTTATTTACCTGTAGGAAAAATAAAGCATAATAATCCTCCACAAAAGTGAGACAATTGACGATAACGTTGAAAGCAACAAGGACCAAGGGAGCACCTGAATGTATTTGTAGGATATAGAAGGATGATGGTTTTTGGGTGAATAACAAAATTTCGCGAAGGTGCATTGTGAAAAAAAAGCAAGAATCAGTTATGAGTAGAAAGAAAACTTTTGCTTATTCCTCCTGTGTGAATTTCAGGTTATTCAAAAAAGAGAAACGGTCCAGCAGCAAAGTTGACAAAGAAACTAAAGAACTTACGCAGAGAGTTGCTCTTGACTGTAAACGAATTTTTTTTTAGAAACGGCACAAAATATTGTATCTCCTTTCTAATCGCTATTTACATTCACAACAACACTACTGATACTCAATACTAGTCTTTTAAAAAATTGTAATTATACAACATAAAATATATTTAAATTATACAATATCAAATACACTTACGTTTGGTCCAGCACACCGACAAGATGCAATGAAGAAAAAATTCAGAAGTGTGATGGGAGCGTCATGAAGCAGCATAACCAAAAATGCGACACGAAAGTTATTGAAAGCCTAAAGAATCGAATATAAACGTGCGTGCACGTTCGTTTTACGGATTTATAAGCCAATTTCCATAGATTCAATATCTTTTACAACAGGCACATCTGCTACAAATTTTTTCACGCGATTTCTTGAGGAAAAAAAGAGGAGCGAGAGAAAATGTGTTAAAAGATTTCAAATAATTAGAGAAAAACTCTTTAATGGAACTTTATTTTGTATTCTAGAACTCTATGAACTATTGAAGGTAGCACTCGAGAAAATTCTGGTTGTCTTCAAAAATTTTGAAATTTCTGCTAGTCTTAGCATTTGGGTAGTGTCAAAACAACAGTAGATGACTCAAAAATGGCATTTATGTGGAGAAATTGTCGCCAGGATTTCACGATCGCTTTTAATGATCGCCCTGTATCCGACGTGTCCTCACCAATACTAGATTCGAATTTTGACCTACTCAAAAACCAATAGTCCTCGTTGCACACCGCACTCCTACGTTATTTCTCTCGAAAAGGTAAGTTTACAGGATTTTTGCGTTGTTTTTCGCTCAGACACAGTTGGAAATCGCTTTTTCTGGTGGAGATCATTTTTATAAAGCAGTTCTGCTGCAGGAAATTTATTCTTTTCTATTGTAGGGGACTTTTTTTCTCTTGTACACGATTCCGTTCCATTCCTTAGTAGTGTCCTAGAAAAAGTGTTTCCTTTATGGAAAATGTCTCGCGAAATTTTTAATATTTCAAAAGAATTGCTCCGAAACTCCCAGATATTGTTAGTAGTGAGGTCGCGTGATAGTATTCACCAGCTTTCTTTTCAATGTTATTGATAGTGGATTGTGGATCGATCCTCTTTTTTGCCTCCCTTTCTTAAAACTGTGTTGAATATTATGCCAATACTTTCACGAAATAAGCTTTTTCTGTTTTGTGAAAGGGATATGAAGACCAAATATCTGGATAATCTCAAAGTAATTTTTGTGCTGCTGTGTTGCCGTTCCAGAACAATTTCCTAACAAGATCACAGCCGGTCGTTGATCTCACGTGGAGGATCCTGTGGGATGGTCTCCTCCTGTGGTCGAATACGAGCATATTTATTTAGGCTAAGAGTTTTGGTGGACTGCTCTGAGATCTTCGCTCTCGTTGTTTATCTAGACTTATCGTTATCGCATTTATTCAGATTATTCGAAGAATTCCGGAGTTATTATGATGACTAATACGAAAGAGAGGGAAATCCCTCCTCCCTCACCTGTATCCATTCGATAAATGCCTCCCAGATCAATGCGAATCCACTGCGATAAGGCGTAACATCGAGTCGATGCGCGAAAGCATTCTCCATACACAGCACCTTAGAGCATGTAAAATGAAAATAAAAAAAATAAAAATAAAATTCAGAAAAATTTTATAAAAAAAAAGAGTAAAATGCCTCTGACAAAGAGTTATCAGTGAGGAGATTTTAGAATTTCAGAGAAAAATTCTTCCCATAACTCACCAAGAGTAACCAAGTTAACATGGATCCAGCCACGACTGTAACTACTAAGGAAACGACAAGCCAATTCTCGAGCGGAAATGAAGTAACCATACCCTTAAAGAAGGTAATTAAAGGCAAATTAATGAGAAAATTCATTTTATAAAACGATGGCATACAGTGTTTTACTGAGAGAATTTTTTTACTGGATTTGCTTTTCTCACGGTTCTTCTAGATATTAATTCGAAGAGTAATGGTGCTGATAAACCAAGAACAGTGAAAATGTGCTGGTATTTATGGATATCGATTGTTTGGGACTAATTAATAATATTAATATTTAATTCTAATTAAAAGATATCTGAAAGACTGAATTATTTTAATTACATTGTATGTGTGTAGTTCAATTGCTATCAATGAAATGTTCCTTCGGGAAATCCTGAAGGCGTCGTCAAAGTCGTCATCAGATATGTGGACCTCTCTAGTATAGCACTATACAAAACAACGAGAAAAATTTTCCTTAGGATTGGAAAGAGGGGTTCATATTGTAGAGTAACTTAGACTTGTAGCTTAGAGTCTTCCTAGTGAAAATGAGAGAATTTAATTGTTATTCATATTTATTTAAGGAAGAAAAGGAGGACCTAGAATAAAAGCTATGTTTCGGAGAAAAAAACACCTATCAGCAGAATCCTAAATCTGAAAGATATGCTTGAAAAAGTGGAGATAGAACAGTAAATTTATTTGTTACAGTATTATTAGAAAAATACATTGTTCAGACTCCGTGACTAGAGCTAGGAGTTACAGCTGAATGGTGATGGTAGTAGAATTTTGAAATAAAATTCAATAATGTTACTGTAATCCACAAAATTGTCACTTTGATATTTTTTCTTTCTCGAGCAGCACTGGTGCCGTAGGAAATTTTTGCTAACCAATCAATCTTACGCTGTTAAAGGTTTTCCTACGGGGAATCCTAAATATAGGATTTGAAGAAATATAATGAAGGTGAGGAAAAACTTGACCGAATTTTATAGACCGAAATTTCTCCAGCTACACATTCTCCTAATTCTAATACTATTCATCATGCTAGCAAATAATATTTGTTCTGAAGAAATTCTGGAATAAAGCGATACCCCAGGATTTGTTTATTTGGGCTGAAGGATATGAGCAGATTTTGAGGAGAAAAAAAGATGAAAAGAACAAACTTACTCGTAAAGTTGCCCAAACATGGAACCAATCGCACATACAGTTCGATACATATACAATAAAAGAAATCGCATATAAAGTATGCATAGTTCTGCCTAAAATTATTTGACTAAAAGAAATATTTTCTCCGTTTCTAATACCATAAATCACAACCTTTAAGCATCGGTGTACTTGGTGAAGCAGATGCGAATCCAGAAGTATATAAAGTATTAAGTAGTGCCAACACATTTCCAGATTTGATAGTAGGAGTATTTAATAGATCTGCCATGTCTTAAAAATTCAAAATAAAGAAGAAAATATTATTTCAGAAGCTGGTGAGTTATCACGCAGATTTAAGGATCTTAGGTGCATGCATTAGAAATATTGCTCCGAAAAAAGATCCAAGTGATTGTTGACTGCAAAAAATATTTGTCATTTTAGACAGAGTTGTGCGGAAAGGTTCATTCTTTCAAAATATCTCTCCGGTTAGAAAGCAAAATTGGGAAGAATTAGCTCCATGGGTCACACCAGTTCTGGAACACACTTCTACGCCTTTAATAGTGAAGTTGCGTCTTCCTTCACTTTTTTGTATCTCCAGAAAAAGATCACCTACGAAACTTTGCTCGAGGCGATAGATAATGCTGCAAAATCACTGTTCTGCAAAAATGACAAGCACTCTCTTGCGATTACATCCGGGATATGTCGCCGGAACTTCACACAACTATAAAACATCACAAAGAAGAACGATAGAGGGTAAAATTGAAAAGGCGGATTGTTAGAATAATTAGATTAATTATATAGTTATTGGAAGTTAGCTTAAAAATAGCGTTACTTGGAAAATTCCCTGCGGCACGGGATTTTTGATAATAATTTGTACATAATTAGCAATTAGGGTAGATGGTATACTGAATAAGGGGAATTAGATGCAAATGGGAGGCTGTAAATGAAATCACATGTCGTTTGTTGCGAGCGGAGAGACCGACCGCTTCCGTACATTGCGTGACAACAACGAAAATCTCTTAAGCCGTATACTTCTTGGATATTCATTGGTCTAACAAATCGCACGCTATTTTGCTTAGAAAAAACAACTAGAAGAAGAGTACAGAAGAATTTTTCCGAACATCTAAAAGTATTCAGGGAAATCGAAGAAAACTAGCAGCTTTTCCATGTTTGGCATCAAGCGCATCCCCAATGCTGTTTCCGGTGGTGATTGTGCGTAGCGAATGCGGTCTAATTGCTTTCCATCCGTATTCAGGGAACCTCCCAAATGTCTGATTTTCTTTTACAGAACAAAAAATAAAAAGACGAAAATATTCCGTGAACTGCGATCGATCAGGAGAGTTATTGTTAAGAAATGCATTTCTTTGAAACACGTAGAACTCATCGTTAGAGAAGTGATGATGAGCTTAGCTTAGCTTAAGTTGGTCAAATATTGTATCCAGGCCGATGCTGAAACGGAGCTCTCTTCATTTTTATGGAACATCTATTTTGATCGATCTTGGGCGAGTTTATACAACTGAGGAGGAGTTATTTTGCCCAGATTTTCTCTGGGGAAAGCAGCAGCCTGAAAAGAGAAGATCCTCTGCATAAAGGATTCGAAAGTATTTCATTTATTATAATTGAAATAAGTATAAATCAAACGTTCTTTTTTCTTGAAACCAAGACATACTTCTGTCTACATTTTCTAATAGTGTGCCTGTGAGGGTTTATTAGATGGAATCTTTATTTGCCTTACTTTTTTATAAGTATAGTTTTTATGGTTGTTGGGTTTCCATATAGAGCTCTCCCCGAAATTCTATAATTTATTTCAAAAAAAAAACCTGCTAAATCTTCACTTAGTATTCCTCCTCCTTCAGGATACACTTCTAAAAAGTGATTATGATTCATTTTAAATAGTTCTTAATTTGATGCTGGAGATTTTATCCACAAATCCTACATTCGTCTGTTGAATTTGGGTTTCTATCCATTGCCGACATTTCAATATCCCCTCGTATGCCAAATATTTCAGTGTTGATTCCAGAGACAAATTTCCTCAAATTAATAAAATATTCAAATGATGATCGGTGTTCCAATATGGCCGGTGAATTCTTATTTCATGAAAACATGTGATTAATTTATGGATGTCATCGTTGCAAATGCAAATTTCTGCTCTATAAAAAGAATTGGATCAATTCAGTCGGTAACAGGTTGCTAGGTAGCGGTAGCCGTAACAGATAGCACTGTGTTGAGCCAGTTGCTTCTACGCATTTCATATCCACTTTCGTTTAATCTTTATCCAGAAAAAATCGTCCGAAAACATTTTCTGATATATTTTTCAAGCTTTTTTTCGTTAAAAAAAACATAGAAAAAATATAGACTAACTTTAGAAGATAATGTTACTATTTGAGACGATGCTAGTATAGTTTTATGGTTTTATTTGGGGCATTTGTTAGTCGCAGAGGCTCACAATATTGAATAATTTGTCTTTCTAGAGGAATTTTATTGTTTATGCATGTCGTTAGCATGTACTCATATCCATATATCATATGCTGTGCAATATCTATACGACTTTTGTTTATGTCAGTAATTTCTGGCTATCCACGCAATATCCCGTGATAAAATATGCTAATATATTTTATAATCTATAGCACTGCGGCTGGTTAGCTCTCATAGCAGTATTTCTCTTAAGGAAGTCATACTTAAAAACGGGTGCATGCTTCTCGGTTGTTCTTGTTGTGGTTGTTGTTTGACTATGTTTACTAAACAAGGTTTTTTTTTTAAATTGAAAATGAACAATTTGTAAATTTTCAAAAAAAAAAATTAATTTTGTTCAAATTCATTCAGTCTGCTTTCTGACATAAACTATATTATATAAAGTATATAAAAAAATAAACATAAATAAATATTAAACATAAACTATATTATATAAACTATATTATATTATACTGTATACTATACTATATTTTACTACACTACTTTACCATATTATAATATTCACTAAGGGGAACTTTAATAAATCGTTCCTGCTCTTCCTCATTTTTACCTCTGGGGTTGGACGTTTTATAAATTAAGAGAATATTAGACAGGAGAAATAGGAGGATTTAATGTGACAAAATTATGACCTTATGAAAAATAATCACATAAATATAAGCGCTTGTAGCTTTTTTTCGTCTTTTACCTCGGATGGACGGGATCCAGGGCTAGAGGTTACCACATTGTCTGGAAGATCAGCAGCACGAGAGTAAAGCTAACAAAGCCTTTCATCCCTCCGAGTTCAATAAATTAGCACCAAATTTGTCCAGCAGAATAAGTATATTGAGTTGACACTGCGGCTAACCTCCGCAAGTCATTGTAAATGCGGCCTTCGTCTTCCTAAAAAAAATCCTTACAATTCCAAGTTGAGGTCAGAAGATGCAGTTTATGTATTTTTGAGCAAACCTGCTTTTTGACCTACAACTATATTATATTGCAATACAATAATAATATATATAATATATATAATATATAATAATATATAATAATATATAATATAATACATATTACACCACACTATATTATACTATACTACGATTCGGATCCGTTGAGAATTTTCAACAGTAGCAGCATTTGATGACATAAACGCTGTGCAATTTATCCTTTAATCTTTCCACTCGACAAAAATATATGCGGTCAGAACATAGGGAGAGCAGAGCGTTTTTCTGCGCACTATTTATTTATGCATGTATTTTGTCATCATATTAGTGATGCATAGAGGCTCGCATTTCTAATTTCTTTCACTCTATTTTTCAACACTATTTCCAGAAATGTTTTGCCATTTGTTAATAATATGTGGTAGTTCTGCAACGAAGTTTGTGATTATTCTACTTCGAAAATCTTTTTTTCTTAACTAAGAGACTAAAATTAAGAGACTTTCACTCTTTTTCTGGAAACTTTTAATAAGAGAACCTCTTGAGAAATATTTCAAAAAAATAGCACTATGTAGACTAGAGAATGCTACGTTTATTTTCTTGCTCCCTGTTTTCAGCAGGTTTTTTCTTTGTTTCAAAATTTGTGAATGAAGCACGTGTGCAGCGACATTCGGACATCCATTTGCTGTTTATCTATCCACGTTTTCTTTTATGTTTCCAGCAAATCGCAGTTTTCCCCTTTTTTCGATTAGAATTAAGCGGGAGAGGATAAGGGCTATAAGAACTTGTTAAGCGGTTTCTTTACCTTCTTTAAGATCTCTGTTGCTTGGATTCTATAGGAAATTATCCTTGGCTCTAGTGTACTACATCAAATTGCGGTTTTAAAAAGAAAACATTGAAGGAGGAATGTTTTCTTGAGCTAAATGTGCAATAAAAAACGTAAAAAATCCAAATGACTCCACTACAATCTAAAAGATTTGCTCCAATTCGTCTGGACAAAGTTCCAGACTACATACTGGATCCAAAAAAAAACTAGGTGTGATTCGAATATTTCTTGGATAGCTCTAGCTTTATGGGATTTGAGATCATCTGAAACCACTGAAAAAAAAGTAGGAATCAGTGACTAAGTGTTAAATCCATGGAATATCTTCAACGTACGGGCTCAATTAGATAAATTATAGAGAAGAGCTGTGAATATTTTGCTCGCCGCTCAAATTAATTGTTTTGATCCCATTCGCATAATCATCTCCCTTTCTTATAATTACTTTGAGGGTTCATCCGATCGTATTTGTGCCGTGATCCTGCTTATCCGAATCCACAAAAATCCATGTGTAGGTGGTAATAACATATGTGCTACTTTTAACATTACTTTTTAATTTTCAATTCTCAACGGAAGGTTCATGTAAATGTGCTCGGTTGCAAGAACATCAATGATCATTCGGTACATGTTTTCGTCGAATCCAAACCATTTTACGTGGATTTCTGGTCTTTAATTCTAGTTTTCAGCTAAAATGGTTACAGAATTTATTCTACAGCTTTTTTCATCCTTACGAATTAATCATGACAGATTCATTTGACTTAAATTGAATCGATTCTGATCTACGTGACAAATCTTGTGCGCTGAAACACAAGAAAATTATCGATTGGTTTTAAAAGACGTTCTTTTGAGATGTAATTAGTCTTTGTGAGTCTCGTTAATCCCCATTTGTCATTTTCCTATTAATTTTAGTTTTGGAGCATGACTGCGTAATTCTCAGTGAATTTTTGAAGAATGAGTTAGTTTTGACCTCATTTTTTCCTCTGAAGCTCTGATTTAAAGTCGGATCTTTTTGTTGTCTGAGTCTCTTTCTGAGAGCCACCTTCTGCCTTCTAAGGTGACTTTTAAAAATTCCTGTATTTAAAGTAGATCAAAATAGGTCCCTTGCAGTTATGTTCTCTATAGTCGATAATCACCATCATTGACACGTTTCACGTTTTACTTTTAGTGAACAGCAGTCCTTTAATCCATTCGGGAATTTAAATTTATTCCTGGCTATTTTCTGTTGGTGTGTGCAGTAGCCAGTGTCAGCACCGACATTGTTTTTTTTAATGGGATCCTCAATTAACGTCCGCTGACGACGGACGGCATATCCTCTTTTCTTTGAATATTTCATGAAAAGTACACTTTCACGTTATCCTATGTATTCAGTCAATGTTATAATGTACTTCTCCTAACGCAACGTTTTTGATATTTTTGTTAAAAAAAGGAGAATTACATCCACACAAGAATATGGATCCTTATTTTCTTACGATGTCTACCAATCTCAGGATGGTCTTTAAAAAGCTACTGTCATATATTGTTAGTGTTCCATTCAGAATGCAAAGCTCATAAATTCAGGATTTCCATCAAAAAACTACGGTCACGTTTTGATTAATCTTTCTTTATGTTATGCTTTCTGATTTCTAATTCACTGCGATCGAAATCTTTTTTTCCATAAGTCAGTAGAGGGCAGTGATCTTTCTATGAGAAAAAATTTCTGAAACCACAACTAAGAATATAATTTAAAATTCAGATAGATGCACAAAAATCGTATCATCTGACTCATAGATTACCGCTTTATGATTTTGAGCTGCTTACGTAATTGCACTAAGCGTCATGTCGTTTTCACCCCACTATAGTCACATTTCAGATGTACCTTCGAATGTAATCAAAAAAGGGTGCACATGCTCTTTTGAGACAGCACCCTTCCGGCACTCTTCCAGTAATACGACTTGTAATGAAATTGAAAATTGTTAGCCCGAAAAGAAACTGGTTGATGACCCCACTGCTACGGCTTTGTTTGTGTGCCTCCGAAAAATCCACCGGCAGCGATATCTGAGATTGTTTGGCTAGTGTTTTGCCAGTTAATGTGCTTTTCCTTCCATGAGATTATTTATTTGCTTCTCTACACAAATATGAGCTAAACAGAATAGGAAGCCAACAAAACAAAAACTGTCAGTGAAGGCAGGAAAATGAAGAGAAAAATTAAGGTTGGGCTAAGTTGTCCTAGAACACGACCTTCTTGTGCAACGTTTTGAATCTACTTTCATCTTTTCGAACGTACCGTCATTAAACTAATTTTATAACTAGTTGACTTCCGAAGGTTTTTACATGAATTTCAACTCAACAACTGGAATAGAAAATTCCAGGCGAATTTCCCTAGCTATTTCCCAAATGGACTAGGATAGAAGGCGAATCCTAGCCAAGGCAGAGGACGCATCTGGTCGTGCACTGAATAGCGTTTCCCGACGTCATCTAATTTCCATTACCCTAAGCCAGAAATAAATCTTGCAATGCTGTCCTCCGTCAATTATATAATAAGCGTTTAGCCGTGAGAATATTGTTGTTTTATTTCTTCGTTAGTACTGCAGACGAATAATGTGGTACATCTATATATGGATTATCCTTCTTCTTTCCTGATTAGATGAGAATTTGCTCGTCTTCGCTTGTTTTATGCTTCGTTTATTTGGAAGTCCATCACTTGCACTTGGATTATTTTGTCTACTATTTATAACTGATTCAAACATTCAGGGAGTAGTTTCTGGATGTGGGTACGACAATTTCTCCTTTATAAACGTCTAACTTTTGTTAAAACGTATAGAATAGCCACGTTAATTTCTCGGCAGAAAGCGAAAAGAACATGGATTCCCATAGGTTAGAGGCCATAATGAGTAGCTTTGCCATAGAAAAAAGTCAAATGGTTGCCAGTTTTAATAAGTTGAGATTGAAAGTTTATAAACGATTTCTAATTTTCATAAACGAGCCAATACATTACTGTATTAATTTTTCTTCGTAAATTGGTCACATGAAAAGAGGATTTATTCGTTGACCAACCAGTCATAAATTGATTTATAGCGCATAAATCATGACTCACCTACAAAGAACTTTCTGGAATAGAGATTTAGTGTCCTATCAATTTGAGTTCTTTAAATGTTACGAATGTTCTAGTTCTAATGAAACCTTCACAGTTATTGGATGTGTCTGCAGTGTCTTTGTGGAAACTGAATGAAGCGTGACATTCTCTGGGGTAGAAAAATGATGAGGATGTTTGAGGTGATGCCCAACCATCCTGTAGTCAGGGCAACGCAAAGGATGCTGCAAAATCCTACTGAGATCCTTGAAAAGTTATGCGTTCCTCGTTGTGTCAGCCTTTCACATCCTTCTTCCCTCTTTAATAATTGCATGTAGCAATCACTATAAAAACTTTAGAAACTTCCTCTAATCCATACATTTAATCTATAATGTAATGTAATTTTGCTTAACATCATTAAAAAATAGGGTGAGATCTACAATTACTGGATAATCGCAATGTAGTCTGATAAAGGTCTTTACTAACGCCAGAATTCACGATAGAGAACTTTTTTTTTTGCTATTTTATGATTTATTATTAATTCTTCCTCCTTCCCTTCTTCTCAATTATTTCTTAAATATGAATATAATTTTTAAATAAATTATAACCGAAATTCGCTGCTACTCGAGTAAAACTCTTTCGAGGAGTTCTTTACTTCTATCTGTTCCGGTCAATTTTGACCGACTGCCCACGAGCAAGGCCCCCTGACAATTTTGTACTCGATCAATATATTCCTAGGATCTATATATCGCAACAAAAACGATTAATCTATTATTTCTGGTGATTTTTCTTCCGTCTTTTCTTTTTCCACATCAGCTAAGATCGTATAGTGTTCCTCTTTGTTACCACCAGTTCACTTGAACTTCCAGGAACGTGCTAATTACATTGGATACTTCTTAACGTAAACTCCTGAGTAATTTTCCCGATTACGTTTGAAAGCCTATTTATGCGTAGTTGGAATTTAAGAGTTCCGTTAGGAACCGTTAGATAAAGTGGAAAATTGGATATGAAACGGCTGCGGGAGTTACCGGTTGATCATTATTGATTTGATCCGTCAACAAGTTCCGATATCATTCTCCAATTGTTCAATTTTGATCCTTATTCTCATCTTGTTAACTCTAGAAAGTGTAAGATGTAATTATTCACGTAATCCTTGCTTATCCAGGGAAATTCATTTTAAACATAAATCCCACACTGTGAAACTAAACATACTTTCCTTCAGATCAAGTGCTACCTTTCCGTGTTCCTTTTTTGAAGCTTTCATAATTAAAGATCCCGAGAAAACTTTCTTTGTTTACTCCTAAGAGGTTCCATGTATTATCTGTGATTAGCGACTGTTACACCTAAGAATCCCTAGTTCAATATTGTAAAGAGCTCTAGGTCTCTTTTTTCGACTATGAATGGATGCATTATAATTATAATATCCTATAAATATTTACAGCAATAGGAATATGTGGACAATCACATTGAATTAACGTTGGTGTGCCACTTTACCTGACGAAAAACAAAGCACTTGAGCACAAGAGTAGGTATTAGTTGATTATTTTCTCATATCCCTTAGAGTTCCCCGTGCTGCATACTTTACATTTTCCCTCCAATTCTTAACTAACACCAGATCAAACGATTGCTATTTCTTACTCAGCTATTTCTGAAAGATCCGTCTGAGGTATGGCAACAGGAGGAAGAGGACGGTAATCATCAATATAGATTTTTTTTTCGAAAATGAGATCATTTTCTTATAAAGTCCTCGATGAGGAGTGGAGTCTGCGAATCTGTGTTCTACGATTAGAAACTCATTAGAAAATTAGTTGATTCCTTGCTCATATCCTTTCAATTCAACAATTTCAGCACCATCATTTCACTGTTTTTGAATTAAGAACCACTGGAATGATTCTGAAGTTGCAAAGGTGCAATCTGCTTCATTTTGATGATTTGCAACTTGAGTTCTTAATTTGATTTCAATGAGATGAAATAAACAAAATATAATTTGAACATAATAGCAGCGGAATCCATAGATTGCAAAATTTCTGTCACATTATCTCGCTATCTTTATTTCTTAAACAATTGGCTTTTTTGCTCGTTAATAAAAATTCGTATGATAATAATAATAATATATATATATCAAATTTGTTATAATCATCTTATCCGTTATCTTTTCATCCCAACTTCAGTTCAAAGCCGTTTCACATTTTGGATAAATTAATTAGCTTGTTTTTATGCCTATTCCAAACTTCTTGGAATAAACTTTTACTTCAACTCTCTGGAAATATAAAATAGTGTTTTTCCTTCGGCTATCTCGATTTGGCATCACACAACGGTAATAATGCCTCCTTTCATTGAAAGCGAACAACTTTTATTTCCAAGTGCACTGATAAGAAATGTTAATTTAGCTTCTGCAAATACTTTTATAAGTAGAAAAATGGTCATTACACTGCTATTCACTACACAGTGCTTAGCCGATTACAATATAAAGCGCTTATACTCCAGAATATAATCTTCTAGTCGTGTGCTTAGCTGCAGGATCTTTTCATTCCTGTAAATACGACGAAAGTCACCCAGCTATATAACTGGGCCCCTACAAGGTCGTGTACAACTTTCAATTTAAAAAAAAAATTAATCAATGAATTTCCGGCAAAAACCATTGAAATATAATTTGCTCAAAGAGAGTATATTGCGAAATTTACGTAGTATGGAAACCTCATGCGAAACATAGAGTTCGGGATGAAGATTACGAGTATGATCTGATCGCACTCAATTCCTCTTAATCGTCCTGGAAAATACGTGGGAGTCGCTTTGGTTCCTAAAAGGTGCGTAGCGCTCCACCATTCTTCTCGCTCCGGTTCATTCAGCAGCCTATTCATTGCTTTTACATGAATAGGCGGCCGAGGAGACCTTACTGATTCTGGACCGCTCGCTCGTGGATGCGGCGCCTGCACGAAGGTGAGGAGTTCCAACTTACCTCATTGACACGAAAATCTTTTCCAAAGCTGTTTCTAAGACAATTAGGGATAATCGGGTGGTGCCACACTCAAATTCCTAATCTACACCCCGAAGTCTGCGTGTTCTATGAAGTTTCCAGATTATTTCTGTTTCGCGATCCGCTGCCTTTGAAATATCACTGACCAATTACGTAGGTGAGTTCATCCATCGCAATAATCACAACAATAATGACAATTTTTCCTACCCGTTGTATTTTTGCAGCACTCTTCTTCAACTTTATCAAATGTGCCAAAAATTTGGCGATTCATTGAATTCCATACCTTTCCTCCCTCTCTAACTCCTTCTGCCCCCGAAAGTGTCAGAATGAGATCAGTTTTTTTGTCAATTCACAAAATAGGATGTGCATCCGCGTCCATTGTAAGTGTACCTGCATTGCATTGTGTCTTAACAGATAGACTGCACTTTTCTGGATTTTTGTACTTGTTAATTTAATACTATTGAGCTACTCTTGTACTATTTCCTTTCACAATACACGTTAATGATTGAGTTCCATTCTGGTGAGGAATTTTCTTCAAGGATAATGATGAAAAGGAATTTCCTTTTTCCTGAATTACGTAACCACCAGTGTGAACGTGCAGTTATTGACTCCAGATTTTTTGGTGTTCTCTCTTCAGCCGCCTTTATTGGTCAATAAAAATTAGAAATTAAAAAAGTCAGTAAAACACTTTCTTTAAAATTTTGCTACAGAATTAAATTGTTCTTTTCCCTAAGAACAGTTTTTTTCGTGCTTTTTTTTGCAAAGAAATTCAAGTATTGATGAACGATTTAATAGTTTTTTTTTTTTTGAAGAGGTCGGTATTTAATTTCGAGAATATTCAAAATTAATACTACACCTATGTTCCTTATCGCTACAGTTGGAATATTTGAGGTACGAGATTATCTTCAGTGTGTTCCGTAACTATCAGAATGACGTGCTAACATGAAATGACGTGAGTGTCATTACCTATTCATTAAGATAAAGTTCTGCGTCAGATCTCGTGAAATGTTTGCTACAATTCCAACAACTACTTGCGTGACTGGTTCGAATTTCTGAAGAAAGTTATCAACCTAATGAAGAAAATGTGCAAGGGAATAGAAATGCAGAGGAGTGCATAGGGAGAAGATGCTACAAATACAGCTATCACGGCCGACTCACAGCGTCTCCTGCAATTTCTGGTAATTTCTCCTGGAACTATTGCACAGTACTACTGCGCCAGTAATCGTGCTGATTCCATTTTTTGCGCTGTGACGCAAACTGTGCAGTTTCTGATCCCATCGCACCAAATCGACGTTGTGGGATCCGTCCTCTGCTTTTTGGGATTTCACTTTTTTCGTTTCTCACATGCACATACATGCATGAATACAAATACCAAGTGACGGACTAGATATTATATATATATATATATATATATATAATGTGTGTTCGTAAAAAGTGATGGTGCACTTTTTTCCGGTCACAGGAAAGCAACGAAACAAGAGAGAAATTTGAGATCTTCACCGAATAAAAGGGAAACTCCTTTGCTTCCATAGCTATTCAGGGCAGTTCGATGTGTCCTCCATTTGTTGCCCTATACACATCTAAACGAAACTCATGTTCTTCAAACACATGGTTGAGGACATCTGGTGTAACTGAATTATTATTACGTCTGTGATTCTCTGTTTTGAATGATTAATGTCTTTGATGCGTGTCGTTGATGCGTGTCGTTGATACGTTCCCTGTACATATGTCCCTTCACATAACCAAACAAATAAAAGTCTCTGGGAGTCAGATCCTGGGATTGTGGTGGCCATGGCTTGACAGAACCCCTGACAGAACCTTCAACTGCTTATCCCACCGATTAATGTGATGGCGCTTCGCTGTACTTATGACAGTATTCACGTTGCACGTTCCTTCCGGATTCGAAGTTACGCAGCCACAAAACGCTCTGGACTTTCTCCTGTTCCGTCCACATCTGGAGGGCTGATCCGCTGCCGTGCAGTCCGTGGTGTTGCGTCATCACCTGTGTGTGCACCAACGCTTGCTCATCATTTTACGGAAACTTGGAGGGTTTTCCTTTTATTTGGTTAAGATCTCGAATTTCGTTCCTGTTTTGTTGATTTTTTTTTTGGAGCAGTCGAAATATTCGCCACGACTTTGCGGTTTACATGTTGTTCTTAACACATGACTTTATATATATATATATATATATATATATAATATATATATAACGCTAGATAACGCGCTCAGTCAGTGTGTGTTTGTCTAATTCAATAAAATACTCCATAAAAATGCAAAGCTATCCACAAATGGGAACCAAACCACCGCCACCCACCAGGCAATCTACCATTCTGCCACTCTGATCCAGTGGAAGAACTATGTGGTGTATATGAAATACTTGATAAGACACATCTAATTCTGTTCACCTCTAATTCTACAAAGCAGTAAAAAAGGATTTGTGGTCTTGTTATACAAGTGAATTGAAAGTTTCAGTTTAGTGCATTAACAAGTCACAAAATTTATCGTATTCTCTTTCAATGTATTCCTTCTGAAGTTTTTCAAGAGCGGAGTACTAGGTTCTTGCAGAACTAAAAGAGAAAAAAACGAATTAAGAGATTGTGATTAAGAGATTTTTCACTAGCAAATATCTTTTATGACGAATTTTCCCTCAGCTTTTACTGATATAATACTCCGTAATACTGTACTGTAATACTGTTGTACTACTCCCTAAATTTTTTTGCTGAGAAAACACGAAATTATGTCCAAGAGTTTAACTTAAACAGGACAAGTAAGTAATTGAATATGAAAATTTGTTATCTAATTGGTCTAATCCTCGCATTGGACTGGATCCTAATCTTTTTACTTTTTTTTATTGTTTTATATTTTTCAATATTTGCGCAAACAGCTCTTTTCTATCGTTGGTGATTTTTTCCGTGTGGATTATGTTTGCTATTTCAGTTCGTGTGTGTCTTTTTGTTTGGAAATGCAAAGTTTTTAGTACTCCCCTTGTTTATGATAGAAAAAAGTTGTTGTGGAAAGAAAAATAAGTAGTCTGAAGGTGCATCAAACTATCGTTTCGTTTCTTTCTTTGTGGTGTTTAAGGTGAGATCCTGACCATGTTTTCGCCCCGTAAAAGTGAGGTCGGAGGAGGCTAGGCCTCACAACTTCAAATGAGCGGGTTGGTGTCAGAGGGCAGTGTCACGACTTTCACGATGCTGAAGTGGTGCGCCAGCGCCAGAAGGCAGAAAGATATGGTGGCACGAATCCCACATTGTCAGACTGTGGGTCCACGCCGATAAGTATCAAAATTGGTAGAACGGGTTCTTCAGCAGTGATGACATGAACGTCATTTCGTGTTCGCACATCATCCTTTGTCCATTGTTGGAGAAAACGACTAGAAAATCTAATAATTCGAATATTGTTTCCAAATTGTAGCGGTATCGAAGGATTATAGACGTAGAATTAAGTTTGAATATTCTCCAAGTGAAGTACGGACTCAATTAGGAAGAAACCTATTAAACTTTCATCAATGCTTGAATTTCATTGGAAAAAACAAGCGAAAAAAGCGTTGTTAGGAGAAAAACTTCAATTCTGTTGCAAAAAATTGCAGAAAGTGACACTACTCTTAGTTTTTACTGAATAGTGAAGGCGAACGAGGTGAGAACCCCAGGAAATCTGATGTCCGGCTGTACCGTAGTCGGATCATTATTGATGTTCAGATTATGTTGATTGCCCGATCAGTTGTGTTATCATGATTTTTACGAGTGATGCTTGAAAACGTCACTAATTGGTCAAATTTTTTTCTGCACCATCGTAAAAGTATCCCATTTAGTGCAGCTGAATGTTTTTGTTTACATTTCTGTGCGTAATTTAACCCGAACCCATTCAATGCCGCATTTGCTATCTACGTAAAACAACCTTCAGGAGACATGCTTATGCTCCATACGATTTGCACAAATTTTCTTCTTAAGTCAGTGGTTCAAATTTTCTATCGCTTCTCTTTTTCTTTATTGTGCTGTCATTCTCGCCGAGGATTTACTTTTACTTAGGAGTAAGAGCACATCAACTCAGTTTTTTGTGGAAATCACAATGCCCCGTATTTTCGCAGAGTAATCCACCATTTTGCGTAGCTCTAGGGTTTTCTTTACTAAACAATAAATTAATTCAAAACAGCACATAACTTTGCAGTGAAAAAATGTTAGTTATGATTGAAATCTTGTCCCTAGGAATCTATTGTACTTTATATCAAAATTCTGGAAGAGGAGGCATTCTACTTTATTCTTTATTCTTCATTCCATAACAACTTGGGAGAGCTTCAATTTTGATCCATTAGGGTGAAGTATAAGTTAATAAGTTTCTAATTACATAATAAAATTGCATTGTCCAGAACCAACCTTTCATTCAACGATTTTTTGGGATACTGTGGAGGAGCTGAAAACCTCAGGATCTCTTTCGCTGCTTGCACGGCTCAATTCCACTCGTCATCGCGTTTTCATGTCCCGAATGACAGCCCAAATATTGTTCTCGTGGACTCTAATTACGGCCAATAATGATGACAACGTTGGCAGAATTCTAGCACTGCAGCGAATCTGGTTTTTATTCTTGCTTTGTTATCCAGAACGAGCTGTCGTCATCCTATTTACGTTTCGCGAAAAAATTTTGAAAATGTGAGACAAAGTGTTGCACTTTGAGAGCATTTTCTGAAGGAACCCTTCTTTTTTTCTTTTTCCTCAAGCGCAACTTCAGACAATTAAATTGGTAACTTAGGATAGGATACTAGGATAAGCCTTCATTTCATTTCTACGAATTCTGATGTTTTCGCGGAGGGACACGAAATAATCAGCGATGATCTCTAAGCTTCAACACACCGGAGTCAATCCACGCCTACTCGAGTTAAACACGAACGGCAACCATGTAACATTCTACTCCTCTTATCTCTTTTGAGCTGAGGATAAATTTGAACGCTTTGGCGCAGTTCTTCTCTTTTTTCTTGGGTGAAACGAACTTCTTCAGATTTATGCTTAAGATCGAATTCTTTATAGCTAACATGTAGAAAAAGTCCAAGATTAAAAGGATTATTCCCATAAATTTCAATGCAGTATCAGAATTCTTTGCTTTGTTGGTGATAACGCGGTTATTTTAACGTCGTTTTTGTCTAAATTCAAGATTTTTATCTCCTATAAAGTGCCAGATATAAAAATTCAGGGTCTCGATGAAAATGTGCTTAGTTTCAAGTCGTCATAAAGTGATTCATATTAATTTCTTTTGAAATTTCTATACTTCTAGCAAAGCAATAACTAGTTCACTATCAAAATACTTATGATATTTTAAAATCTTAACAATATGAGTTTGAAATACTGGAGGATCCATGAAGGAAGAAAAAACCCAACCTTTGCCGCTTGTAAAGTAACGTTAATCCGTTAGACTATTGTTTTGCTTGTACTTCTTCAATGTTAGTTATTTTCAAACTTGTTTACAAAAATGTTTTCTCTATCCGTACATAAAATATGATTAAAATCTCTAACTCTTATAATGCTTGCTTAAATTGTTTTCGCTGTAGCATCTGCACCAAGCTAGTTCAGGAAAACAACCATATATTGGCACACATCCATAACAACTTAGTGACGTTAGCATTTCATGCGACAATCCGAACGTTAAATTTGCTTCCTTTATCTACACTTTTACAGCATTTTTTAAGCATGTTCCATCAAACATTCGGAAGGAAATTGCGCTTAACAAGTAGAGAGCCTAGGCAGCTTCTCACATTCAGTTCTCAGCTTCAGCTCATAGACTTCCATTTCCTGCATTTTGCCGCTGCTGTTGTTCCTTTCGATCGCCAGTCGGGCACCAGCAGAGCGTAGTCCAAGGCCCGACTCCGACACGGTTCCATATTATTATAATCCGGGAGGTTATAAGTTCAACTATGCGCTGTTATTTCACAGAGAACTGGGAGGAAGTCAGAAAATAAGTCCTCTTAGAGCTTAAAGGTGTTGATTAGCGGTTTCTAACACCGATAACACTTGTATCCATGATCTTATCGTTGCAAACAATTAAGCGCCTCGAAGAAACCGTCACCACTTCCCTTTTTGAATTTCTTTACAGTAATAACTCCATCTTTATCTACTTCTCCTAGCTTCACTTTCCTCCAGTCTAGGACATAGCGAATCCGCTCTATGACGAGAATTCTTTCGACACATTGATTTATTATCTATTTATGGGTGAAAATCCTTGAAAATGACACAAATGACTACTAAAGCTGGATTCCTGATTCCCGCTTTTTTTTGAGCCGCCTGACTGACATCTTTATTAGCAACAAGCCGCTGTTCGTTTCAAACCTTTTGCAGACACAAAATAGTCGGCGCATTTGGCTTGGAGAGCTCTCGGAATTCTCTTTTTTGAGGATTTTCGGGCACAGATCTACGAACGTCGTTCGCTTACGGTTGCATTTCGTCCAAAATATCAGACGAGACGAATCTAACGCATATCAACTGGGATTAAATCATTATTACATGAATAGAATCATGCCTGCTCACACCTTACTACTTCTGGATGTCACACTTTGAATTTTGACCTCATGCCTATGTACTCTTACTGGATATACTATGCATCACTTAGCTGAATGAGGGTAATGTGCATCAGTTCAATTCTGGATAATAGCTGAATACATAAAAATCAACGGAGATCACTGCTCAAAGGGGCTGACCCTGCAAAGACAAAGGTGAAACGAGCCTCTGAATTTTTCTTTTAAATTAGCGCCACTACTGTTTCGACTTCGAAATGGAACAAATTAGAACGTTTCAAGAATTACTGGTCTTAGATCATACAAAACAAACAGAATTATAACTGCTGATTAAATTAATTAAGAATTAAGTTTCCGTTGTATTATATTTTACGAAAAATCTGTAATATTTTAAATCTTTTACAATTTTATAAGAAATTTATAAGAATCTTTTACAAATCTATAAAATCTGAACAAATAAAAACCACGGAATCTTCTCTTTTCCATGTTTTTGTGTTTCTCTTCTAACACTTCTATAAATTGCAGTAAACATTATGGGACTGGGTGTTTCAGTTTGGTTATCGGTGCTCCAACTGTCTTCACCATCCGTAATTATCCAGTAGTTTGTGTCTGTTGCACAATAAGGTTTACGGAAATTACATGCTTGTCGCGTAGTCAAATTCAGGCGATGTGAACTGCTTCACTCGGATATGCATATGTTTGATCTTTACACTCTAGAAGCATAATTAGTCCTAGCTATACGCGAGTATATCTCCGGTAATGTCACACGAAGCCTTCCTTCGTCCATTTCCGAGAACTTTTCACTCAATATCAATACTCACTCCAATCAATATACAACACTCTTCTAAAAATTCCAAGGTTTTTCCCCATTCACAACAGTTGACTGGTAATTTTTTTCAGGGGAACGGGTAATGTCACATATATAATGTACTTGTGGATTTACCGTAACACTTCTCGCCACTCTCATCACAATTTCTGTCCGTAGTTCAGCCATCTTGTTCTAAGAGTTATTTTGCGAAGAGTAGCCATTTTCGAAGAATAGTCATTCTTCTTCCTCTCCATCCACGCACGTGTTCCGCATTTCTTTTCTGTTGCACTTACAATGCATTCGAATTTAATTTTGGTTGGTTGTAGTGTTCCTCGCTCGGCTTTTCTCTCCATGATTCCAATTATGATAATCGGCAGAACTCTTCCGGAATCGCCTATTCGTGATCTAACTGTTCAGTCTCCTTAGAGTCTCCTAAGCTTATTATTTCCCTCGTGGACAGATGTAGTCGTCTCCTGACACTGTATTGAAAGGCGTATTTTAGTGTTAACGTAAATTAATGCAAGCAGAACGAACGACAGAGCGGTTAGTGAACAAATTATGTACCATAGCCAGAATTATCACTTTTTAAAGTCATCCTAGAGCTCAACAAAATGCACATCTTTAAGCGTAGCCGTAGCAATCGTTGTGAACATATCAAGCGTTGAGCAAATTGCAGCGCTGGCCGTGTGTCAAATAGCGTTTCCGGACCTATTTCAGCTACTTCATGTGTTCACTTCTGGATAAAAACACATCAAAACAGCTTTTCCGACATGTGATGGCCGTAATTTGTGGGGAATTAATTAAGAAATTCCTTAGGTATAGTAAAGGTTTTGAAGTACGTCGCACTGCCGCATAACAAAATCCTCAAAGTGACGAAGAGTGATAGCATCCTGAATGAGCTTTTCTTTTTAATATCAAGACGAGTGGGGCCACGTTTGAGTCATGTCATTGAGACGAATAGTATTTAAACTACTAAGTGTGGACGTTTAAAATAAGGACCTTTATTCTCGTCTTTCTTTTCGTTGGAGCATTTTTTTTTGCTGTTGTTATTTTGAAAGCTACAGTTTCTGGTGATGCCTCATCACTGTGTCTAATTTCAGACAGAGTGAAATCAAGAAATTTCATTAATTTCTTGATTTCACCCAGTCAGAAGCAAATATATATCTTTTATTTTGAGTTTCTTCCTAGCATTTGATTATCATCGTTAATTTCATCTTCGCCTGCAGAAAATTTGATTAATGGTTGTCATCACCAACTCTACATGAACTTTTCAGTTCCCCATGAAACTCCAGTTTTTGTTTAAAGGTTCGGGAAGAAAAAAATCTTGTAGGAGAAATCAAATGCTAAAAGTGTGTTTTCTTTCTCACTTAGCGAAAAATTCCCAGCGAAGGAGCAGTCCGTGTTGTCCCGCTGGATCCAGAAAGCTGTAGGCCCTGTAGTAAACCCACAGCGAAGTCGTTGTTCATCATATTTTCATGCTCTTATTGAATTTCTTCATCTATGTATATAGTGGGACAGGATTAATCGATAGTTGACTTGTGTTTGACGTAGGTCCCATCTTGATTTGTTTGATAATTTGATCTTGCTTCGGCGCTGTCGACGGGATATTGGACGTTTACAGCAATTAAGTTGCTCCGACGAGAACTCACTGCCCTGAGGCACCACATAGATGAAGAAGGCACATCGAAAGATCCATGACTTACGTAATACTTCTGCGCAATGAGGTAGTGGGTAAAAATGTTCATGACTTCCAGACCCTCCCCGCAGTTACACTAAACTCAGTAGCATCTCTATAGCAGAAGCCATTAGATAAAATTGTACATCATCATTTGTCTCCCAGACTACAGCGTGATTCTCGTCGTGATTTCTTCTTGTTGCCTATAAAGACAATTAATTTAAGATTTTAAAATATTGCCATTTTCAGAGATGGAGCTCACCTCTTTCGTGGATGACAATAAGATGCTCTACCTTCTTGGCGGTACAGTTTTTGTCGTCTCTATCGTAGTGACGACATTTTTTGTGAGAACAAAAGCGAATCGTTTGAATTGGTAAGTATCGTGGATATATTTATCGGAATAAAACAACGCTCATCTTTTAAGGTTCGAGCAGAATCTTGTAGAAATGTCTATGGACGCGCATCATTACCATTGCAAATCGTTCAACAGAACTGATACCGAAGAAGATACAAAAAGCATCGATCAGTCAGTAACCTCTGAAATTATCACGGTTTTTAGCAAAATTTAGAATTTTTTTATTACACTTATTTTTGTAGAAATTTCCAAGAATGTTGTCTCCAAAACATAGTAATTTATAGATTCCGCGAGCGTGTTCAGCGCCACTCACATGGCATCCTTCCGGTACGAGATCCTGCTGCCGAAACCAGCCTTCCGACTGGTGATGTCACCGAAAAGTTTGTTATTCCACGATTTTCACGGACAAGTCAAAGCATGTTTGCGAATCCACAACAAAGCCAATTTGATCGTGGATTATATCAGTGCACAGTTAGTTGATTTTGTGTTAAAATTTCAATCAGTTCTCCTGATTTCTCAAGAAACTAAAAAGGGACCCATTTTATTTTGTAAAATTGGTGTTCAAATTCGGATACCTGAAAGTTTATGCGATACTACAAGTGAGCTCTAGCCCTTAACGAGTACTGCGGGAACATTGGAATCCAGTGTTTTCCGTTGTTGCTGTTGACATACCGATGCCGCTACTGCTATGTATTTACTTCTGCCTACTTTGACGTTAAGGAAAGTGGAACGAGTTGTCCAGGATTCGTGCTCTTAGAAAAATAGCACTCAGAAAAATGAAGATCTTTTTTGATATTCAATAAATCTCGAATAAAGCGAGAAGCTGATCGTTCATTGAAAGTCGAGAAAAATATGTACTCGTTGTTGGGAGCCAAGCAGGGCCCATAACTCCGTTCAAAAAATTCCTATATCATAATTTTTTCTTCCTCTCACGCAGCAATTTCCACCATATTCAGCCAACTGATGAATCAGCGTGTACAGATGAGATGGGAACATCTGGATCCATACAGTTGAGTATGTCTTTGGATGCAAATCTGGGTCTGCTCACAGTATCTCTAAAGCAGGCGTACGATTTGCCAAGCAAACGACAAGTGAGTGAAAGTGCACCCTAATATGTCAAACACCAGGAAATCGGACCAATTTCTAGGATGACAATCCAAATCCGTATTTCCGAGTGGCGCTGGATATCCCAGATGGGACGAAAACACAGCAGCAGACAAAAACATTCCGTGCAACAACCTCACCGGAAATAGGGGAAGACTTTTATTTTCAGGTCGGTTTTTCAAAACATCCACATATTCATGTGCAGAAATAATAAATTTATAAGCCAATATAATTGAACAATAATTTTTCTGTTCATACTGAACGAAGGTAGAGGAAAACAGCAAACTATAGTTTACTATAGTGGTTAAAAAATGTACCACTATTTCGGCATCTTTTTTATCGCCAATTAATCTCCGCAGCCTTACACCTCCAGGGACACTTCTAGTTGTTGTTTTTTTTTTTATTTATTGAAGAAAGCTAGCCAATCTTATAAATACAAGTGTACTGCTGTGCATAACATAAGTGAACCGAATATCTATACTCTTTGTTTTTATTTCTTGGGAAAACTTGTGAGGGACAAGAAGGTAAGGTCCTATATTTTTCTCTTCAGATTCCTGCTGCTCATATTGCTTCCTGCCGTTTGGAAATTATGGTGTATGATTACGATCAATTTAGGTACGTGGATTAGTTAGTATTACCGTAATATTATTTCTGAGAAGACTGATTCAATTAATTTCTCTACCCCTCCTTGCACACAGTTAACCTTTCGAAATTTTTATGCATTGAAGACCACAAATATAAATTGCAAGCGTCTTTTTTTTTACAATTTTAATACCATTTTGAGCATTTAAAACATGCCTACGCTGAATTCTTGTCAACCGAGCAGTTTTCATTTCTATGAGGGAATGAGAATTTCGACTTGTGCTCGAGATTCGGTCGCTGTTTCTTCAATATGAGATGAGAGTATATTCTTATTTGGCATTTTTGAATACATAGATATACTGTACAAACAAAAATAATATGGTATTTTATAATTCTTGTGCGTAGCTGAAATGTCATCAGTATGAAATTACTCTTGATGGTTCTACGAGAAAATGCAGAATGTAAATTAATAATCTACAGTATCATGCACTTCAATTCTTTTTTATTCCAGCGTCGACGAATGTGTGGGTTATTGCTGGCTTACACTTGGCCGTCTAAGTGTTTCACTGGAGAAAGAAAATCCAACAGTGTTTTGGGCAGAAGTGCTGCCGTACGACGAAAATGGAGGGGTAAACAGCTGCAAATCTCTTTTTCGTTATCTCACCGATCTCAAAATGTTCAGTCTGGTTTCGGGGAGGTTTTGTTTTCACTCGCATATTTGTCTCAAGCACAGAGACTCACCATGAACATATTTAAAGCTCGAAATTTGCGATGTCGAGGCGATGGAGGTATCACTTACCCTTCTGTCACATGCAGCAAAGATAACATGAGGAATTTTTTTTTTTATTTTCCAGCGATCTCGATCCGAGTGTCGCTGATTGGAAATGATGAGAAACGGTTGAAACGAAAGAAAACCGTATCAAGAAGAAACGTAAGAAACGCACAGTTTAATGAGTCGTTGACCTTCGGTGTTCCAAAACGATCGCTGTGTGATGTTTCCCTCGAAATTGAGGTATGCTTTTGAAGAATTAGAATGATACATCCTTTAAGCCCTTTTCAAAACTTGCCTCCAAATCCAAAGTGACTTGGAAATTCAGAAGTGCGCAGAAAATCTTGTACTGACGAAGCATCACCCTTTTCATTGGTGTTCTTCTGGAGTTCAAAACTTTTATTGGGTGAAATTTTGGTTTCTATATTCTAAAATTGTTTTTTGGCAGGCTATGCATGAATCAGGGACGTTTGGTATGACAACAGAAGTAATTGGACGAATGGAACTCCCCCTTCACAGGTATTATTCAAAGATATTGCATTCCATGCTAGTATTCCATTTTCTCCATAACGTAATTACAGGTGCAAGGATCTATGGAGAGCAATTATCCACGAAGAAAAATCACAAGCGCGATGGTATCCACTAGAGGAGCCTTGATTCGGCATTTTGCCTTATACATTAATACATATAATGTTGCTACATTTGTTTTGTGAGAATTTTTGGTAGAGTGTTAGCCAGAATCTATTTGGGAAAGAACCGCCAGGATGTTGCATCTCAGTCATGATTTTTGCGGCTGATCAACTTAGATCTTATTTTCTTCTCTCCGTCGAAAAAAAACTCATCCATACATTCCTTACATCCACTGTAATTCATTCATTTATGCTTGATTCTTGAAAAAAAAAAGCTTAGTCTTTTTTAGTGATATTCTGTAATAGTAATATTTCTGTAGACATCATTGTTGCTATAGTAAGTCTAGTCATAACAAATAGGAATTCTCCGTGGTCTCTATTAAAATGTTCTACTCCGGGTTTTTTTCTCCGTCTATCTATTGTGATCTGATCTTAGGGTTTCCTCGATTTTGCCCTGTTGTAGGATCTCTTATTTTAATTTCTGATATTATTTGACATTATAAGACAATGGGGATTGATATATCAGGAATAAAACTATCTTCATCGTTTCTCTCTTCATAAATTGGGCTGAATTAGTGAATCGTTTATTTATTTATTTTTTGTTTGTCGTTTTGAATGCTGTGTCTTCGTAATTAGGATTTCTACGTAAATAGACAAAAAAAACGAGAGTCATATTTATTTAATACTATTTTGATTCTCTCCTACACACTTATCAAATGCAATCAGTTGACTTGTAAGAAAAAAAAGATGCTTACGTAAATAGTGTGGATACGCTCGTTTTATACGTAATGAAACGGTACAAATGCTAATCAGGGACCTACAGTAAGATTACGAAAGTCAAGATTACTGTGAATAATAATACATTAAGTACACTTACAGTACTACACTTACACTTCCAATTCGGCATAAAAATGTAAAATAATGTAGAAAATAATAAAACCAAAATATTTTATCAAGACAACAATTTTAATGTTTAAATCATTTCACATGAATGTTTTAAAATGTTATTTAAAATTAGAGGCTCATAAAGGAACAATTAATCCCATCTTTTGTTAATTTTTCTATCTAATGGACAATTTGTGACACTCAGAAAGTGGTCTCGGACAGCGCCAGAATTATTGAAAACAGTAATAATTTCCAGTCACCCTTTAATGAACTTGATTCAACACATTGAAGGTTTCCTTGCAGCACACATTGAAGGTTTTCTTTTCCTTGAAACATAAATTAGAAGAGGTTTCCTACCGACACATTTGAAATTTCAACAGGATGTGGACCCGAATAATCGAAAATATTTTGTGTGTAAAAAAAAAAAGAACTTTTTCTTCTATTATCTATTTCAATTTCAAAACAAACGAGAACGGATTTCAGCAGAAACAAAAGATGTTTATATAAATTCAAAAAAAAAAAAAACATGTTTCCACAAAACCCGAGGTGGAAGCAGAGTTCTTTTGTCAGGTATATTTCATTCCGTACTCCAAATCGTTTGGAGCGTAATCCAAATAAAGTCGGAAACAGGATCTAATTTTTGGCTATATGGACATGATCGTCTCCGTATCTTTCATTCTCATTAAAAATCTTTTTTTTAAAACCTTCTAAAAAAACATACAAAATCACCAAACAAAACAATGAATGTGACAATTCTGAGTTCAGTGTTGTGTGATTCAGATGTACAGTCAGATTCATTTCAAACTATATTAGGAATTCGGAGATGAGTAATCCAGAAACAGCGACTGCGCGGGACCAGGTTGGTACGTGACCGCCACTGAGCGATGTATTGACTTCCACGCAGACGTAGATCGAAAATCAAAAAATCAGATCAATTTACAGTTGCAAAACTAAGCGAGTAGTACTCGTTCTGTTTCTCAACGATTAATATCACCTTCAATAGAAGTAGGGTGTACAGTTTTCGGATTTAATGTTGTCATCAGAAGGTGAGGGTGGCGATTACACGACGACCGTATTCGCCATCTATCGGTCATCGATCGTCCAGTGGTTTGATCTGCGTTTTATCATTTTCGTCGATGGCAGCGCAGTCGCTTCTGGGCGACTTACTTTCGAATCTTTTTTCTTGGGTGTGGTCGTGACTTTACTTGTGAAATTCATAAAATTTCTCTTTTCCCTATTTGTCTATTTATTTATCTTCTTTCATTTCTCACCAATTCTCTATAGGAAGAATGCAACAAATTTCTTTACATTTCGAAACAAAAAGCGTAATCAACGGCAATTACAGTAGACCGAATTGCGCCCACCACTCCTCGATTTAAGGAACCTTGGAAATAATCTGAAAAAATGCAGGTTCCTTTGTTTTTTGTTCACTTGTTTTTCTTTTTTTCAAATAATTCTATGTCTTTATAGCGCACGATCGCGTTTGTGAACGATATGGATATTTCTGCTAAACCCACTAACTTTGGAACTCGTCCAACTATCCTTCAGCGCTACAGCAACTGTTGTAGGTCGGTTTAGTTTCATGAGTTTACTCATTTTTACTTCTTATCAAACTCCAGCTACTCATTCCTATGTTCCAATCCAGTGTGGAAGTTACAAGTAGTTATGTTTTCTTATTCTACTTCTAGCTGACTTGACTTTGTTGGAATACCGTCTTTATTTTACTTCGCTCAGTTTTCCTTTTTTGAAAAAAAAATTGAAGAAGAAGTTAATGAGGAATTTTTGGTCAGCTTTCTCAACCAGTGATTTAGATTTAGAGTGGATTCCACCCCTTGTCACTGTCACCATCATAATTGTTTCTGTGTAAAATAAGTACTTACGACCCTCTGTAGCGCTAAAAGTTAAAGGGAGCTAGGTGGGAATTGTAGGAAAATTAAGAACCTAAAATGAATGTGGAGCGCAGTTGTAATTGTAGCGCAGTAGAGACGAAAAAAGGTAATGGGAAGTATTGCCCATGTTCGGCTGTCTTTGAATCTCGGCATGTTGAAACGTAGTTTTAATTGATTTC
The DNA here is from genome assembly GCF_031761385.1 of Necator americanus. Classification (NCBI taxonomy): domain Eukaryota; kingdom Metazoa; phylum Nematoda; class Chromadorea; order Rhabditida; family Ancylostomatidae; genus Necator; species Necator americanus. The sequence continues at coordinate 936,382 of NC_087376.1, forward strand.
CTTGAGCTGTAGCCAAGATTGGTATTGATCGTCTTCATTAAACAACGGCTAACGTTTCGACGTTATCGCCTTCGTCAGAGCATCATTAGCTAGACTTGTTAACGCAGCAGACCACCACGTCACGTTCACCAGGTAATGGGAAGTGTGAACACGAGAGCTCCTCAAGGAAAAAAAATGAGAAGAGCCAGTCCATAGCATAAATGCAATATTATTTGCCAACACCTAGTACACCTTGACTGCCGTTGATTTTCGAACTGCTCAAGCAGGCGCCAATAATTTTTCCATTTAGAACAAATAGGGCGGACAGATTTTTTTTTCTCGACTAAAAATCCATCAATCCTATTCATTCTGAATCCACATGTATCATATTCTGGAAAATTTAATTATGGTCGAATGTGCGTACATATTGCCGAGAAGCATTCGAAATCCTTGAGAAGTATATATTTCTACACATCTTAATTTTATCAAGTTTTTGTTGGAATGGCACTTAACTTATTTATGTACAAAGCGAGCAATAATTCTGAGATGGTCCGTGAATACATGCAGTAAGTGTTCGATTCCTCTCTTGAACCGCTTTGAACGCTGAATTTTTAGAAACACACAGTTGTTGCATGTTATTACGTGCAGTAGAAAGCTCAGGTGTTGGTGAGCGGCTCTGAAATTGAAGAAGAATAATGCCTGTTCTGTAATTGCACAAAAAATAGACGGAAAAAAATATATAAAAAAATAAATAGATCCTCAGTGATGCCCTTATTTCTTGAAGTAGATAACTAAATAAATCGGTCCCCTAAGACCTAAACATTAGTCTTAGAGGATCTATAACATGTAAACTAAAGTTGTAAAAGAAAAAGTAAGATAAAGCGTCCAGAAAGGAAGATTCCAGTGTGTGCCCCTCTTCTCTCTTAACTACGATTTCCCCGAATCTTCTCGACTATTTATTATTTGAACTACTTAGTGAGCTATCTTAGTTCTAATTACTCACACATTCGGGAGTTCGAATTGGTAGAGCTTTTCGAGATTCGTTCTCGACGACGAATGTATTTTGTCGGGGCATTACTTCGCCGATTCTGAAAAAGCAAGAGTGAAGTGCTGACTTGAATCCTTTAGTCTCCTAGGATCACTTCCAGTGCAATTGCAAAAAAAAACATCACATAGTTTTTATCAATTCAAGCAAACAGCATATATACATCAGTCTAGTCATGAGCTATATGACATAAACATATTTAAAACACTCTATTCAGAACAGAAATCGTGTCTTCAAGAATTCTTGTCTTTTTAACTGAAATCTCCGCTTTTTTCTGCAAAAACTGTTGACATCGTTACACCCGCAGAATTACGCAAACATTAGAAAGTTGAAAATATATAAGAATTCGTATGTCATGTAACCAAATAAAATGTAGGGAAATTATGACTGAGTTTCTGCGAACCTGTCATATATAACACCGTCGACGTGAAGATTTCTGAAGTACTCCACGTTTTTCATGGTGTTAAGATCGTCCCCCCAAACAAACGAGACTAAGTTGAATTTCTCAGCTCGATGAAGCGCTGAGGCGTCCTAAAATATTAAGTTCACCCCTGAGAAGTGAGTTGCTCAAGAAAATTGTAGTGATGTAGGATATTACCTGAAGCAGCTCTTCGCTATGGAAATTAACACCTAAAAGTCCGTTGCCGGCGGCAAAATTCACAGCTAACTTTGAGCAGTCCGTTCGTATATCCTTCAATATTAGTCAAATAATGAGGTAATAGCCTAACAATAATTAAACTAGGTGGTACCTGAAAAGGAGTGTATCGTGTGGTAGGACCGACAACTAGAAACATTACGGGATACATATGCTGTTTTAGGGTTATCCTGAAGAAAAAAACGTTGAAAGAAAAACAGACCTGTCTTTGCTTCCACCTCTTTTCTTAATGTCGACCCTATTTTTTTCACTAAATAATTTGTTTATGACGGTTAGCGAATGCTGTAACAAAACGAAAGTATAGTCGTTTTGAGATCTTTAGCTTCGGCACGTATGTGAGGACTAGCATCCAGCAGTTTAAATATTTGTTCTCATCACTTACAAACTGCAGACATCCGGGTCAAAGCTTGAGAAAATTACTCGTCTTTTGCCTGCTCCCTCTATAACATTTCGTAAAATGACGTCAACAAAATCATTACGCTCCGTATTAAAAGCAGGACACTCATGACTTCCATCCTGAAACAGAGCGATGTTAGCCTAGAGCAGCACACAACAACTTTCGTCAATCTTACCTTCATTTTCATTGGATATTTGATCTCTATATTAAATCCCACATGTGGACTGACTGCGTCCAGTACTTGCCTCAAATGAGGGAACGGATTATTGTCATCTTCGCTACCCTCCTCTTCACCTGGAGTGACCCTCCATGTCTGGTTCAAATGTTCACCAGGATGCTCGAGTTGTAGGAGATGAAGCTGGTCAAGACTTAGGTCCTGTAATAGGTCTGTCATTTGAGGTTCATTTAAATTCGAAAGAAAAAAAGCAGAATTTTCCCTTGATTTGTATACTTCGGAATGAAATTCCGACATACTACATTATAGATAGCTGTTAATTTAAGCTAACGCTATAGAACACCATCACTCCTCAATGCGTCCCGTGTAGATTCTCTCTCAGCTCACGTACAAGCGGCAATAGTTAGTTCCCTTGAGCTGGACATCCCTCAACACCATCTCTCTGACTGCACTTTGTCGGATTCACAAGATGTCTCTGTTTACTAGCAGGTTCACAACCCCATGTACCTCCGGATTTTCACTCTCTGCTTGTATCAACAAATGTAGTGCTTCTCTCTACTTACTTAGGCTCCCAGATTTCTCAATTCTGATGGATAGTGACACATTGGTGGCCCAGAAGAATAATTGTTACATCTACACGGAAACAATTCTCAAGTAGCAGCTAAAGAATGGATGGAAGAGTAGGGAAGAAAAGTTCGCGGCAACTAAAAAAATGCGGAAAGTAAAAAGTGAACGGGCTCTGCAAACGTTCTCGAGTGGATCCGCCCTAACTTGTCCTAACTGCATACTTCATAAAACTGTTCTCTGCCACTATCTCGATCCCAATAACTCTTCATACGAATACCAAGTTCTCAGTGCAGTGTAGACATAACAAAAAGATAAAAGTATCTAAAAATCAATCCACTTAGGATTTGCGAAGTCGCTTTACAGTAGTTCGTAGTCGTTGTGGTTTTGGAACGCGTGTTGGTTTATATTCACAATGACTTGCGGAGGGCAGCCGATGTACCAAGTCAGTGTTTTTATCCTTCCAGACAAGTCTGGGATCAATTTATCGACTCCGGAGCGGTGAAAAAGTTGGTTGACACTAGTGCGGTTTTGAACCATCGACCGTGCCACAACTGACCTCTTACCGACTGCGCTACACCCACCTTAGAGCCATAGTAACTCTCAGAAAATCACTTAAAATAGAAGAAATATGATTCCGACTTCCACTACTTTGATAGAATAGTTCCCCGCAAAAATATGCGTATATGGATTGCCTTCGGAAAAGTAAAATGACAGCAGTACAACGGAAAGATTCTCTTTTGTAGTGTTGTTATCTTAATACTTATGTGATTTTTAAATAGAGATCAAATTAGTTGGTGACTTTTCAGCTGAGGTCATAGATTTTCGATTTCAGAAAGTTTCGAGTGTTCTTCGAAAAGTAAAAAGTTATTCATAAAGATTGGAACTTTCACTCGAATCGTGTCATACAAGTTAAAAAAGCCACCTGTGAACGTTCTAAAAAAATCATAGTACCTTTTGGAAAGCTTCTGCTCCTCACCTTAATAGCCAATTGATGGTGCCTAACTTTATGGTGGAATAGGTCCCGCTTTCGCCCAGCAACTTCAACCATGACGTGAAAATCATGGTAGATTACCGGCTGCATGTCCTGTTGACATAGGTATACATATATGTATATTTATATGGTACTCAGAGGAATTTCGGGATTTAACAATGCTCCATACCTTAGTCAGTTGCACATCGAATTCTACATAGTCAGCACCATTTTTAGCCGCTTCACTTAAGGAATGTATCGTGTTTTCTCTAGCAGCAGCCATCCTGAAGGCGTTGTTGAGTTATTATAAAGTTGGGGATACTGTAAAGCTTACTTCGTGTATGAACTTCCCATGCCTCTATGGCCGACCTCAAGTGTATTGCGTTTCTTCCAGTGTCGTCCCCATGAAACCGCTATATTATCACGAAGAGAACGATCCATAGGTAGTGACTTCACCAACATGTAATCGACTAAAAAAGAATTATTTTGTTACTCTTTTGAAGTGAACAAGGGAAGATGGACACAGAGTAGGGTGAGAAGAAATTTATCAGGAAAGGTTGAAGGAGCATGTAGCCTTACTATCAATTTGTCCGATTGGAATGTTTTTCAAAGAGATAATCGGAAAAGTGGCTTTTCCATAGAGATCAGGAAGTGCTGCTGGAAGCGCATATGCCAGTCCAATGCGATCCATTTCGTTGAAAACTTCGATACGAAACGCCTGAAAGTTGTGTTTCTTTTTCTTAAAGTAAGAGCTTATTACGATTTAGGAGAATATGAACATTAACCGGGAAATCCTACGGAAAATGTTCTGATTGTCTAAGTAAAAGGAGAGGGCGGAGGAAGAGGAAGAGGACAACACTGCCCCTCACCAAATGCTCCAACGAGACAGTACGGGTTTTGAAAATGAGGTAGTCGATTTTATTTCGGAAAACTGAACCGTTCACATATTGCTGACCGAAAATTGGATCTTCTCTACTCAGCACCTAAAAGTAGAGCTGGTATTTGCTAGCAAAATATGTCAAATATTTAACTCACTGATAGTTGTGTGTTCGAAAAACTGGGTACATCAGGCAGAACTGGGTCGGGATCCGGAAGGCAGTCCTCATCGACGCTTTCCCGCTAAAGTGTTTCGAGTGACCAACTATTCCGAATATCTACTCAGTGGTTGCATCACATCGACAACACCGGCACCATAAAGCGCATGCATAGCCGTGGAAGATATTTAGAAGAGAAGATATTTTGCATGCTGATTGCTAGAGGAAATTTGACAGAAGGCAGTTGATCACAACATGTTCTGCCAAAAAAGAAGTATTTTAATGTGCAAAGCATGTGATAGATAGTTGAATACAGTGTTTTGGTAGACAGAGGATGCCCTCCACAGCATGCCCTTACGTGTATGACGATCCTCGTATGAATAAATCTGTAATCCAAAGCTTGACAAATTTTTTTTCGAGCTACCATATATACACTATATATACATACATGAATTATATTATATCCTTCAGTACTAAGATCACTATCTAACTTCATTTATCATTCAATTTCACTTCATTTCTTTTGATTTTAAATTAGATTTTTTTGGATTAAAATTGCTAATTTCAAATCAAAGCTGTTATACTATTGTGCTAATCGTTTCCTTTAAAATTCATTTCATCTATTGTTACCTCTCTGAAGCGCACATCAAATGGCACAACTTTGATTCGATGCTCCTTGTTTTTCTGGGAGTCCTTGTAGAATTTCAAAGCCTAAAAACCAACACTTTATATTGTAAACAAGCTGAAAATCCAAACACATTGCTTAAAACCAATCTCAAGTTCTTCGGTTTTGTTACTTTTAGGTGTACTTTCCGCTTCTATTCTTCTTGACCGACTTGTCGCTTTCTAACGAAATATACGCTTGTTTTCTTTCTTTTCTTCTTTTTTTTTGAGGGGGAGAGTACTTGCTTCGGTACTTCTTATTATGGTTTTTAGTTAGTCAATGAGTTATGCAGATCTGGCAGCATAAATCCGGTATAGTGACTCTTTGGGAAAAATTTACTTCTACAGAGATTCCTGGTACAATACCGCTTTCTTCTTCTACGTCTACTTCATAGCACTAGAATTTCTTGGCAAAAATATTACCTCCGGGAGCAACTTATCACATGAGCTTAAAATGCGGAAAAAGGTGTTAGCATGATTACAAAAATGATTACGCCCTGAAAAATGATATTGAAGAAGAATTGTTGACGATATCGATACCAAACTTCTATCTTTACAACTATCCCGACGTATTGTATTTTAAGATGGAGAAGGAAACAAAAAAAGAGGGGCAAAAGATCCACTAGTTTTTTGGAGTTAATATTTACTACTAGAACCTCATAGTACGGGATATAAGGCTTAGTTAAAGCTCAAAATGTCGTTCAGTTCCTCGCTAGGAGTAGTCTACGGCCCGCAATAATTGTCGGATCCTACTACATATCATTAGGCACTACGTAATCTGCAAATCTCACTTCGCCATGAATCCGTAGAAGTACAACATTTTCTTCATTGTGGATAATCCATCCATCCGATAACAAGTGGTTATCAGCTAAAGAAAAATCTGTCCGGTGACCCTCAGCTGGAAATATTAAGACGAAAGACTATTAGAAACATACCGTAGTTCCCAAATACATCGTCTGAAGAGAATGTTTGGTTGAGCGGAATGAAAATTGATCGCGGCAACAAAAAAGATTCCCACCTACAAAGATTTTTTTGCGAGTTCTTGAAAGGAATGTATAATAGATGCGAGATGGTGTTTAACAAATTTCTAACAAAGCTACCAACTTGAAGGTCTAAACCCGTTTCTGCGGGACTATTCCGTTACAAACCTCAGCAAGCATTGGAAGTGGGCAAAATTAAGTTTTGAAAATACCAGTGGAAAGCAAATGATTTTCAGATATAATATATGCGGACTACAATAAATGTTTAAGTCCCACTTGATATTTGACTTGTTTAGCACTTGATAATTGCTTCAGACCCTCCTTTTTTTACAAGACCAAATCGAATGATCAAATCGAAAAAAAGTCGATTGTTTTCAAAAGGACATGATTTTGTTGCGTAAAATTCAGCGAAATTCTAGTGAACTCTGTTCCATCTTGTTCTTTTTTTCTGTTTTATGGCACACCTGTAGGTGTTTGAATAAATAAATAAATAAATAAATAAATAATTTTCAGCAGATTCTATGGATTATTTCCGTACTTGAATTGGCCAATTTTTCTCGCAAACAGACGATATTTTAAATGATGTTAAATTCAGTTCTATGTACAGGGTCCGAAATTTCTCCCTTGGTCCAGAACTCCGCCCACCTCTATACCAGGGATGGTACGATTATCGTGGCCTAGGCATGGGTTACGATCACCGGCCATCTCACACCTCCCTGGGCGATTCCTCTGGCGATTCTGCATGCATAGATAGACTCTATTGTATTTAAACTCAAATCACTGGGTTGCGACACTTTTACACAGTTCTTACTTAGGAGAATAGGAGTGATTACTTGAAACATCTAGGAAGAAAAATTGCTAACAAACAAATTAAACCAAGAAATAAAAAAGGAAAGTAAGGGACTGAAAAGAAGAAAGAAGTGAATGGTAGCCGAAATCATGGTGGAACTTGAAAAAATCTAAAACATGAGAAGCTCTAATTTTTCTCAATAAAATTCCTTAATTCGTTGCTTTCCAGCAACTGTTTTTCTATGGGGTGTTTTATCCATAGATAATGGAACCCGGCCAGCACATTATTCGACCAAAGCCATGCTAGAATATGTGAATTACTCCACCGTGCTTCGTTTAATGTATCTGTCGTTTTTCTTCCGAGAAATTTATTCTATCAATTTATACTACTTTATGAATGCTTGTGAAAGCTAAAGCTGAGGTTTGATGTAGCTGTGTAGTTCTAATGGGAAGGAACTGAGCAGAATAGTCGTCAACGTTTGTTTACTTTTAAATAAAATGGTGTGGCGCAGAATTCCCAGAGGGATCGCCTAGCGGGGAGGTATGAGATGCCCGGTTATAGCCAAGGTAGAGAATTTGTACCTTGTAAATAGGATTGAATTTCAAAAGACAACTTCAAAAACAAAAATAGTTCGTAGAAGCTGCGAAAATCTGGTTTTGGTGAAAACAGTCGAAACATTTCCTCCTATTTGGTCACTCAAAAACAACGACCAACTGTCATCCATCGTCCGTCCAATTTAAAGGCATTACCCCACGAATCTGGGGTGGTGCGGATTTCCGGTGGAGTATTCGTGTACGGGATCCTAGATTATTGAGAGCAGGGTGATTCCGTTCATGTCTTCTTAATTGCCGTAGAAAACGGCCCGGAAGATACGGTTTCGAGCGTTCCGGCGCACTATTTCCTACAACGAGTTTGATTGGAGCGCGCCAGCCTTGTGCATCTTCCGGACCGTTTTTTACGGCAATTAGGAGGAGATGGACGGAATCACCCCCTCTAAATAATGTACGAATACTCCACATGAAATCCGTACCTCCTCAGATTCGTGGGATGATGCCTTTAATTTTTTCTTCGAACATAAATGTCAAGTCAACCGAGCTCCTATATTGCCTCAGTGATATATGCTTCTAAAAGGAATCCCGATGTTATAGCATACTTTTAGTCCTGAAAACTTAGATTAGATTTTAGATTTGAACAGATTAGAATTAGAAATAGAGAGGAGTTATATATTTAATAAATAGCTCTTTGAGAAGTTTTCCGAACTAGTTTCTTCTCTTTTTCCTTTTTTTCTAAAGCTACCAGTGTATACGTTTTTTTTTTTTTTTAAATAACTTTCAACCTTCAACTTTCGTCAATTTCCGAAGATGATGGAAATCATGTATTCACATATGAATTGAGAGGCCAAAATGTTGTGAACGTTTTTCTAGCTGAGAATATGTCAAATATTCTATTTAATTTTGAGGAAAAAGCGCGAGAGCTCCAGACGCCCTCCTTTTTCAAGGAGATGTATGCGCAAGATATGCCACTGGCAAGGTTACGGTGGTGTGAAAGTAATTAGGGAAGTTTGATGAAATTTCACCTGTTTTAAAAACTTAATTCTGGAAGTATGCTTGAAATCAGCGGCTCATTTGCTTTCGATTGGTATTTCCGAATTTAATTTTCCCCACTCCCAACGATTTCGAGGCCTCGTGGTGGATTAATCCGCGAGAAATGGATTTTAGGAGAGTTAATAGCTGAATAACTGACCCATGTCATCTCATGTAGTACTGGTCTTGTGATTAAATTAGGAATAAATGGCATAAAGTACATGATTTGAAGTTTTTTTTTTTGAGAACATTTTTACTAGACGTGGGCTCCACTAGCTTAGTATGTGGAAACCGTTTAGTAGAAAATCCTAACTTCATAGTTGCGCAGTGCAGGAAAATCTCGCTTACTCCATGTTAGAAAAAAAAGAGAAAAGGAGCGAGAGACTCTGCTTTACAGGGAAACAACGGGTTAATTAAGCCATCCTTCGGTGTGTGTGGTTGTAAATTTCAATCAATTATTATTATTATCAAATATAAATTTGTATTTTCGACAGCGTCCAAAACTTTTAGCAAGTAACTTCATCATATCTGTATTCAAACCAACAATTATATAGTTTTTACTATTTTTTGTAACATGTATATACGTATTTATAAAATGTAGCAAACTATTCACAAAGAATAATGGATGTGGGATTAAAATGTTCTCAAAACTTCTTTTTCTACCTTTTTTTTTCTGTTTCTAAGCTACTCATAATATTTCCTACTTAATCATTGAACCGGTTCTAGGTGGGATGACTTGAGGTACATAATTAGGTACATACATATGTATGCTTGGCGATGTTCACCGAATCCATAAAAATTTATGAGAAAATGAAATCGATCATACCTATGAACAATAAGCATTTGTTTACTGCCTTCTGTGCAAGAATCCAGATAGTATCCAACCATATAACGATATTTAAGTTCTTCTGCTGTTTCACTGATCTCGGCAGTACCTGTCCAGACATCACTAAACCAACATTGTTAATTCCGCTCAACTCGGTTAATTGGAAAGATTAATGACTTTTCCGGAAAGTGGTTGGAACTAATTTTGATCAAGATAATCTCAAAAACCTAATTTTGTATAAAAACAAATAATGTTGGCCAAAACAGTCCAAGTGTAAAGTGCGACATCCAGAAATATGGAAGCATTGGTTAACATAAATGTCCTTTGCGGTTTGTATGCACCTTAGAAAGATTTCAGGATAGAAGGAACAAAGTACACTTTTTTATTCAAACACGTCAATACTTTGACTGCAAAAGTTCGTAAAAAGAAGGAATATTCTCAACAAATTTGCAGCAGATTGAAGGGTGGATAAGACTTTCGAGACTTGTCTTTGAATGTTCGAAAAGCGAATAATCGGATGAATAAATATTTCCTGATTGAACTTGATTGTTCGAAATCTCTCAAACACTTTCTGAACACTATGGATTTTTAGTCGGAACAACAAAAGGAAACTATGCACGTTATTCACGAAGCAGTAAGAAAGACGTCAAAATACCTTTCAAAATGTTTTTTTTTTGTTTTTTGGAAAATTTATTTTGCTTTGTCCAATTATGACGAATAAGCGCGACATTTGTCTTTGTATGTATGAGTAAATTATTGCTTTTTGAGCTGACGTGAGGAACAGAAGCGTTACTCAGTAATTGAAGGAGAGAATTCTAATTCTGAGACCATCCAAAACGTTGTTCTTTCGTAGCACTTAACATCTCATTAGCAGCCTTTTTCAATATATTTGAAGAGTTAATTAGCTAACAGTAAGGTGTTTGATTTTCCAAAACCTAGCGAAGCTGGCCTAGAAAAGATGAACATTTCTGACGTATGTTCAATCAGAAAAAAAAAGTGAGCGGAGTCCAATTGTGAAATCCATAGAAGTCCTCATTAATTGCCGTTTTTAGAAACTCCTTTTGCCTACCTCCTATTTATATGTCATAAAAATCTTAGTAAACATTTGATCATTGTTCCTATGCATTTATATTCGTGAAAAAAATAAAACAAAAGAATTTTCTAGATGAAAGTGAAAAGATGTGGGTACATATAAGGAACTAGACTTACCTGTCTGTGAGGCTTTTCGTGAGTGGAAGAGCTTTGATCGGGTCCCATTCACCTAGTGAAGCATCTGATCCACATACAAATACTTTTTCCCATAGTTTTAACCTCAAAGCTCTTACTCGAAAATTCACACGCGTTTTTTCCATCATCTGTAAATGTTTTTTTGATATAACTAAGAAAATAAATTTTATAGGGCTACTTAAAGGCAATGGTATTCGCAGAGAATAAGACGGAAATTAAAAAGCTTGCCAGCTGACAATTGAACACCAAATGAGCAGGTCTAATCTAGGACCTGACAATCCACATACCGCATGTCTGAATACCTTGTACACGAATGTGTTTCTCTTACAAAAACATAATAAACCATAATTTGAGACAAAAAAAAACATACTAAAAAACATTTGGCGCTATAAAACAGTTTGATGGAGCGAATAATCTCTATTTTGGAAAGTTTTTCTCTATTTTTCTCTGTTTTCAATTCTATCCTTCTTTCTATTGTTTTTTTTTTCTATTCTAATCTCTATTTTTTTCAAAGTTAAATTTGCGCTGGATGTCGGAGAAAAACTCCACAACAAATGTTGTGAGGAATCAGAAAAATTCTCCATGAACAGTTTTTCTTTGCTGCACGCACTTTACCTCTGAAATGTCCTAAGTTTTGCTTTTCTGTCTAGGTGCGGTAAATCCATGGATATAAAAACATAGCTCTGAAAGTTTCGGCAACTATGATGGATATGAAAGATAGGAGAAAACATAATTTTATTCTTGTTCTCGGTCAGATCCAGTTTCAGTAAGCAAAATATTAAATAGATGGAGGCACTAGGACTTGTCAATAATTCAAAAACGGAAGAAAATTATTCAGACATGGAGATTAAGTTCAGAATAATGCATTCAAAATTCATGAGTTTATAACTTCGAACCTGAATTTCTTGGTAATTTGTGGCCCGTAGGTTTCTGGGAACATTGTATCTGTTATGAGTCTGAACCGTTTTGATGAGATTACACTTAAAAAGTCAGCATTTCTTCATTTTCCTACAATCAGCTCAAATTTACAGAACAAATGCTGAAAAGAATTTAGCTTCAGGAAACACAGGAACTCATAAGTTCCCTTCAGCAGTAAGCGTTTAAACCTACAAGTTCTAGACGTAGGTATTTCTTGGTGAATTTTTCTCAAAAAATACAAAAGCTTATTGACATCACAGGTCTCTTCTCTCTTCCTTTGTTTCCCACAATAAGTTTTTTAAAGAATTATGTAAGGCGAAAATAGTGCCGAGAAATCAGAGAAAAGTACGGATTTTTTAAAGCAGTTCGTGCATTATTCGCCTTTGTTTAGCATTTTCATTTTTGTACCTTGCAATCTCGTAGGAACATCAAATAATCAAATGGATGCTGTACTCTTCCCTACGCGTACTCTCAAAATCACTGAAAATTGAGGAGATTTTGCACTTATATGAGAGAGAAAATTGGACGGAAAAAAGAGGAACTATTTCGCTTCGAGTATTTCCAGTCCTGAAAACTAAGAAACTACGCGGTGACGAATGTATCACATGTTGCCAGCATAACAAACCGGAGAGGCTGATGTCGCAGCGATTGTCGTGCGAGTCAAAAAGGGGGGCGTGAGAAAACGCGTATTGCATCGCTGATACGGCGATGAGAGAAAAGCGTGCATAAACAAAGGATGACGTAAGATACAACGATTTGGAGATGTAGTTCCGGCGAATGACCAGAAGCTCGGAGGTGCGTCCGAGGATCCGTCGCCTGCCCTATCACATAGAGCAAAGTCGGCTAAAACAACAGAAATATGAGGTGCGCAGTGTCATTCGATATAAGCGCATCGAGGACAGAACGTAGAGTGCATTTCAGGCAATCAGGACATTTTTCCACTAAGGATAGATGATGCTGCGACGATGCTGAGAACGCATACATGTAGAGCATCGTGTAATCGATTGTGGTGGTGAGAAGCCAAGAGAGGCAGCGGAGGTTCGCGCATGATTGTGTGAATTGTCTGGAACAAGCAGTTGTAGACAATCCGGATATCACCTGACGCATGCTTCATTGCCGAGTTTATTTGTTGTATTTTTTTTATCAGCGCCCAACCCCTTTCTGCTAGCGACCGCGCACGTGATTCAAAGCCAGTCCACTCAATTTCTATCAGATGCTTTCGGAGTCGTGTTTTCGGAGAGCAGAAGGCATTCCCGCAGAGAAGTGGGCAGTTAATAACGCAGTTTCCAGACATCGAAAACCGCCATGTAGTGAAAGAATTTTTTTAAAGTTTTCTTTTTGAGATTAAATAGAAGCTGGAAAATCAAGAAAAACAAAAGAAACGAATGAAGAAAGCGAATGAATATTCGGAGCAAGTACTAGATGGAATTGAATATACTAATAGAGATAAATTTGGAGCACATCGCGCGAATGTTCACAGTATTTCATGGGTAGTTTCAGTCCTCTCTAGCTTATGTTTTCTATAGTTATCTTATTTGTCGGTTTCCTTAAGCTCACACCTGTTTGGGAAATACCAGTCCCACTGGAATGCTTCCAAATATTGGCTCAAACAATCCAAAATTCTCTCGAGTACCCTCAGCAGTTGAGTGGCTTTCTCTGGATGGACTTAGAGCAACCACAACCCCAGTCTTGTTGGTTGGTTCGCTTCGGGCGGTGTCGAACCATCGACTGCTTAGGCGTGGCGGCTACCTCTTACCTGTGTGCTACACCCGCCCGCGGCAACAGCATATGAAAATATTATTGCAGACACCCAAGCTATCGCATAATCTTAAGGTAAGGATTATATAAGATAAAGGAAGAAGCTTATTTATTCTTTATGATAGAAGTATTGTCTCAAGAAATAATTTGATCTGAAATTCAAGTGTTTTCGGCTCTAACTTTGTCAATTAAATTTTACAAAACTGAATTTAACTGATTAATGTTAACTTATACAAAACACTTCTGAAAAATTGGTTCCTTTATCTGTTGACTTATAATTTGGATATAAATAGGATTTTTAGAACCAATCATAAGGTCAAAATCAATCTACACCATAAGTAATATGTGAATCTTACGACGTTCTGCAGAATTAGAGCATTTGACTCGGCCTCAGTGGTGATCATGCGAACGCAGGAACGCTATGAACTCCTCCCAATCTCATGCAGAGCATATAATTACCGTTGTAACTTACCTCACATACTAAAATAATATATGACGAGAGGATAGCCCTTATGAGATAACTGTTTCCTGCGGGTTTTTCTGACGCCGATACCTATACTTACATCGCTATGCTCGTTCGATCGGTGCGTAGGGCAGAAAATAGAGGTAGTGTGAGTAAGTGGCTGTGATGTATGGCATTTGTTCGGGAAATGTAAGTGGCGGGAAATATCCATGCAGCGCTTTAGTGCCGGTGGAACTTTCCTCGAAGGGATGATCCACTGTTCCAGTCGTCCAGCATCATTTGCTTCGAGCTTCGCCATTGCTTTCGTGCTGGGTCATCTGAGTAATAGAAAACAACCGACCTATGTTAGTTTATCTGATTTTATTCAGATTAGAAAGGAGAGAAATAGATAAAAGTACACGAACGGTTCTGGAACGATATGATAAACAGTTATGTAGTGGAAAAACTGCCAAGAGACACCTGTCTCTTGAAACTCTCGGGCTGATACGTCAGCGTGGAGCAGCACGAGCCGCAAGGAATCAGTAGATTCAAATGAGTTGGGAAGGAATTCATATGCGTCCAACGTCTCCAATGTGTCAGGTTGATGAGAAAGTCTCGCCAGTTTTTTTTTTTGGAAAATTCAGAACTTTCGGCTTTTGATCAATACCCATGATATATCACGTAGTATTTGTAGAACATTCTCGAAGCTTCCCCGCAAAAGATTCGCAAGAGAAGATACAGTCTTCGAAGACAGACCGCGAATTTTAATTTTAATTTTGGGATTTGAGGGAATGCTGTACTACGAGCTTCGGCACATCTCCTTCATGATAATGTCAGACTCTATATAGCTAAGGAGACCCATAAAAAAATTGAAAAGCTAGCTAGGTACCCCATCCTCCCTATTCTGCCCCTTCTGATTATCATTTATTCCAGCCTCCTTAAGGCTTTCCTGGCGAAGAAAATTCTCACCAAGTTTGATGACATTAATCGGACGGTCATCGACTTCTTCGACACCCAGCCTCCCCACTTCTTCGAGAAGGGGATGGTTGACCTGCCCGTTAGGTGGAGCACTGTAGTGACTAACGATGGCTATTGTACTGTTGATTGATTACCATCGCATGCCGAATAAAAGAATAGAAGAAAAAAACCACAAAACTGACAAGGCTTTCTTACCAGCCTAATATATTGGAGTTCCACTGAAATTGGCAAAAATTCGGCAAGGAGTGAAGACAACCGGTGTATGAGCACTTCAAGAGCGTAAAGAGCGCATAAAAACGTAACGTAAGAACGTAACGTACGATGAATTCATGGAGAACTTATCATGGAAACAAGATTCAAAGTTGTTTGAACATACTGTTCATTAACAGTTCCGGTGTTTTGACTCAAAAAATCCAGCACTCGCGCGATCTGTTATTTTCGAAGTGGAAGCAAGGGCAGAAATCAGTAAATCGAGAAGCGGTAAACATCAACATCGTTAATTCGATTGTGGTTTTCAATTAAGACCTTCAAATAGATAGGACTAGTACTGTTGCTGCTGAATAGTGAAGAGAACAGGACGTAAATAATTAGTTCTCGTGCCTTCTACTATTGTTGGAAAGAGTTCTTTTGAGTTTGCAAAAGTTCAGCGAAATGAGGTGAATTTAATGTACGGTTCAGAATCTCCTAACAACAGGAAAAGTGGAAAACATAAAATGTTCTTATTCAATTGTCGGGAGCAAAAAAGAAGCCGAACATCTCTGGAATATTACTTTTGAAACTATTAGTATTGGAGAGCAAAAAAAAAGAGAGTGGAGGTCCAGCGGAACATGCGTTATTTTGAAACTAGGCTATTTAAAAATGATTTACTTTTTAACCGTTGACCTAATCAAACAAATTTCTGGATTTCGAGACATTAATGCCTATTTTACGTTCATTTTGCCTAATGAGATCTTCAGTGCCATGACGTTCCTTATTTGAATGCAGTTCTCAGTTTCTTCGTGATTATTTCTTTTCCTTAGGCTCTTTTGAGCAGACCTAGTGGAAAGTGGTACACATAAATATATGAAAGCCTACATTGAGGGCATCACTCCACGAATCTGTTGTGGTGCGGATTTCAGGTGAAGTATTCGTATAAAGGATAGTAGATTATGGAAAGGGGGGTGATTCCGTCCATTTCTTCCCAATTGCCGTAAAAAACGGCCCGAAAGATACAGATTCGAGCGTTCCGGCGCACCATTTTTCACATGGAGTTCGATTGGAGCGCGCCAGCCTTGTGCACGCGCCGCATCTTCGTTTTTACAGCAATTAGGAAGAAATGAACGGAATCACCCGCCTCTCCATTATCTACTATCCCGTATACGAATACTCCACCTGAAATCCGTACCAATTCAGATTCGTGGAGTGATGCCTTTAAATATTTTTCCTATGAAATGACCAACTATAAAGCCCTGAAAAGTGGGTAAGAAAAGCCTAATATTTCTTCAGGGTTGCTTTTATATTGGAAATACATTAGTTTTATAAAAGAAGTACCTGTTTAGAAGGATTGAAGGGAGCGATCACAATTAGGAAGGGAATAATATGAAATCATTCTACGGACTCTCCCTCTCTCATCTAGCATGTATAGCTGGATGGTCGTGGTGAGGTTTGTGAAGCATAACGAGGTTTTGCTTATCTCTTCGTATCTTTTCTTGGCATCCAGTGAAATAAAAGGATTAAAGAAAGCTCACACCTGACATTTGTGGTCGACAGAGAAAGAAATGAAAACTGTGAAGTAAAATATCGAATTATGAAATATTTAAATTAAATGCGGACAAAATTCGGGTATAGGTCGTTGAGTCAACCTACTAACGTTATTTTTTGTTAAACAATGATGCAGAGAATGAGGAAAAAGCCCGCTTTGATCAAAAATGACTACGTAGAAAATAATAATACCAATAGGTCGGGTGTAGCGCAGTTGGAAAGAGGTTCAACAGGCAAGACAATGGTTGGAAACCGCCTCATACCGACATACTTTGTCCTTTATATTTCAATATCACCAATAATTATGAATTAAGCAGTAATCATCCGGGAATATGACGCCCCGAAGCAATGTAGTACAATGCAGATAAACATCAATAGTCAATAATTATTTATTATAAAATTGTTCATGTGATCTATTCAAAGGAATTTACATATTATGACTTGTATAACTCTACATTCATACTACGTTGATACTCGAAAAAATCGATACCATGAAGTTATCGATTTGAGATTGAAACCGATGACTTGTGAAATACAGTGTTAAATGAGCTATGCAATCAGGTGACACGAATATATCGTGTGACTTCCTTAGAAGTAATATAAGAAAAACCAATGTAAAAATAAACAATTGTTTTGCTGTAGATGGCACATGAATCAGGCAACTGAGGCTGAACATTGAATATATACTCGCGACTGTCTATGAGTCGAACAAACCTATGACAAGACTAGTTTCATACGGATTTTCAGGAGCACATAACACTGCTAGAGGACGCTGATTTTTGAAATCGACGGCAACGTTCGCATGTTGCTGAGTGCGTAATCTTTTGGATTTCGGGCTGAGATTAAATGCAAGACATTTGGGAAAGCAAGAGAAGAATGAAAAAGGAAACGTATGATAGCTGGGATGGACACTTTAGACTCGTTGATGTTCGAGTTGTTGTTGAGCGGCAGCTAGCTGCGCTGATTGAAGTTGATATGTCCCGGGAACGATGCCATATCCGGCCGCAGCATATCCGTACGGGTCCAAGCCGGCTGCCTGTGCTGCTTGAACTGAAACAAACACACACATTTCTTCAAGAATATCACATCCCGTATAGTTGAAGATTTCACTCAAATGTCAACTATGCGAAGAATACAGAGCTATTCGTTGCAAATAATAACTCCAGTCGTTCTTGGATCTTCCATTCTACTTAATAGGCTAAAAGTCGGCAAACACCAATACAAATAGAATGAGAAAGTAAGAATAGAAATTTCCAGGTTATAATAGTTCAAGTGCTATTTCAGTTATTAGTCGGTAAGGAACTGGCTGGTCTGAGTTTGGACTTACCGAACGTGTTTCAGATAGTTTCTCCCAACAATAAACAATGCCTCATTCGGGAATGACGCACTTTTTGAGATGGAAGAGAATCCATCTGTGCTGCAGAAAACATGAATAAAGTATGTAGCAGCTACTGTTAAAGACTAGAATAGCGAGCTCTCGAAATAAGCAGCATTTTCACGGAGCCTTCGCACGGAACATATAGTCTCAGTCTTGTTTCCTTCTTAGAAATCCACAACACTCGCCTTGGAATCGTGATCCTGCTTGCGGAATAGCATATGCGGCTCCAGCTCCTTGTCCATTTGCAACTGCTGCAGCCAGGGCTGTGTAGTCCACGGCTCCCTGGCTCTGAGCGGCAGCAGCTCCAAGTAGTGGATTTACTAGTCCAGCAGAAGGATAGTAGAGTTGTGGTAGTCTGGAAACCAGCACAGTAAGCATACGATAGATCACCACAACGCACGCAGCTCACCCCAAACGCACATGCGTGCCGGCACGAATCGCTGTTAGTTGCGAAAAGAATTAGATGAATGTGGATGGCCAAAAGAGGAAAGTGAAGGCAGATGATGATGTACGGTTGCATGTTGCGTGCCAACCTCACAAAGCTAGCTAGTTACGTCAGTTGATAATTCTCGAGAGATGGATTTTCGACAACCTCACCACGATCACCTAGCTACACAGGCTAGGTGGACGGGCTAGGAATCGTCAAAGCCCGCCACCCTCACACACAGCATGGAATCAATCTGCACACGCACGCCTAACCTTACATTTTCTGTACGTTTGTTTGTTTCATTATTCCGTCTCAACCACAGGACATACAGCTAAAATGATATGGATACGTCGAACACAGCAGCTTGTGGCCCTGACACCGCACTGCTGGTAGCAGTAACTCAGATCACTTCGAACACACATGAACTAGCAGTACTTACCCGATACGTGTCGGGAACAGAGCCTGTAACTGTGTCTGCAGTGGCAACTGGACCTGGTTCGCCAATGCTGAAACGAATGGAAAAACAGATATTCGAATTCTGAGCTCTCAACAAAACAGTCTCAAAAATCAGTTTGGTGTCAGTTTCAGTGTTCCAGCTATTCTTCTTCGTGGAAAGATTCCTGTGAAATTGTTTTAGTGTTATCGTGCGTCGTCTGTAGCTACACGAAATTCTATTTTAACTCTGAGATGAGAAGAGACAAAGCAAAAAAGGAAGCCTCGGAATAATGTTGAAATCGTTCCTACGCGCTAGCTTTCAACGACCAGCTATGAACAATTAAGAAAAATTTCCAGCGGAAGTTTTTGTGTCACTTCAAGCGACCCACGTAGTGGTTCCCAGGACTTGACGTGAGGAGGGCAGTTTATTCAAGGCACAAGTCACAGGAAAGGCAAAAAAGAAGAGCGAAAGTGCGAGACTTGCAAAAATAGTTTTTCACTAGGTTTTTAGGCTATGTGAATGGTACTGGATAACTTCTGTGCTGTATGAGGAGGTAAAAGTAAAGATGTATAATGTCTTCAAATACTACTGCAATAACCACGAAAAAAGTGAATGATACTAAACCACTACTACAGTATCCACTAATACTAATAACGCTAATAACAATAATAATAACACAATCACACTAATAGGAGCGAGCTGTTCAAAAACGAGCAAGCTTGTCTAGGAAGCAAACAAAAAGAAACTTTTTCCATGGGAAATGATTACATTGAGATATTGAAGCATGTGATTTTGTTACCTAGGCTTCTAATTAGCTCCAATATGAGGTGAAAATTATGATGTAAAATTCAATATTGATGAGAAGTATTTGAACATTAAAGTTCCAGTTTCTCCGAGAATTTAGCGTGTGACAAGCAGAAATGCAAACAAGAATATGATGTCAACAAGAATAGCACATGAACACAATTTTGTAGTGAGTTAAAAAACGTTTTCCGCGAAGATATGCGAATACGCGGGAAACATATCTCTGGAATACTTTAGTGGGACATTGTTTGTCTTTTCAATTACTGTACGCTCAACTACATGAACTGACTTCGTTCTAAGTATTTGCTGAAGTTTACTTTGTGTAATCGACTATTTTTATGGTAGTTTCACTTCCTAGGATCTTGTAATAATAACATTTTGATTAAAAAAAAAGAATTTCGTTAGTTACTGCCTACCTGCCAACTGCACATTCGTTCGTGGCTTTGCTCCAAGATATGCTAGATTCACATTTGCTTTTCGACCATCTATAATTGGATTCGGATCTTTACATGCTCGTTCTGCTGCCGCACGATCTTTCATAGTCACCTGAAAAAAATCACTAAAAATGCTAGACTTCTGTTTACAATTTAGGTCGATAAATCATTGGTTGAGGAAAACTCAATGAAACTGTAAGGAAATCGGATCATTAGAACTTAGTTTTGAAAGATTTCGAAGATTCGTTCCTTTCAGATTCCTCAAGTTGGACAAGAGAATTCTAGAAATCAGAACAGAATTTAGATCTTTTTGTTTTTCCCAAAAGTTGAACTCCTCGGATAGATCCGATGACATTTACAGACTAATTCTCTTAATTTTACAGTTCCTACATGAAATTAGAAAGGAAAATAGTTCTAGGTGTTCTTGGATATACCAATAAAATAGGCTAAATGAAAAATACTGCTAAAATAACTCAACTAGTGAATTTTGGAATATCTAAGAAATTCCGGATCTGGCAGAAATCTCGTAAATTTCAACGAAAATGAGTAGGAATCTTGGTGGAAGTTAGGAAAAGCAACGAATGTCAGTATTAGGACTTGTTTCAACATAGTGTATATTATTTTGCATCGGGAGAGCAGAAAATATACAGTAACGTTAAAGATAAACCAATAGATTCAAGATGTCAAGTTCACTTTAAGCGTTAAAACCATCCTCTTTTCAATTCACTTCAAGTCCTCGTGTAGGATTTAATGCAACAAAGTTATCACAGTGAAACATCCATCTTTTCTCTCAAAGATATAGTGACCGAGAGTAAATCCACTCACAAATCCGTATCCTCTGCTTTTTTGCGTTTGACGATCGGTAATGACCACAGCCTCTTCGATGTCTCCGAATTGTTCGAAATACTCATGAAGAGTCTTGTCGCTTGTGTGATATGGTAGTCCACCGACGAATATTTTCGTAAACATCGTGTCCCGACTTCCTTAATCATGATTCGACACGACGCCGTGAACCCGAAGTAAACAGTGATAGAACAAATTCAGTCACACATTCCACTGTTGCCCGCGGGTGGGTTCATGGCACTAGCTCACGTGACTCACCCGGATCGTCTCTGAACCGGGTTTCCTTCCCCTTTCTTCCTTTCACACACACCCGCACAAACATAAGTTCGCACATAGCAAAACCGGACCCCCTACCTATGACCGAATCTGTCCCGGCAGAGGCGAGTGCAGCGGCGGCCGCTTGTACCAGCGGATCACTCAATTGTCCATATACTGATGAGGGAAGCATATCTGAAAAGATCGGATGTGAAGCTTTTTTGAGAGGAAGCTGAGAAAAAACAGCTCCACCAGATTTCCCAAAGCTCATAGCAAGACTTGACCCTCAGTCCTTGATAATATTTGTTGCTGGGATTATTTTCTAATTAAATATGCGAGATTAAAGCTTGCTTTTTGAAGAAATGGTTAAGACCAGCGCATCTTTGAAAGGGGAAGCTTAAAATTGTATGAGCAAGACTTCCTTATGTTTTAGGCATAGATTCCAAAAAGACGCTGAACACTGGTCGGTCGGTTGCGTGCACCTTGCGATTTCAATATTTGCGTCTGGTACAGATTCTTGAGACCTTTTTTTCCTCGGTGTTCAGCTTTAGCGAAGAGGAAAAGATGTAAGAGGAACTTCTCAAGAAGTCCTTCGTACCGGAAATAAGAACAAGAATGTTCGATTTTATGAAAAAGTGCCATTGATGAGGCTTGACCTGCATCAGATAAGAATTAATTATTGAGATTCCCAGTGAATAAGATTTTTTTTTTGTGCTGAGACAACCTTTTTTGTTTCTCGTTGTTGTTGTTGTTAGAGAGTTCAAAAGTAGAAGTAGAAGAACGAATTCGAGGTCCAAATACGTACCAGAGGATGATAGACTTCAGCTGTGGTTGTGTTAACAATAATTCCCTTTCTAGTTTACTATAATTTAAGTTCAGAAAAACTCTTTTTTAAGCGCTACCAAATAGTAGTAGTAAGCTCTAATGCAGGAATTCCAATCACATTTTGTAGAGAGACAAGAAAACACTGGTCCCAATGCCGAGGTCGAGTTTCTAGAATTGTTGAAAAATTATTGAATTTCTGGAATTACGAATCTTCGACGACCAAAGCAACAAACGTTGTAGAAGAATCAGTATTTATTGTTAATCGTGAACCTCTCAGTCGGAGGTCTCGTAAAGATGGAAGATACAGGAAAATGGCGAGAAAAAAACGTGCAAGCCGGTTTTCTAGGTTTCGGCTTGGAGCTCAGCAAGCTCTTAGCGTTTGGAGAATAACTTTTTCCAGGAATGGATTCTCTTGGTTGATTTAAAGAAGCTGTTCGGGCACTACGTACGCTCAGTGTCATTGATTTATTTAAACTTAGTGATTTTTAAAATCATTTCTCATCGAACAGAGCAGAGATTTTATGTCCTTAGTAATAACACCTGGTGGGAACATTTCTCAGGACAATAACTGCTATAAGTGGGAAGTTTTCAGGGGTTACTCGACCATTATTACTCTGTAGTTCATTCGTCACTCACCTATTTCAACGATACAAACACTGCACACTGCACACTGCACACACAAATGTCCCTGCGGGAAATTAGGAGAACCTGGAATATAATAATGATGGTAATATTCGAACACGAGAATAGTGCGAAACAATTTTACGAAATGTGGGAGAAGAAGTGATGAAGGTAGGAAAAACAAAAAGTTACAATGTACTGGAATTTAAAGTGGAAAAGTCTCGTCTGAAGCGACAGATCTGGAACCGATCGCACCTCGGGCACTGGAAGTGTTCGGAGCACTTCGGCGATTGAGGGAGAGTGGGAGGTTTTGAGAGTCAACACCGCTGACAGCCGCTCGGGCAACTGTCGCTCTCTGTGCTCAACGAAAGCCTCGGCGATGCGATGCGAAACCCTGATGATCCCGTTGTGTCATTCCATTCAAATAAGCAAATACCACCAGAAAGTGTCAGTCTACACAAGATCGCTGCAAGAAATGAAGATATTTCCAGGGACATCTCCAACCGCTTATCCCATCCTACAGAAACTATCTATTATGATCGGCACGATTTTTGTGAAATTACGTGAAAACTGCACGGCAGATTTCTCATGTAGTTCTTGCATCGAATATCAAGTGCTTTACACTGTTATTGCGTAGGTGCAGCAAGAATGTCGGAGAATTCGAGGAGAGTTCGTTGCGTCCAGTGCATCCACGAAGTTCGTAGCCAAACGCATCGTCTGCCTCGGATCGAGGAACGAAAGGAGTTAAACTTGAAGGAATGCTGCATGCAATTCAATACCTCAAAATTCGGCTACGAGGCAGTTACGTAGTTCTCGAAAAAAATGGTGAAAATATATAGTATTTTTAAACACAAATAAGGGTTGGAAAAGGAAGAGATTCCTACGATACATAGAAAGGTGATATTGGAAAGTCGGAAGATGAGGCTGAATATGAATATGGATAGAAGAATATGGACATTCACGTTCCATTCTATCAAAAATGCTACCATGTTTTCTCTTTGGAAATAGTGAATGTGAACTTTTTAACGAGAGGATGAAAAAAGATAAGCAAAGGAAGCACAACGTGGATATGCAGAAAACGAGGCGAAAGCGACCATTTGATGAGGAGCGTAACTCCTTATTAGGAAGAAAGAAGAGAGTAAATCGCGGCAATAGAAGGAAAATGAGACCACTAAGTATGCGGGGAGGAATAGAGGAAATTCCGAAAGAGACAGTTAAATACAGTGATTAAAAATGCTGCGCATGTTTGAAAGATAAGAGAAAGGGACTGTAATTTCTCCGATGCAAACTGGCAAAGTACCGTGGAAACTCTATCTTTAATCTCGGAATACTGATCCAGACTGTTGGTATTCAACACGTTAGTGGTTTAGCACTGCTGATATACATGTTGTATAGGTTTGAGAAGTGGTAGCACCGAGCGGAGGACTCCTCTTTGTTCGAGCACAAGTGTCGCCGTGAGGACACTCTTTAGACATACGCACAAAACATATTTAAAGGTCTTGAACATTCCATCATTCGCTCATCTGAAATAATTTGGGACAAGCATTTTTGAAGAATCCCCAAAGATAACGATTTAAAGGCGAACTTGTACATCATGCTACAATCCTGTCGAACGAGCACACGAACAGCGGAGTATGGACGTTTGTGGATCGGGATGTGTTGAGGGATGCAGCAAGATTGCAAAAGCGTTCCACGAAAGTATTTGGATAACAGTTGGTGTGATACACACACAGCCAGATATCCCTATTTCAAATGGACTGTCGTAATAGGTCACAATGCATAAGAACCCAATTCTGGAACTCGTTCTATTACACAGTACGTTCCTGAGTAATGAGTGCCGTGGCGACAGGGGAACTATCTATGGTTAATAGACGTCAGAGTCAAAACTTCCCAACAGAACGGGTAGAGCAATGCACCTGTTCACTAATCAAGTTGTGATTCTATCAAACACCAAAACAAAAAGAAAATTCTCAAGATAGCACAGATGCTCAATGATATCCACACATTTGAAACGTAAAAATAGAAACAATGATGATCATTTCCTACACAGCAAACCCCCACAGCGAGAACCCGACGTTGTGACGTAACTCAGCTCTCGATCCAGTAGCTAGCATATCTTCGCTACACAGCTGGTTATGTCTGATCGGCGGCTGGTGTTTACTCAGCGCTATTTCGCTATATCCGAGCCCATCATCATCATCGATCCGGCAACGATCATCTGATTTAACGCGACGCGAATAAGATGCATACAACGTTTTTCGCTCTAACTTTATATGATGAGTATAATCTCGGAATTCATTCAAAAAATCCATGCTGGTATATGTGACGTGATATTACATCTGGCTATCGCTGAGTAAATAAAGAATGAAGGACGTTTTCGAGTGTTTCGAGCATGGGACTTTGCTCTCGCCCCCGAGTGCCCAGTCAGTAGCCGTTGTTGCAGGCTTTTTGACGAAGTAGAGCCAGCCAAGTGGCCTGTGGACCGTGCCGCCATCCTAGGTGGTCCGCCCGACCACCGACATCCCAACACATGCAGAGAGGAGAGCGGAAGGTGCAGACAAAACTGGCCTGCGCCCCACTACGCAAACATTCACATAGCTTAGCAGTGTGCCTGTGCTGTGTGTTATTTTGATCGATTATAGCGAATCATTATTATCCGCCTCATAATAAGCAGTGGCCATGATATGTGTCAATTTCTGTCTGCGTGCCAACTTCAGAATGAGGGCGACGGCAGCATTCGCCTCCTCAGGCTAGTTGTTCGATGCCGGCGATGATGATTAGAATGAGCGCGGCAGGAAACAAAGAAGCTGATAGAAGTTCTAGGCGGATGGCTGAGATATTCAGAGAAGGCTGATTTCGCAGACAATGAACCTCTTCACTTGTCCCGTTGTCCTGAATCAGCAGAGTGGGCAAGGAAGTGAAGCACACGTAAACGCAGACGAAAAGCTTCGGAAAAAGATGGTTGATTGCAATCTTTGTTGTCTTTGTTGGGACGGTCAGAGGGCTTGATGGAACTTTTACTAACAAAAATCCTTGCTGCACTGTTTATTTCTTCTTTGGTGTCACAATACCCTCATTTCCCTCTGTTAAAATCTCTCCCACAAAGTTTGTAGTCCCCTCAGCAGATGATACTAAATTATGTTAGATTCAACTTCAGTTATTTTAAACGACCCTTTTTTTCTTTGACCTCCAAAGAACTACTTTATTGACAAGTTAAATAGCTGAGTGAGAATTTTTAAGACAATCCAGTTTTATTTTCACTAGATGAGCCGCATCAAAAGCTATAGGAGCAGAAGTTGAGGGGACGATGACATCAATGAATGCAACAACGATATATGCTAAAACATAATGGGATTGTGTTCACATTCGGATTTATGGAATTTCAAAGAAGCGGAAAAGGAGAAGGAGACAGAAGAGGAAAAACGTTCCATTGCGAAAGTAATAGGCACTTTGGACCCATCACCTTGAATTTCGAGCGAGGCTCCTTCATTTTTGGAAAAAAGGAAATGTAGTGGTTAGGAAAACAGAACTGAAATATATCCGGAAAAGTAGGCATAAAAACAAAATATGGTTAGCTCCCTAATTTCTTCAATATTCACCAATATTTGTATCAATCCTGAAAAGTGGTGAAAGTTTGGAAATGAAAATTATTACGGAAAACGTCCGTAGGACCATCTCGTACGACTCTTAAAAGGACATCTATCTATATACCTTGCCTAAAGCCTCTTATGTAATTCTGGATTCGCTCTCATGCACGGTAACCTGCGTCAAATTTTCTGTGTTTGAGTTTAGAAATCTTGCACAAGAGAATCATAGATCTCATCAATTTTTGCCGGGGTGAGACTGTCACGGGGTGCATAGTAGACTCTACGGTATACAGGATGAAGATTTGAAATTAGGGAATAAGAAGAAAGAGTTGTTTTCTAGACTAGAGCACATTTTTTAAGGGAACCAAAGTTGTCTCATCTCACTACCATCCCACACCGTACACTCCCTTTCATACCATACAAGAGGGACTACAGTATTGTGAAGACGATGCTAAATGAATGCGCATTGTGACAGCAGCAAACGCTTGTTGGAGGGTCGAACGAACGCAATGACTGGTTATTGGCGGTGGGAGGAACTAGCTCTATCATCAATTGTGTGATACAGATGTTGCATGAGCAACATACAGCGGCGATATGTGTGTTATGCTGAGATTTTGTGGAAGTTTCCGTGAGAGAAGTGAAGGAGAGATGCGGCGTACATCGTACTCTATCTGCACGCTTCCCACCTGCAAGCCGTCCCGACTAGCTAACATCATTCCCCCCCCCCCCCCCAAACATGTCAACCTCCCCCTTCCAACATTCACTGATCCTCCATCGAAGTGACGGGTAGCTGAAAACAACATTGGCGATCGTCCAAAAACGCGATATGTAATGAGTGTAATAAGGAAATCATAAATAATGCGGTTTTATTGATCCCGTCGCGCTAAACTGATGTTGAAAAGTTGCCGTACAAGGTCAACAACGGCCGCTTGCGGCTTTAATTAGGTGCTAAATTAATCCAGTCATATATCGTCTGTAATCGGAATCAGAAGGCGACGGAAGAATCGAATTTACGAAGACTTATCTACGTTCTATAGCTCAATACTCGATCATCTTGCTGCCAAATGACCGAGAATTTTTAAATAGAAAATAATCGGACTTCTCATAGCTAAGTAAAGCATAAATTTGCGTCAAATCGTTTTTCTTCCGCAGCAGATTTGAACGTCTCACAGGAAGAAAATCTCTTAGAAAGCTTTAGCGCCCTTGACACGCAATGTTGGAATAAGGGCTGTGAGCACAATCAAAAACTAGCATAGATCCGATGGCCAACCACAGCAGTCGAGGGAAACGGACACCATTCGGCGAAAATTTTGGGCGTCCAGGCGGATATTTCTGAATGCGCGGATTGATTGCGCATATGGAATAAAGCGTAGCTAATTTGCGGTATTCAGTGAACGGGAAGGAGGCGTGAACGCTCCGAGACAAAGGCGTCCGGATTGGCGCACGACAATGTCGTCGGAGTCGCGCGACGAGGATCCACCCCCATTAGCCACAAAAGCATCGGCATCATGTGCTAACGCCATTGTCGCACAAATAACTGTACATTCGCAAGAATTGCAGCGAGACGGAGAAACGGTAGCGCAATGGATGCCGAGAGATTCAAGAACTTACCGGCTTTTAACGCATGGACACGAAGTGCGAGGATTGCGTGTACTTAGATATGGCGGTGAAGCAGAAAATAGGCTAAAGGTTCCGCCAAAGATAAAACTAATAGATATGTGGCTAAAAGAAAGTGGGCACATGTTTCGGGCACTTGGCAGGAAATGAGCTTAATTACGCTGCAATCGTATAACTTTTCTTAGTGACTACAATTTAGATCCTTGATTGCAAAGTCATAGAACATTCAGAATATGCATTTCTTTTCCTTTCGTCACCATTGATGGAGTTTATTAGAGTTACTCAGTTATCGCAGTGCTTTCATATTTTCTTCTAAATTTCAAAATTGAATTAAAAAACCCTATATTCTCTAGAAAGATACAAAGATGTCAGACCGCCAGAAATACGCTAGAAAACTACTTGAAAATCTTGTAGGGCCTATGATTAAGGAAAGTTTGCCTCGCACTCTGAAATGAGTTAACAAGAAATGGTGAAATCAAGAAAATAGTAAGAAATTCAGACGATGCCTGTCTTGCCAGGCCTGACCACCTATTTCGGAGCATCAGAGTCGGCAGTTCAGTAAAAATTTAAGGACGTAGCTCCCGTGCAAAAAAGCCGTGAACAGATGTGGGTGAACGAAGTATGAGCTGGACACACACACACACACAACGGCTGCGCCGATGCTGCTGCGGTACTTCTGGCGAGCAGATATGAGTATCTACGGCCCACCACACGGTGAACGTTGACAACTGGCGCAACAGCTGTCAAACAGCGGCCAGAACAGAGACGACAAGGATTGACGAAAAACGATCACCTCGACGAATGCTCCTGCCGGAGTGCGTGTATTGTTGTAGGCCGTACGAGTACGGAGATGATTTTTTGAAAAATAATAAGGGAAACAGGAAAGGTCAGTGACACCTATGACATTGAACTCTGTCAAAAACGGAAGCGCGCGGCACGTTGCAGATGCTGGCGACCGAGAGGAGCTTGAGGGAACAACTTTAGACATATGTGAGGTGGACGTTTCTGAATAGACTGCGCTCCTGCTCCATTGTTACGAGTCACAATGTCCGATTGTTTCCAACTACTTCACATCAATTATTTGTCGGGCTTTTGCCTGAACACGTCTTTCAGTGGACGCTTGTTTGCATGCGCACTTACAGATTGCCAATTTGAAGTGAATGAAAAACAAACAGGGGAATAGTGGTAGAATTAAATGTGAAAACCATTAATAGGTTCGGCTTAATCTGTAGCTGGACAGATGTGACGTCGAAAGCCACTCTTTTCAAACAAAGTGCGTACCACATGCATATGAAAGCACTGTTGACTTTCACGATGCTTCCGGACATGAGCCATACCCAGTTGAAATACGATCGATGAGATGAAGAGTAAATGTTGCAGTGTTACGGGAAAAAACATTGGGTAATAAATCCGGAAACAAAAGAACGAACAGCTCCTAGGCTTCGATCAATATGGCTCAGCCAAGCTGAGCCAATATTTAGCCTTTGCCTAGTGACGTAACACATGAGAATAGGTTCCGTATCCTATTTTCTACACGTATATCCTTGCTACAGCTATTAGAGGAAAAAATTATTAATCTTAATGGAGAACGGGACGTAATATGAATTGAATTGTTACGTTATATCCACGTCAGAATTTAAAATAAAGCTTTTTTGCAGTCTTTTCCACTTTATTATGTACTGTGGAGAAGAAATTTAGCGTTGATGTTTTTATTTAATTCATTTGGCTTTTTGTGCATAAAATCGAAGAATCAGCTCCAAAACCTTTTTCTCAGACAAAGAAAAAACCTTGAATGACAAAGAAAATGCTTCCTTCTCAACTACACAAGAAGGCAACACTTAAAAAATTCAGCAGTAACCAACAGAACTCTGAAAAAACAAGAACGCAGAAAAATGGGGTGTTCATGTTTAAAAAAAGGACTTGGGCGTGCTTACAACTGTTAAATAATTTCCAAGATTTTTCATCTTTTTTAGATCTGTTCGCATGTAATTTAATAGATGAAACTATGTAAAACAAATATCGATACACTTGTGTCAGAAGTGTTAGAAATTGTTACACCGTCAGACACTTTCCTAATTGGGGTAAATAAGCTTAAAAAATACATTTAACAAGAGATTTTTTAACCTTTTTGAAGACCATTCATTACTTTCGGAAATAATTTAAGAGCAGTTGCAATGGATTCTAAGTCGTATACTCTTGAGAGGTATCTTTGTAAATGTTCCGTTGAGGCAATAAGCCTAACAAGGTTAATTAAAATGAAGGCTGCAAATGTGATTAATTAGGAAAGAAATCTGATATAGTACATTGCAACATGGTTGGATGATTTTCTTTGAATTATTTCCGCATTTTTTACAGTTTAGTTTCCCAGCACTAATGAAAAGTATTCAAAATGTTTTTCAAGATAATAATGCTAAAAAAATAGTGCCTAGTTTATGCATTGTTGCATCACAATGAAACTGCATTTTATGAAGGAAAATTGATCTAATAGTAACAAAAAATAATAAAAATGATAACAGTAATATAAACATTCGCATATTGCATATAAATATAAGTAAAGTTACATTATTTAATCAAATAAAATTACATTGGTAAACGATAATCCAGATATAAATAAGAGTTTGCTAGAACATTTTAATGGGCTGTTCGGCAGCGAATAGCGAAGCAAATGTTTATTCCTAAAATCAACAGAAAGTTAAAAGTTGAAGCCAGGGAAGGTCAGAAGGCTTCGAAATGCCGGAGTCTGTGACGGCAATGGGCAGAAAGGATTAGGACATTGAGTGACTGGCGGCTTTGGCTCGTAAAGCCCGAGAAAATTTTGGAGTGAAGCGGCAGTGATCCAGGGGTATTAAAAAGCACGCAGCTATTTGAACAATGATGGAAATTCTTGCTCAAAGTGTCTATAGTCCCATGGCGACCTTCAAGATGTAATAATCATGCGAAAAATAGCCGAATAGGGAATATAGATGTTTCTTTATCCGGAGAAATAGTTAGATATACTACTCACCATTTTTCTGGGACGAAATCAGCTATCAGGTCTCCCGAATTTTTCTGAAGGCACGCAATTCGGAGTAGTTTTTCAGCGTTTCAACAAGTTTCGAGAACTTTTTCCCAGCGAATAAATAATTAACCAGTGCAAAGTGCTACACTCAGAACTGAACGCATTTAAAAACTTTAGTTTTTACGGTTGTTCCAGAACTACGTGCGTGTTTATGGTTATGAACATAAACGGGCGGTGTGACTACTACAACAAAATAGCTGTTGCGCCAATGAATATATGCATACCGAAAATCAATAGCTATTTGAAGCACAGTTGTAATGTTACATCTGGTTACGAGCCGATTGCACTCTATGAGGCCGATAGACATAGCAGAGCAGGAACCGTATGAAGATATATTTCTTGATGAAGACACTTTGACTTTTGATGCGGACCCCGTTTCAAGTGTTAAGAGAGCAAATAATACACACCTGGAAGAAAGAAAAAAATCTACAGGATCAACAGAAAGTATTGAAGATTGTACCTGAAGTCACAACCCATCTACACAAATAACAGAAGAGAATTTCTTCAAAGATAATAAAAAATGCAAGCAAATCAAGCGCTGGAACCGTGATGTTCTCGGATGCTCACATACTTCTGAACGTTCGTCTGAATATCTACCTACTGATGTTTCATCGAAAGTTAACCCACAGATCTCAAAGTATAAACGATTACGTAATGTTATTTTATAGAAAAACTCGTGAGCAAGTTAAAATTCGTGTTAGAGGAGTTTTCCGGAAAAAGGAATTGTTGTGTGACGAAGATCACCAAAAAAAAAGTCTTCAGCAACTTTACAAATGATAACCTCAAGATTTTATTGTCAGATATTTTCTAGAAGGTCTTGGAGTCTCACGGAAGCTCGAACATGTGTGTCTGGTCTCCACTAAAGTATTTCTATTTTCGGATAACTAGACAGCTTTAGAGCTGGTCCTCAAAAAAGAGTTGGATTTTGGCTGATGTTATTCCAGTCGCAATTTCTACGAAATCCAGACGTCCCGGCTAACCCCAAGACCTTTTAGCAGCATCTGAATAGTAAATACTACACTTCTTCGCACAACTATTGACGTTTAAGAAGCGCTTGTATATTGTAAGGCAAAAGGATAATCTTTCTTGTCAATGGCCATCAATAACATTCCAGTAACCAGTATTTTAGTGTCATTATTTTTTGAACAAGTTCTCGGTTACTTTAGCTAGAAAAAAAATGTCCGGCATTGAAATATGTTCAAAAACTTTGGCAGAAATAAAGTCTCAGGAGTACTTTGATGGACACAAATTGCAGGAAAATCGGTCTTTCTAAGAAAACGAAAGCCGATTATTCCTTTCAAGCGTTCGACTGCTTTTCAACTGTTTCCGGATCTTTTAAACTAGCGAAAGTAAAGTCACACATTAAGAAGCTGGAATAATATTTTGACAAACATCTCGGCGAAAACGATTCACCTCTCAAAGTGAATGACAACGATAACATTGGCCCTCATGTTCACAAATAATCAGAAAAAAATTAGGTAGGTTCTAGGATTATTTGTTGCTTTTCATTCCCTATGCACGTCTGTGCGTTCTATTATTCAATTTTGCAACGATATGTCGAGGAGAAACAACCAAAACCTGAAGAGAAAAAAACGACTATCTGGAATTTTCCCATGGTATTCAAATTTGAGAGCTGTTCAGCTGCTTGGAGGTTCAACTAAAAATAAAAGGATTTTGCTTGTTTGGATGGTTGAAACGTCAGAATTAGGATAGGTAAACATAAATGCATAATCCAGACAATTTAAAAATCAGAGTACTGAGCAGATGTGAGCGCCTCAGCAGCAATTGGTTTTGCATTTTATTTCCTAATTCACAGGGTGAATTTTCAAAAATGGTCATTGGAACGAACATCTTTCCTCTTTTTATGAGAGTGTGTAAAAAGATTAGAAGAAAATTGTGCAAAATTCAATGGGTACGTAGTGATGATTCTAACCAGCATATTCTAACCAATTTTCATGATGTCCACAACCCGACAACTATCGTCGTTGACAGCACAACAGATCTCATGCAAAAATGTAAAAATGTATGAAAAACTTCGACGAGCGTAGAATTGTTCAGATCATTTTTTCTTTCTCTAGGTTCCCTTTGTTTTGTCATTTATCAAGAATATGTTCCGTCAAAGTATCAAGGTGTAATGAAAATTTGGATGACCTTAAGCAAACAATACATCTTGCAGTTGCAGTTTTCATGCCTTACATCTGCTTTTCTTTCTGCTTCTGCAAATAGAAGATAGGCTGCTGTTCCTATATCAGCGACAATTCTAGAAATCGATAAGGGTCCAACAAGAAAAAATCGAATAGAAATTAACGAGATTAAATGTCAATATCTCCCCCAAGAAAAGTTTCAAGCATTAACAGACAGACACGACATTACTTTGTAATAATGTGTAGAAAGTTAATTAACCAAAAAAAGTAACGGTTCATCCACATTTTCAAATTCCAGTGAGACATAGCTATACGTGAATAATAGGAGACCACACATAGATGAATAAATGCATCAGGAAAGAGTCGCATATTCTAAAGGGTTTTTCAGAGAACTCACATTAACTCATTACTTACAACATACTGTTGTAAGTAACATGTCTGGATAATATCGGGAATGACGCAAAAAAAGGATCCTGTGGCAAAAAACCACTAGGTTAATTTTTAACCTGAGAAGTGAATGTGAGGCTAACGAGAAGAAATCAAAAAAATTGCATTGAAACTATCTTAGAAAAAAAACAGCAGACGGAGTAAGCTGGATGAGATTGAAGAAACGGAAATCTCGAATTTCGAACAAACTTGCTTAGTGCTGTTGTTTCGTAGTTCTTTGAAGTGACATTCGTCGAAAAAGAAAAAATAAAGCACAACAGTATTCGAGAATATTTTAATGGGAACAAATGGCAGTGAACAGGGTTATTTCTATGTCTTGCTGCAGCGAATTAATTGGATTTATATGATCTGGGACCTTGATTATTCAGATATCTTCAGCAGAAAATTCTTCATTATTGCATTTCCTAGAAGTCTTCTGTTCCTTCTAAACCCTTCACATCCAGGGATTGGCTTCTCTTGATTGTGTTGGACGGTTGACTACAATGCCTTATGTCTTACATCAATCTAGATTATCCCAAGTGTGCAAAAGCGTTTCCGGAAGCTGTAAGCGAACGTTTAGCGTCTTATAGACTTCTAGGAACTGGATTAAAATGATAGTTTTTTTTTTACTTTTACTTGGTGATGCTCTAGGAAATCTTCTACCGCCTGATATTAACTGCTCCATCTGGTTGTCTATAAAACTGAAACTTACCGCTATTGTGAATTTTTCCGTCGCCACCGCAGGGTTTTCTCACTTGCTGTTTTCGTAAACACAAAGCATTTATAAAAACACTCGATTTTGATCTCTTACTCCTACTTCCTCTTATTGTTGCTTACGAACAGTTCAAAATAGAGCTACGGAGCTAAACAAAAAAAGAACGCACACTCGCTAAATACCTACTGGGCTGTTCAATTCAGTCCGCACCTGAAGCTAACGAATACCTAGTCAGGCGCGTATGTCATCTATCCCGATTTATCGAAATGCTGGAATGAGTTCAAGCAAGCTGGTAATTTTCGGTCATTTTTCTATAAACTAAATCTCTTTATTTTTTCATTCTTTAATTTTTTCTTTACTTCTCTTTTCTTCTTTTCATTACTAGCTTTCGAGAATATCCATCTTGTAATTCTAAAAATGAAGTTCTCAAAAAATTCGAGACCTGCTGGCATACGTCTTCGCTTTTTTAGACTGTTTTTTTTTTCAAAATCAAGTTAAAATTGGAATATTAAAGAGACATTTTTGTCAATGCCGGAGAGCGGCAGGAGACCAGATCGAGTTCGAAAGGTGACTATAACAGGACGTATGAGTATTATATAAATGGTTCACGATGCTGCTTTTTTTTCCTGGGATCTCAATTTTCGTTCACGACCGGATGAAGCAAGAATTTCTGGAAAGTAGAACTTCTGCTGGAGATTCTTGGAGGAAGTAAATGGAAGTGTCACAGTGCAAGTACTTCTCAAAAGTCGTTCAAATCCAATATCCTTCAAGTGTTCAAGTATTAAATTTTAAAGTGATATTCGGGAATTTGGCCATACTAATAGCGAAAATTTTTGAATAACTCGATTGAGCTATTCGATGATGGTAGTAGAGGTAACAATGGAATATATAAATCTCCTCTTCTAATTATTTTGTCTAATTCAAATTACAGCTTGTATAAGAATCGTCTGCTTAAAATGTCAAAAAAAAAAGTTAGAAAAAAGACAAAAAAAAAGAAAACTATTAGACTCAGTTACGTAAGGTGAGGTTTCTGAATTTTTCCTATTGAATCCGTTTGAAAACTAACCTAAATATATACAAAAAAAATCACTTAAGAGCTCGTAAAGCATTTTGGAATTATACAGTGATGTCTGAAAAATTGTTAGATTCACCTGGATACAATATTATGGGAACTAGTGCCGAAAACGTGAGGAATATTATTAAATTTATTTTTATTAAATAACAAAAAAGAATGAAATAAAAATAAGTGACAAAATAACAAAAAAATGGATGTAAATGGTATTAAACAAATATTATATTTGTTAAAAAGAAATATGGATAAAAGGAAAGGCGAACACGAATTTGATGTTTAAAATTGAAAACTAGTTAAAATTTCATTGTCAACTGAAATTTTACGCATGTAAGCATGCTTTGACAATTATATAAGTGCACAAAATGATACAATCGTCACCGAGTAATGCTAAAAATGAATAGGAGAGGCGGAGCTGAATTGATAGAGACGCAGAAACATATTTGCGTGCTCTACAATTCTGCGGACCACCAATTTCGAAGACCACCCTCAATTATGGCGTGCTCATCATTATTTATCACTTCAACCAGAATCATGTTATCCATAATCGTAGTCTATATTCATTTAAAGCTACTGTATGTAAAAATAGAGTTGCCTGTTCCACTTGAGCAGCAAAAAGTGACTCGTAAACTAGTGGTTCTATAATTACTTTGAAAGAAAAATTATAACAGTTGTGACAAAAATGTAAAGATTTATCAGAGAGCTTCGAAAATAGAACAAAAATAGTACTTGCAGTGACTGTTTGAAAAAAGATAGTGGTAAAAGTTTTGCTTTTACATTGAAGTTCTGAGAAAACTTTGAGATAGTTTCAAGTAAGTTTTTCGGTGACTTTTCAGAATTTTTACGGAGTTTTCAAGGATATATATTTTTGCGGAATTTCTGGACCCCTTATTCAGTGTTATGTGCAAAAATTCGTGCTCTAAACAGTGGAAGCGTATAAATTCAATATATCGCAGTTTTGAAAAAGATAAAAACTTACTCGAGGCATATACTGAAACTTTTTTTTTTTGGTTAGCAACAGCTATTATTAGAGTGACGTAATGAAGGCATCGGACCCGAAATAATTCGAACACGGAAACTCGAACCCGAAATTATGCAGAATCTTGGGAAGATAGAGGGTTCAGCAGGAAAAGCGCAACTCACGAATAATAAGAATAGAAGCGTAAATCGAGAATAACGAGGTTTCAGAATTGAAACTAAAACGTGATTGATTCTGTGGCAACAAAATTTGGAAAAGAAGCAAAGATCAATTTTGATGATGGGCAATAAAATTAAAGATGTTTTTGCACCCGAAACGGCATCGAAGGGTGATTTATCCTCCCCATGAGAACCGCGTCCTCATAACTACTATTTTGGCCAGATTTAGAACGAAAAAAAGATAGATTTTTTGATCAAGACTTTTGTGCGTGGTATTTCTAGTGAGACTACTCCTAGTGTCATGAAATATATTGACTTGAGGACTTGCTCCTGTAACCGTCCTCTCATGCTTCTGCGTCAGAACCAAATCCCTCTCTTTCAGACCCATTCACCTCATCAGCTGTGTTTATTCGCGAAAATACATCAGAAGCAAAAAAATGAAGGGCTTAAAGAGAACCCTAATATATATCCTTTTGTAGAGGTTCAACCAGGATTTTTCTTAATGTGTTGGTTACGTTGCTATCCGTGAAAATATCGAGATGGGAAATTTGGTTTCTCCTGACACTTTTGGAAAAAGGCTAAATTTTGTGGAAATTGCCAAAATTATAGAATGGGAAGTGGATTACAACCAACCTTAATTTCTCTGGATGTATTGCTCTTAACTTGCTACAAATTTATCACGGTGACAATGCTGAACTTTTTCATTAACGTAGAAACAATAACATTTCATGCACGTAAACATCTTCCAAATAATACTAGAGTGTCCGAAATGGGGGAAATTTTCTCGAATTTTGTCCTTACTCGCTGATTATGAGCATATGAATGAATGCAGATGATTCTTAAAACTTACCTTTCTCACTTCTTTTTCCAGTTATTTTGTCGAACGTCCTTGTATTATTTGGCTTGAGTTGCACCACAAAATAAGCACTATTTTTAATTAATTGAATAGCGATTAGTGGCCAAGCGCATTAATTTAATCCAAAGGAGATTAATTTAAATGAATTTATAGGACTACTAATTCTTCTTGGCTTATGGAACAATTGTAAGGAATACTTTTCTTCAAATCAAAGCTATAGATTACTATGATTGGGATATTTTTTGAAGTTTTTATGTAGTTGCAAATCTGTGAGTTATCCTCTGCATAGCTCTGATTTAGTGCGAATTTTTAACACTTATATTTTAATTTAAACATTATAATCGACATTTTTGTTCAACATTTCTTAATTAACTTTTTTATTCTAAACGACTATTCAATTACATTTCTTTTTATGCACAATGTGTGCGACATGTAATACAGTGGGAGTGTTTCAATGCGATAAGCCCCGTTTTTGTATCGCTTTTTGTGAACTCGCAGACGTCAATGAAGGTGCAATGTGTGATTGTACTATAATATTGTATGTAGCAATATAAAATGTGGCATTTGCACTAAATGTTATTATCCAGAATGTCAACGCTTATACGTTAATATCTTTTTTTTTGTAGAAGAACTTTTCGAGGGGTACTCAACAGTAAGAAACTTGGGATACTATGCAGATCGGTGAGGAACAAGCTCGATACAAAAATTAGGGTTCTCTTAGCGAATTTTCCCTATATATAGGCTAAATGCAGCTATCATATTAAAAAAAAATCCATAGAAAAAGCATGGAGCGCAACAACAACAGAATGATGTGAAAAGATGAAGCATAGGCGTAATTTATTACAATAAATCCGAGTTGAGCATTAAAGAAATAAATTAAAATGGACTTGTTCGTCTTGCCGCAGATAGCGCTGTCATTGTAAACTGCGGCGAAGTTGGTGACGAGTAAAATTCCCCGGAGACGTGGAATCCATTTTCATCCTAAGAATCAGTTTGGTGTTCACCGTTCTAGAAACAACGACTCTGCATTCGCACAACCCTTTCAAAAAATTTACAGTTTCATAAATAAATATGTTAGTTTTCTATGGGTACTGAGACGAAATCTAGTGTCTTCACATATGATTGGATGAAAAAAAAATTTTGAAATGTGTGATCCAAGAAAAGGACTTCAAGTAAGCTTACAGAACACCGAAACATTTCCATTTTAGATTATGGATATCATCACTGAACAATATTGCTTTTTTGAGGCGGGCAGCCTACTAAAAATTCACTCAAGAAATATGCCATATTTGAATTTTCTGCCCTTTGAATAGATCTCTGGAATTCGGGATTTGATGTGTTTGAAGCTCTCCCATTCAACATGTACAGGATAATAAGTGAATTTGTCATCTCGGAACTTACGCAGTTTTCACAAAAACCTATTTCCTATGTGTTACGTAGCACCTAATTCGGAATCGCATCTACCATTATCCCTTCGTTGGGGAGCTGCTGTTGAGGAACCTAAGCAGATTACATCATTTCTAGGTTTTTTCTGCTCGTATCCGGGTGTTCAACCTTTTTTTCACAGATTTCCACTCAACAGTTTCCTTCACAAATCTTTTATTGATGAAAATTACGAATTCTTCAAAAGTAACGTCATACAGAGCTGAACAGTTTCTTTTGTCTTCTCTTTTGTGAACAAGAAAGGCTTTAAAGGATAAAGTTTCTGTTCCAATTACTTGCGGTGGCTAGCCGATGTGTCAAGTCAGTGCTTTTATCCTCTCAGACAAGTCTGGTACCAATTTATAGACCCCGGAGGGCTGAAAGGCTTGGTGAGCACTGGGGCGGATTCGAACCTCCGATCAACCAGGAAGCGGAACCTCTAACCGATACACCACACCCGCCTCACAGAAAGGCTTTAACAAGCAATTATGAAGGGTTCACGTTTCACGGCAAAATTTTCATCAAATATAAATTTTTGCAATTATTCGCACCATTTTTAATGATTGAATGATTGTGGTCTTTAAAAAATAGCTAATGTATGTCAGCAGTAGCGAGTTGTTTAAATTTATTAGGACATATATGGTTATTTCTTAATTACTCAAACATTTTTTTGATCAAAATGTCACTATGACTTTCTCAGTTTGATGGTACGAACGATACGTGCATTTTCGTGCAGAGTTCAGGATGACCCTCGCATTAGAGATTTTGTTGAGCAATAAATTTGATGAATTCACTTCTGGAACGGAATGATGAAGGAAAAGCAAAGAAATCTGGAATTCTCCACTTCCTCCACATCTATCCACAATCCACATGTTGTGATTTAAATTAACTGCATAACAGATAACTGTGGTTGACCAGTGGAGCATTTTATCCTTTTCGGTAACGTGACAAGAGTTTTCCGGAGAAAAGGAAAAGAGAAGTTTGCACGACAACATTTCATTTGTTCAGCACAAATAACAACAAACATATTTCCATTAAACGTAAACATTCACACATCTACACTGACTAAGAAACACAACAACAATTATTTGCACCTTCTATAGTACTTGCATACCTGGAGTACCTGTTACTCACCTCTTTTTCAAACAGTCCAAAAAAAAAGGTAACTCTAAGATTTCGAACAAAAGTATAGAACCATTTCAAAGGGTTCTGTAATAACAGTTCACAAGTCCAGCAATATGAGGACTAGAATATGACGATTGAGAGATGCTCACGACATAGTGGAGCATTTTTCTTTTTTTTTCTCTTTTTCTTCATAAATCCGTAACTTAAATTTGTTCACTCACATAGTGCACAGTCTTATTTAAACGACATAGAGATTTCATGATCCAAATTATTTTTAAGAAAAACTCAGAAAATCACTGTTCAAACTGGTCCACACATGGAAAGTAAGCTTTAAGAGATGATTTAGCGATATTCCGTAATTATCGCTCCAAAATTGTCCATTCTTGAAATATCATCACCACCGGTCGGTCGTTTTCCTTCCAATGGGTCCATTGAGATGAATTGTAGGTGGCGTCCAGTACAGATCGATTTGATCGAGAGACAGTCTTGAACGGTGTTATACCTACCCTGAAAATGAGAGGTTAAAAGTGTTATGAATAAAATTTAAATTTGGTTTAATTTAATTTCAGATGGGTGGTTGTGATTCGTTAGTTTCGTCTTTGTAAAGCACTCACTCAAAAACTGTCCCAGCATCCAGAATTACAGGGCTTTTCCTTTTTTTCTGGAATCTGTCGATATCCAGCAAACGAAGGTAATTAAGATCGTTTATGGCTGGATAAAGAGCAAAGCAGTAACAAAAAATTTCAATTTTCAAAACTTCAAAATAGTGTCGAGAATTTTGAATAAGTCATTCAAGGGAGGAATAGGTAGCAAGTGATTCTATCTCTGCATTGGGAGGACCTTGAAATTTTTCGAATAATTAGGTATTTTTTAGTGGTAAACATGTAGCACGCCATCATATCTTCCAAACACCTTTTTCTCTGACTCCAGAAGGAAAATTTCACGAAAGAACATAACAGAACTGTGGAAATCCTTACAAACCTCACGCATCTTTCAATAAGTTTTGATTCAACTGCACTTCCAATCCCCTTGCGACGATGTTCGGGGAATACGAACTGATTGTTGAAGAATCCAGCTGGATCCACCATTTCGAATGCAATAGGAGCACCGTTATGGCGTACACAAATCGACGGCAAACGAACCAACTTTGCTCTAAATTTGTATGGATTTTAAAGGACCATTAGTCAAGTTAAAGTGAAGAGAAATTCGTTTCATGAAGACTTTCACTTTCTGTCTCTGTCCAAGGGTTGCACATCTAACTTATTGCCTAGGAAGACTGCCCTCTAGCTGTCCGTTTAGATCTCACCATACAAAAAGAAAGAAGTTGTCTTGTTTGAGAAATTGCTGTACGAAGTTGGCTCTTTCACGCATTCGTTTTTCTTTTTCGGCATGACTTTTTATTTCTGAAGTTTTTTTTCTGGATTTTCAAATTGACATCACTCCTTTCGTCTGGCCAAAACCTCACTTTTTGTTTCTTCTCCCTTATATCCGTGGAAATTTTCAATAACTTAGGGAACCGTAGAAATTTTTTAGAGATCTGCTAATATTTAAAAGATATTGGTAGCAAAAATTACATTGTCTGCTCCAAATCTCCTTCTCCAGCGTGTTGCCATGTGTTGTTGATCAGCTCTCCCTCAGTTAATGGGTCCACCTGAAATTAGCAGCACAATGGAAAGGCGTTCTTTATTAGCTGAAACCTTCATTACATTCTCTACTACCTAGTATTATTTGAAAATCGCATTATTTCTTTATTTTAAAGGGAATTTAACGTATCTTTCGTCATCCCTCATTAACTATTCTATTCAATAGAGCAAGTAAACACTTCGTCGAAGTAGTAGCCGTCTGGTAGCGTTGATTCAGTGATGTTGTTGTTGAGAGCAAGTCGACACTGTTTCTCGCCCATGTAGAATAGCTCCAAATTGAGATTATTCTCTTTAAGATCGCAAACGACGTTCCTCATCAGACAGGTGTACTAAACAAAATTCGAAGTGCTAACAAGAAAGTAAAAGAAAAAAATCCATATTATCCTCCCGAAAAAAACATTTAACTTACAGATTTGACGAGCTCTTCTTTGCCAATCACCAGATGCGCTCGATTACTGTCCAGTGCACCAAACGCTCGTACTCTGAAAATATCATTTTTCCGTTCTCAGGATATTAATCAAATTTTCGACTTTAATTTTAAATTTTCAATTTGAATTCGCAAGAAATCACCTGAATTCCCTGACGCAATCATAGAATTCCCTCCGTTCTAATGTAGTTCCGGCTGTCTGAGCAAGCATACAATATGGCCTGGAAATTATCCCATTTTTTAAAGCCCAGTCATCTCCAAATTTAATAATTACATACTTTATGTGTTCATTATCCTTTATCATGAACCAATACTTTCGTGGTCCTCTTGCTGGATACACAAAAACCCGGATAGGAGATTCGGGGAAGCTGAAGCACCTAGTTAGCTACATTATAGGAATAGTTCTTTTCGACCCTAGTCAAATTTCACCTGTCATCCAGATATCCACGAATTGAGAATGGAAAATATATAGTGTTAATGTCGTTGTTCGTCTCAATGATAGCTCTTTCGAGACACTCTCGTGAGGTCAGCTGAGCCAACATTCTGGAAAACAAGATACGTAGTGGAATGTTTTTCAGGAAAGAAATGTTGAAATCCGGAAGTCTACCGTAACCAAAGTCAAACAAAGCGCAAGAATTACGCGTTCCAGAAGAGGCCGAGGCTAATGAAAAGTCAGTGTTTTCATAGTTGGCCGTGAGATTATACACATAGCTTTCTGGGATTAAAACATGCCTTTGGCGAAGTTCACAGAGATCACGAGTGAAATATGAAGCCGGATAATATGGGCCTGCTAGTAACGTCACTTTCTCAGAAGAGAATGTTATCGTTGCGTAGGATTGTTTTGGAAACTCCAGGTCCGAAAGGAGTTGTTTATCATCAGGAGACATTTGTGGAACAAAGATGGCTTCCTGTCAGAGACTAGCACAGTATTATTTCTTCTGATCTTCTCAGCCTATGGTTTGAAGCGCAGAAAAAAAGAGTTCCTTCACGATTTCAGGGAACAAAACACAATCTGGGGAGCGTGATTACTTTAGTTTCGCTGCAAAAAGAAAGCTTCGTCGCTGCAATAATTTTGAGATCAATGCGTATCTGAAGGGAAAATAGAGAGCGAGAGCGTTTTTATTTGCGTTTCGGGATACGTTCAAGTCCGAAGAGACCCATTTAAGGTCTGTTTGATTGGACTCATAGAGAGTTAAACACTCTTCCAACCAAATATTGTAATTTTTGGCACGGATCCAACTAGATGCGGTACCTATTCTCCTGATATTTTCTCATTCTCAATCTATCAGTAAATAAATGGTGTGGGTTTTCTTTCTATATGCTATTTACCTGAAAATTTTTAATTTTTAAGATAATTAGCATATCGAATTTTAACTTTAAACAGCTTATTTATTCATGATGCTTTCATACGTTTTTTGGAAGACCCTCAATTGTCGCAGATTTCGACCTTCCACAATCTGGAAGATCTAACTCTATCTTAATCTCGACAGAAAGTAAAACTTTGCTAATTGAAATATTTCATCACTGCTTGCACTTCGGTTTCTTCCGTTTTTGGAAAATAAAACAATTTGGGGACTTTTTCGAAAACACGCAGGCTGAAAACAATTCAAGGAAGCTCTCTCTCGGGAGGAGGGTAATGATGCTGATAAAATAATTCAGGATATTTTAGATATTTTAGAGTGGAATAGCTAAAATGGCACAAGGAGCATTTTCGTTAACGGTTTCATGTCTTCTAGTAGGGATTGAAAAACTCTCGTTTCATCTTTCTTGTTGCAGAGAAGTTGAAAAAGGAACAAGCCACACTAAAGGGAACTTGAGGATTCAAGGTCTCAATTTCTTCTGCCCTTAATGAAAAGAAGGAAATATGACCCGGAAAATGGAACAGCGCTCGAATTCGACCTTGAGAAATTCCTCAATTATAAATAGAAGAAATTTCTACGGCAATAGAAATATTAGAAAATGATCAGAGGGAGAGAGAGGGAGCACGGATTATTGACATATTTCTTGAGAAGATGTTCACAAATCAAAAAGATAATCATGGTGGCTAGGAGAGAAACAGGAAAGCTTAGTGTAAATCCTTGGATTGAAAAGTTGAGAAATTTAATGGAGACATGATATGACCTTCGG
Organism: Necator americanus; assembly: GCF_031761385.1. Taxonomy (NCBI): domain Eukaryota; kingdom Metazoa; phylum Nematoda; class Chromadorea; order Rhabditida; family Ancylostomatidae; genus Necator; species Necator americanus. Next base: position 980,485 of record NC_087376.1, read on the forward strand.
AGTCGGTCTGACCACGGCAGCTTTTCCTGCTGAAAACAACTTTGTGCAGAGGAATGTCGGCGTAGATGTTCACACGAGCAGGAAGAAAGCAAAGCAGGTGACGTATTTGTACGAATGCAAGAATGCTGTGACTTAATTAAACTTTATCCGAGTAAACTATCCGGGAAGAAATGTCAAATAGCCTGCATGGAAGCACCTCTGTAAACGCCGCATCTCTCGGGTAAGCATTGAAAAGGAGCGGATTTTCTTTCGGACGAGTGCCGACAACAAAAACAAGTCATTTGTAATAACAAAGAACAAGACTAAAGCGAGAGAGCTGCTATTCGGAGAAGCGAGCGAGCAATGCCACAACGCAGCCAGCCGCAGCTGACAACAAAACATCCATAGCCGCCACCCGACGGCGTCGTCGTCGGAAATTTGTGCACTTCTCGTATTTTTCGGCGCATTCGTCCGTCCATTTATTCAATTTTTGACGATACGCGCATGAATTTTCCATGTGACACAGTAGAAAATTCAGAGTTTGTAGCTGCTGAAAGTTGGGAACGTTTCAAACATATGATACAATCTAGGAGGAATTTGAATTGCAGTCAAACCTTCCAAAAAAAAATTACGGAAATTAAACTGGGAAACAAAAGAAAGAAGTAATTCTTCGAAAAAAAAAACAACTGGAGGTAATTACATCGAAAGGAAGAGATCGTGTCAGAGATCATTCTCAACAGAAACTTTGAAATTACACCAAATCGGAAAAATTTAATTACATTCTGAGAAGGAACTACATTCTTATTAAGGGTTAGGGACATTTTTCTAGGAGGTTCAATAATTTTACAAGAAGAACCGGTCCCAGTACCATCAACCCTCTCCCTTTAAAAAAAAAAGTACTCCTTGCCCTATGAAATAGCAACAAATTTCAAACAAAATTGGAAAGTAGGCACTCAGAAGGGTTACTCCATATCATATTGAGATCTCATTGATTAAAAAACACATAAAAACTACCGAAACCTTAAAAAAAAAGTCCCAAAATACAGTCTCAAATTCATTTTCTCGTGCAAGCCGTCAACATTATTCTCCAGTAGTAACTGTTCTAGCAAATTTATCGACATATCTATACTTTCTAACCTTAAAACTCAATGTTTTCATAAAACCTATTTTAAGAGACCTCTTGCTTTCCGTTTATTCAAAATTAAAAGAGAAAATTCGCAATCGTTCACGTACGTGCACCCGAAAAGTCCTTTTGAAGAGAAATCAGGCTTCCTGGAGAGTTAAATGCGGAATCGCTGAGTTTTGAGAGGAGAAATAAGCGACCGCAAGTCAACAACTATACATTAGACTAGAATTGAGGGAGGAGTCTAAAATTTATTTACACAAAATACCAATTACTAAAAATCTATTCACATTCATTTAACTAGTTGAGAGTAGTCATGGGACTGAAAAAAGGATATTTACGAAGGATTCAACTCTACTCATCCCACATTTTGCTCACGGCGACAACTCATCGGTCACTCCCCATATGCGACTAGGGTGATCTATGGTTTACGTAATGAACATGAGGGGAATGACAGACTGGGAATGATATCTTGCAGCAAACGAATCATTCATAACGTTATAATTCAAATTAGTATACAAGATATTGATTAATACACGTCAACAAATATAATTAAGGCAAAGATCAGAGAACTGGAAGTAGGAGATCTTCGATACAATGAGTTTCAAGTGGAAAATAGTTTTAGTTAGTATTTTGCTTCATATAGCAGTGTCATGTAAGCATTGATTAGCAATTTCAGGCATCATAAAAATCGAAAATTTTATAAGTGGTCAACTAACAACGTGTTCGAGATATCGCTGTACGATTACAAACGAGGCATGGTGCTGCGCCTGCCAGCGAAGCAAAACAGAAATGAAAGCAGCTACAATGAAGTAAGTAAAGTTAGGATGTGGAGTGCGAAAATACAGAGAGGAAAGGAGGAGGGAGGATTAGCTCTTCAGGGGGTACAAGGACTACTACTTGGTTTTTCTTCCAAAGAAAAAATAACAAATTAAAAAGCAAAGCCCCTCGACTGAATGGGACCTTACAATATTAAACTCTGCTATATACATTCTCAAAACATGTTTCCTTGTCTTTAAACAATTTATCCCAGTCTGGCTTTGCTTTTTTGCAGTTCCTTCCATTATGGCAAATCCTCATTAAATCACTTATCGCTAAGTTTCCTTTAGAGTGGTGAGCCAAAATGTCTTGTCACATTTACCATCAAAAAAAAACCATGAAATTCTCGTCCCAAAAAAATCAGCAAATGAACAGTGAACGTCATCAAGAAATCCATGGCAACGGAGGGTTCAACGAATTCTCTTTAAGAAAAAAAAAATTGGTCACTTCGACCAGGAATAAGTGTCGGTTTAGGCGAATCGTATCTCTGTGGAACTCAAAATCTGAAATATCTATGATTCTTTTGAGTGAAAGGAAACCTTCTAGATTAAAGTGTAAGCAAAACAATTAAATATGAAAAAGATGAAAGTTTTTGTGAATTATCGTCTGGAAATAGGTTAGTACAATTATTTCTTTCTATACTAACAAAAATTTTGCCGAACGAAGCGCACAACTTGATTGTGGAGGTGCGAGAACGGGATGAGCTTTGAAAAACAGGCATTCGGCTTTCCGTACTCGGGACCCATGCGGATGTGCGTGCAAAGAGTATGAGGCGGAGGAGGGACCAGGCGATGTAAGGAGGAGTGGGGGACTCGGGGAGCACCCTCTGGGCTGAGATTAAACGCTGCTCATGCAGTCCAGAATAGTTGGATCCACGTCTCTAGTTACGTCTAGCTAGATTTTTAGGTGAAAACGATAGTTTCTAAGTGACGAATTTGAATTCTATGCTTCATAACTCAATGAGGGCTGACGAGAGCATTTTTTCATGAAATACAAGAAAGAGCGCGTAATTGCTTGGTGCGTCGTCAAAGCTGCAAACCTAATGTAAGTGTTATTTGCCAATAACGCGAATCGAGCATTCATAAACAAAAACAATCGTCATAGAAGGTTGCTGAAGGATTTGAAAGGAACTGCTCAACGAATCCCACAACTCAGAAATGTATGAGAGCAACGCTGAAATCGGGGGAAGCCCATAGAATTCTGCGCGGAGCACTCTTCAGTTGACGAGACACAAGAGACTTTGATTGTTTGATCGCACTAGCTCATCCACGAAATCGAACGTTGTTCCGAAATGAAAAACTCGTACTAAGAACATATATGTACCTTAAATTTCTCTATTCATCTCTAAACGATTTCAGTGATCACTGATTTTTTTAAATTTTTTTTTCACTACACTCACATGAATTTGTCACTTTTTGGAATTCACTATAGTTTTTACTTTTGTTTTCTCCCGCTTTTTTGCTCCAAATTCCCTAAATTCTGGAGAACATAAGGGGAAAGGAAGTGGTGTCCTTGTAGCTTCCCCAAACCTCTGAAGGGCACCTCGATAGAAAATTCTCATGAAATTAGAAATTGAACAATAATTCCAATTAAGCTAGTTTTCTGATCCCAGAAGGTCCGGCACGCTGGACTCTCACGTTTCAAAGAGACGTAGAAATGAAGAGCATCGAAAAATGAAAATAGAGAGAGTAATAGCGGAAAAATAATGGAAATAAAACAGATAGAGCATATAGATTTTAAAGTCTGATTAATTCAGCGTGAAATCTTCGTTTTTTCAACGTATCTCACTGTTAATCCAGAGGAAATGAGATCTAAGTATCCAACAAGTATTTTATGCATTAACAGCAATGTTTGGACGGGAATACGTGTAATATGATGATTCCGTCTCACCTCACTAATTTGTTAATCGAGTAATACTATTATATTCTTGAACTTAGCCGATACGCTGTACTTCTAGGATTACTCTTAACACTACTTATTTGCCCATGTTCGACTGCCTTTGAATCTTGGAATGTTGAAACGTAGTTTTTAATTGATTTGATAAAGATTATTGATAAAGATGTATTTATTTATTGTTATTATTGTTTAGTTATTTATTGATGAAGAAGATCAATACTAATCTTGGCTACAGCTCAAGAAAATCAATTAAAAACTACTTATTTGATTGTTTTCTTTGGTTTTTCTGGTACCCTTTTTCTCTTCCAGAATACGGCTCTCTTGGAATACATATATGACTTATTTCATAAACATGTAGATTTTCATGCCCCATTAATCAGTTTTTTTTTTTTTTTTAGTAATTTCTTCGAAAAAAAAGAAGTGTCATTAACGTTATACAGGAAAGATTCAACAATCCATGAGCTCCTCCAAATAATGTGCTGTAAAATATTGTTTAGATGTGTTGTGTTACCGGATTTATTACCATATTTCGTTGTAAAACCAAGATAAGTAATTTTAAGGATTTTCAAAGACTTTGGAAGACATACTGTTTTCATTTCACTCTACTACTTCTAAATGTGATATTTTTATATGGTGTGTTATAAAAAGAGACTAACCTTTCCTATGATTAGTTTGGGAACGACGTCCTGAAAAAAAATCATAATCTAATTCATGGTTTTAGGACGTGTTAGCTAAGAAAAAAAAATGAAACAAGGAAAAAACGTAACAGAAAAAGCAGCAATTGACTGCCTATTTAGTTACAATCCCTCACGAGTTTTTATAATCTTATTTTGATTTCGCTAATCTCACTGAATTCCGTGATCGGAATCAAAAATAACGTAATTATCTTTAGAAACGAAAACATATTTAATAATTGATGTGAGGTAGTCAGCAAACCTAAATAGTAATTCGAACGGCACAAAGTCAATCCAATTGTTTGTTTACGGCAAATTTTCTAGGATGTAACGCTATTAATAATATTTTAGAGCAAATTACTTGTAAAATACCCTTTCAACAAGAGAATCACCTCGCTAAATAATTTTATAATCAAGTAGTAAACAGAAAATTCTAGAAGTAGAATGGAAAATGTTTTTCGATATGATTTGTTTAGGTTCTTATTAAGATAAGTAATGATACATGGATTGTGCTGCAGGCAAATAGGCGACCGTGGATTTTTGAGCATGCCTCCGATTATGCCTTGTGTGAGCAATTAACGTATGAGTGTATCCTAAGGAGGTTCACCGCCGTCGGTCCTCAAATAGCCGACTCTGGTTACCTACCAAAAATCGATTATACGTTACATCCCAGGTCCCTTGAAAGAGATCCTGATATACATGAATAATCACGGAACGCCTTTATATACGCTAGGATATATTTCATGAGCTAAGGATATAGGTCATGAGCTAGGAATCTGTTTTGGAAAATCACACACACACCTACTGAAATTTTCTGGAAGAAATCTTACTGGAACATTTCCAGTTTTCTCTGAGAAATTTCTTGTACGTAATTTAAAGTAATCGGATGCACCCGTTTCAATAATTAACGTGAGGATTGCTCTTGGTTCTAATACTGTTATAAACTTAAGATCACCTTACACCATAACATATTTCTAAAAAGTGACGGGATGAGGATTATCGAAATCGTGTAAACTGCTAGTTTTTTTTTTAGCCTAACGTAGCTCTATTTAAAACTTACGAAAAAAAAATTGGTTCTATGGATATGAAGTAGGTACATAAAGGAGAGACATCCTCTATCTCTGACCTCTTGAAAGAAAAATGTTTGTTTTATTAGGAAGATTTGAATAGTTGAATATGATGCTGTGTACAGCGGGTTTTAATTATTAGTTATTGGTATTAGTTATTAGTGTTAGTTATTATTATAGTTATTACTAGTTATTAGTTTCTAATTATTCTCGTTATTACTCTATTTGATGAAGTAATTTCGGTAACCATCATTACCTATCCTTTTTTCATATTTCCTCGGAACTGTGTAGTTCTTTGCATATCTACAGCCCGGAGAATACCTACGATGGTCACCTGTGCATCCATGAACGGCTGGAACGTGGCTTTGTCGAGGCATGTTGGCGTCTCCTCTGCCACATCTGCTTGATACGTAATCTCGAGGAAGTATTCGCGGAGAAATCTGCGGAAATCTCTTCATAGTTCTCCCATAGATCGGAACTTCTCTTCCGTAGTAGTTTTCCAAAATTTTTAGGTTAGTGAATTCTTACATTCCATTTCAAATAACTAAGCACAAAAACCAGGACCAACTGAGTAATTGAACCTTCTTAAGTTTCTATTGCTCTTCGTGGACGGTTAAACTCAAATTCTTGAACCTCGCACCAAAAGCAAATTTATTAAAATCTGAGTTATTCAAGTTAAATATTGTGAAAAAAAATATGTTACGGAGTATTAATAAATTTGTGGTCTCCAAGGTAAAAACATGTGAAGTGTTCCATTCATCAGAACTTGAGCCTTTATCCATGATTCAAACCTTGATTCACATAAAATTGAGGATTGAAGTTGAAAGCGAGATTTCGTCAATTGCTTCCTCAAAGTTTCCAGTATAAATGTAACTTTAAAAAAAGAAAAAAAAAAGAGTTCAAACTCATCGTTGGATCATCGTGGTTTCGTTTCAATCTGCCACATCACTTTCGTATGAAGAAAAAAAAAAGCAGCCTAGTATGGCCGTTCATCCACTCCATGATCAGCCCATTCATGCGGCCGACACTTCGTCGAGGGCGATTCTGGTGGCGCCGAGTCCGTCGGGGTTCCGTTTCGTTCTTAATGTTCCCCATTCAATGTTTAGTCGCGACAACATTGATTTTAGTCGTTGAGCCGAGACCTCAACGATAGATTCTTCCATATTTTTTTTTCTGAAATTTAAACCTTGCTTTACTTCCATTTATTGTGTGACTTTTCATATATGAAGACTACTTTCAGAAATTCGAAGAGGTAATAGGGCTGGCGGAGTTTTCGCATGTGTGGCAATGAGCAGATAGTTGGGAAACCAGTAAGTTCAGCATTTCTATGAGTTTCATTAGCATAACCTCAGATACTATTCTTAAGGAGTTGCTAGTAAACCAAAAACCACTATTATGCTAAAATAATCTCCATTCTTCGATGCATTATCAATTTTATTACTTCTTTTAAAGAAGAACTTACTTCCGCCGGAAGCACAGGCTCTTTGAAAATCGTATTAAGCACTCTTCCTAAACATTGTGACGAATTTTTTAATCTTTGATGAGGAAGTGTGACTTTTGCATGATTTGTTCTTCCGGGTGAAATGGGCTGGAGAGCAGTAGAGACTTTGTGGAATTCCACAAAAACCTATAAAGTAATCAAAAAATGTTTCGGGCACATTTTTCGCATTCATTTTACCACTGCTACACCTCTCTAAAACTGTTTCACATTTTAATGAACAAAGAAAAAATTCTTCAACAGAGAAATTAATTGTCTTCACGCTTGTTTTTGTGCACCCAAATTTTTCCACTTTTGAACCACGGAATAATTTAAAATTGCGGCATAAAATACAACATGTGTAACTTTTTAATCATTTCAATGATCTTCATGGAACCAAGCAACGCCTGTCACGTTCAAAACATATAAATTCGAAATTACGACTTAAAAGTGTGTTTTACATTCCGGGAATCTCAGTATCATGGTTGAAAATAATTAATAATAAATTGTTTGTTTCGAAGTATTGCATATCGTAATGCCTGGGAGAGAAAATCCAAATTTTTTTTAATATCCTTTTTAGTCGCCTTATTGGTGCTTCTCCTAACTCTCTTTCTAATCAAGTTAAAAATTGTGATTTCAAGGTAAACATCAACGCTAACAATGACAGTAACTATAATGTATTACTTACTAACAGCTCTACTTATTTAGTACTATTCGCTCGACTTGTATTTGATGATAGGAAACCAGTACTTTTTCTCTGCAAAAATTTGCTAACCATTTTTTTGGCATAATTATTTAATGAATTCGAGCATATATTTATCTCACAGCTTCCTTAAAAATATCTCTTGCAGGTGTTTCATGAGATCATGGATAGTTCGACGCCAACTCCAGATCGATCCATAAACGGGCTTATAGTTTTTCTAACTTTATTCCTATTCCTCACACTACTAACTTCTGGTTTGTTAGTGTGCTTGACGAAAATTTGGTGTGGGCATAGAAAAACTTCCAGTCAAAGTGCACAAGCTGAGGTAACTTTCAGTTCTTTTTATCATATTGTATTGCTGCTACCATATCTAATAAACAAAGAAACTATGTAATAAAAATTGCGTAATATGCAAAATCTTCACTTTGTTCAGCAACGCCAATCAGTTGCCGGAGGCTGCTCAACACAGGATAGCGATTCCGATGAAGAAGCTCAATCAGTTAATCGGGCCCCTGCTGTTCGACGTCTCTGTAAGTTAACAGAAAGAAAAAGCAAAAAGTAGTCCTTGGAAGTTCTTGTAGCATAACCTTTTCAAAAAAAATGATTCCAGCACAACGAATAATCAATTTTGTTCAACGTTCACTTCAAGACGAATCACCACGGCCAACAATTGAGGTAGGAACAAATTTGAGTCACTTGGAGACCGATGAAAACCACAGAATGAGAAATAATCAATTTTGAGATAGCAAGAAGATAACTCGCAGAAATAAACCAGGAAAGTTGCGTATTCAGGAAAAAGCAAACAAACAAACACTAATTTCTTCAACAGTAGTGGTCGTATGTGATATAATAAATATTTAGTTCATAAGTATCCAGACCAACTTGCGTCCAAAGCGTGCATCTTAAGACAAGTCCCCTATAAAGGGCATAGTTGTAAGAGACCAAATCGACACCATGGAAGGCCGAGCGATTGATTTCCAATTGGATCCAAGCGTAGATCAAAAACTGTTGATCGACGGTCGCGTAGAGAATACGGTGGTCCTGAAGTTCCGCACTTCCTGATGACCTTGTTCAATCCGAAATCTATACGTATAACTTCTGTCAGAGGCGGTATCAATCGCTCCGAAATAGTAGTGGTAGTACAAGTCGCATTTTTAAAACACACCGAAAATCCGCTAAAATTCCGGCAAAGAATAATACAGACGGATCATTGCAAACTAAATAATGTTGCAATTAAATTTATCGATTTCATCCAAATTCAAATATGATATGAAGTTTCTTTTTTACCACAAAAGAGGGCAAATTGTTTGGCGTTGATCAGCCCTTTTCTGCTCCAATGCTTTAGATTTTAATTCAGAATCGTAGAATTTTTGATCGCGCACGCAGTTCATACTATAATTTCCGAAAGCTAACTGATTTATCAATCAGTATCAATTTATCAATCACTCAAATAAATTTGCTTATCTGAGGCAACATTGTCACTTATCTATCAAGTCCAGAACAGTGGAAGGCTTAATTGGCCTCGGGCAATGTCAAACCTCAAGATGATAAGCTGAATGGAATGAGATAAGGATAAATAAGCTGTGATTGCTGTTAAAAGAAAGCAATTGAAGTACATTGGCCAAAGAAAGACGCGTATCGGAGTGCCAATAGTGCTCGACATCCCTGTACCTTATTGATTGACGGATGTTTTTTTGACCACCAAATTGTAACCTATTATCGCATTGGGCCTTGCAAAAAAAAAATGTATTTTTGGAATATTTCAACACCCCTGCAAAAATGTATTACCACTATTATTATTCACAATTTCATTACTATTTGTTCTCACTTTCTCTTCAAAAGGATACCTAAACACTAACTTCCCGAGTTGAGATGGTACTTTGGAAGATTAAAACCATTTTCAAAGTCGCATTTTTTGATTTTTTTTTCTGATTTTCACTCATGATAGAAATAACACTCAGGAGAGTCCAGAACCTGAAGTTCCTTCGGCGCACAGTATTCATGGAGCAATAGAGGACTCAACTTCGGTAAACTTTAATCGAACTATTCTTTCTTTTTGTCTTTATTTTCCTATCTTTTCTCCGTTCACCTTTGCTTCTAACAGCTTTTTTTTCAGAACTTCTCAGGAAATAATCCGAACGAATTGCGAGTCAGTGATCCGACTTGTGTTATATACCTGTAGACAATTGTCTAGATTAAAGTTCGTGGCTGTTTTTTTTTTACAGGAGTACATAATTTATAAAATTGCAACAAATGTTGGGATTTGTTTTTACTAGTAATTCTTTTCTCTTCTGGATTTTGGTTTAGGCTGAATTCAACATCTTCAGTAAACCTGTTTTCATTGAGTTTCTAGCAATTCCACCGATTTATCTTCCCCCTATTGAAAAGAATACGAAAATATTGGTGCTGTCCAGATCTTGTGTACTTCCATACTATTCCCATTTGTAAACAAATACTTGAATTAGCGATTGAAAAAAGTGAAATAATGGGGAATAACAAATGTGACTATTATATTCAAAACGAGCAGTGATTGCTAGCGTTATCCACGAAAGCAGCTCAAAAAAATAAGATACTAGACCCTGTTCCCATGTTTCAACTAGAAAACCACAAGTATGCAATCAAAATCTCCCAGGAAAGGTGATATTTCCTTAGAATTATAATCTTCGTAGCTCAATGATGAGCATTGACACTTCCCGTAGCAATTTGCTGGTTTAATGGCTATTTTATCAGCGCTTTCCTTAGTTACTCGCCTGTTCCTTGAGCCTTCAAATTGCAGAACTACTCACTTTCTTGGGACACTAAAGTAGTTATTATGTTATAAGTTTGCGTTGTCAACATTTTTACTTATTTTAGAGCACCTTTAGTTACTATGTTAATTATTTACTTTAATGTAATTTGAAATACTGTGAGGGAATTCATTATGATGTGTGTTTGTACCATCTCTCTTTGTATGTACTAACCTTGTTGACTGTTTTTACTACTTTGAGTCATATCAGTAGCTGGGTTGGTGTTGGCTGGGTATTTACAAACCAAGATGCTGGTACGGTTAATTAGCTCGTTGGTTTTTTTTTCTTTCCAGCAAATTCTGTCGTCATCACTATTAACTTCTGTATCAAGGAAATAAACCAAATCCGTTATTCCTAAAAGTGCAAGAATACGTTAATAGGATATTTTGTCGGATCTGAGTAAATATGTTGTAAATTTTGAAGGACCCCATGATCATAAATTTTGTTTCACGTAAAGGTATCTATAAAAGTCGTACAAAATGATTAATTAATATAGAAAACCTATAAAAATAAACGTATAAAAGACGTATAAAAAAGAACGTACAGAAAATATGGAAAACGATTTTTTTCTTAAGTTTTAAGGGATCAGGTGCGCTTAGTACTATTCTCTAAGTGTGATTAAAATCCTCTTAAAATAAATTACCAAAAAACCTCAGCACAAACTAACTTCATGCTAATGGTTTGTGATTAAATTGTGTTCATACTTTCCTTATCCTCTTAAATTCTATAGAAAAGACAAGTAAAAAAATGATTGAAATATGGTTGGAGGTGAACAGCTTAACTTCTTCAGATGCGACTACAATTATCCTTGCTTCTGCTATTAATCCCTGGTCTCGTGTTGTCCATAGAATTAAATATTGAGAACGAAACAGAATTTTGGAGCGATATTCTGAGTTACGCCGATAGTGTTGGTGTTCGAAGGTAAGTAAACCTTAAAAATCTCATAGTAACATACTGTATTATGTCCTTAACAAATTTTTAGTATTTATAAATCACTTGTGGTTCACTCGAAAACATTCCCAGCTCTGCGGATTTTGCCTACCAAGAACAAAAATTCCCGAAAAATTCTCAAACATTGCATATATTTGCTCTAACTCTACCTTTATTTGTTTTTGATCCCTTAAAATTTAATGTCTCCGCTATGATTTTCACAACACTGATAAATACATCGGCCCCTTTTGAAGTGAACGTAAGCTGTGATAGCAACCTTAGATGACGCATAGCTTTTCCGGATTCCCTTTGAAAATCCACCTGCAATTAATTTCTCTATCATATGCATGAATCATATGAATATTCAAATTCTTCTTGAAGGTCGGTATTAGTCACGTTGTTACGACCAGATGCAGATGTTCCTGGTTCACTCAGTGGAAAACCTATCAGTTTTCTGGATACGAATCTTGGGAAACATGGAAATCAGTCTCATGGTCAGGAGCAACATGCTCACAGCACTCATGGTGTGAAGGTGGCCTCGTTCAAGTTTGATTATGTAAAGGAACCGCTTGTTCTTACTATATTCATAATAGTGATTGGGATTTTCAAACTGTGTGAGTTAATCCTACAATTTCTCTCTAACAATATTAAAGATGTTGTATTTTCAGTGTATCATCATACACGTTATATCCAGAAAATCATTCCTGAATCATGTTGTCTAATTTTAGTCGGCGTTGGACTAGGATTGATCTTCATGTTAGTTACAGTAACGCTATTGTGTAATTTTCAGTAAACGAGTTTTTATGAGGTCTTCTGAGTTCGGCTGCCTTTGCTGCATAGGCTGAGGTTTCATCCAGAAATTGCGCTGGGACCATTTAGCTCGTAGCCTCATCAGACCCTTTTAAAAAAAGAACATGGTATGCCGACCACCTATTTCCTTGATGATCTAAGGTGGAAATCAATTGGTGGCCCGCCATATTGACGCAACACATCCCCGAAGAGTTCCTGGAAGAATCATTCCTAGTTATCTTTGCTTGGAGTGCGTACTCTCCCATAAAGCCGACTAGTAGTCTTTTTCAATCTTTTTTTTGTTGTTGAAAGGATTATTCTGCATCCGTGTGTTCTAAGGATTGGTAGGTATTACAGGTATGCGTGTGTCATTAAGAAAAAAAAAACTTGCTGGTGAACCTCAATATTTATTTGTTACTTATTCCAAGGATTTGATTACTTCAGAAACAATTTCAGAGGCGACGATACACATGAATCTGTCAAGTTTCTGGAATTCAACTCAAAAACCTTCTTCTTCTTCCTTTTGCCGCCGATCATTCTCGAATCCGCGTATTCGCTTAGAGATCGAGCATTCCTGGAGAATATAGGAACTATTATTCTTTATGCAGTTGTGGTAAATTCTCTTTATCTCTTCTTTCTTAATCTTCTTTTCTCTTTTCCCCTAAATATACGAAAATAATAAAAATGCTAATTAAACTACTTGGCTTAGGGAACCATTTTTAATATTGTGCTTATTGGTGGAAGCCTAGTAGTGCTTTCTGACCTCGGATGGATCGATGGTTTCCGGATTGATCCCCTTGATTGCCTCGTTTTCGCTTCGCTAATCGCTGCTGTAGATCCTGTTGCTGTAATATTGAATTTTTCTTTGTTCCTCTCGTATTTTGAAGTGTATGAGTAGATTCTGTCAGGTTTTGGCAATTTTCCAAGAAGTTGGCGTGAACAAAATGCTCTACTTCATGGTATTCGGCGAATCATTGTTGAATGATGCTGTAACTGTCGTCTGCTACAACTTGGTCATCGAATTCAAAGAGTTGGATTCTATTGGATTTCTGGATGTATGCTACTTCCCTCAACGATTCTATTCTACTTGCCTGTTAATAGGATTATTCTAGTTTTTCAGTGCTTTATGGGATTTCTGGCTTTTCTGTGTGTTTCTTTGGGTGGCCTAGCCATAGGTCTTTTCTTTGGTTTCATGTCCGCGTTTGTCACTAAATTCACGAAGCACGTTCGAGGTACGTTTGTCAGGAGTGAGCCAGAGAAAAGAGGATTATGATGTGTTTGTGGATATGTAGGCGGTGCAAAAAGTAATATGTGACACAAAAATTTGAGTTTAGAGCTGATTTTTCTTACTATATATCTGTTTTCGTTTAGTTGTTGAACCAGTGATTATGTTCGGGATGGCGTACATGTCTTACATGGGCAGCGAACTGTTCCACTTCTCCGGAATAATCGGGTATACCAGTGGAAGTTGTAGTGGTGACAGAGGTTTCCGATTCCTTTTTTATGCTCATTTTCCAGGATAATAGCTTGCGGTTTATTTCAAACACATTATTCTTGCGGAAATATAAGTAACAAATCATTTATAAGTGTTACATATTTTGCAAAGGTAGCCAGGTGAGCATCTGTTGTATTTGTTTCTGGATTTTTCTGATTCCCCTGAAACAGTCTTTATCGCTCGCTTCAAGCACCGTAAGTGGATTTCTTTCCACGTAAAGATTTTTTTTTTACTTGTTTTGAGCTTAAAGCTGTGGATCGACTGTTTTGTGTGGGATCTATTCCCGCTACCTGAAATCCATCCCATACTTTCAGTTCAGTCTCAGAATCTCTGATTTTTATTGTTCTTGGTGTAATGTTGGTGAATGAACAGGAATGGTTTTGGAGCGATTGGCATCCATTGTTTTCCTTGTATTCCGTTGTGCTTTGCATTGGAGTCCGCTTTTTAGGTAAGACCTTTGAGGTTGAGGCCAGATAGGTCTCTCAGGAGATCGGTTTTCCTGATTTTGAAATGTTTCCTCCAATATTTTATCGTGCTATTTTTACTACCTTATTTTTTTGCGATGTTCTGTCAACAATCCAGTTTTTTTTTGAAACTAAACTTATAAACCAGAAAACTGATAGAAGTTCCACACAACGAATAAATAAACAAGCATTGCCATCGAATGTACGGACTACTTCCTGAAGCACATAATATTTCCATCATTTTTCCATTTTTTCAATATTTTTTTTTGCGTTTGCTTCTCTTTTAAGAGTATTCGTTCGTCCCTTTCCTCGTGCAGTTCGTTGAAACAAACTTTTTCAGGCTTTATTCCTTCTCGTCTTCCACTTTAATCCTTTAATTCCAGTTGTGTTCTTCCTAACGTACATTGTCAACCGATTTACTGGTGGCGTCCGTCATATATCATTCCAGGAGCAATTTATAATGGTGGGATACAACTGGAAACGAAAATTTCACCTTTTGCATCTTTTCATACATGAATTGTCCTTTAAACGAGTAATTCAGGCTTATGGCGGCCTCAGAGGAGCGGTTTCCTTTTCACTTGCCTTTATGATCAGCAATAATGTACCAGTAAAGAATACCATATTATCTGCCACCTATATGGTGATACTGGTTACTGTATTTTTGCAGGTTCAAGAACTAGTTCTCTTCTGTTTGTGATGCTGTTCTCTTTTAATGTTTACTAACCTATTTTTTTCAAAGGGAGGAACGATTAAACCATTGGTGCGATACTTAAACATTCGTCTGGCTCGTAAAGAGGACAACTTCAGACTTTTTATGGAATTTAATCGTGGTATGATAGTGCATATGACTCAAGGAATAGAGGATTTGTGCGGATATAAGGATCGGAGTGTTGCTGTAAGTGTTAGGTATCGATCGGTCTGTTCAGGATGCGACCGTTACCGTATCGCTCTGTAACCAGTCTCGTTCAGCATCAATTGAGTGTATTCTCGAAGGCGTACTTGCGACCGTTGTTGCAGCGAGGATACAGGAACGAGCAGAAAGAGAGCAAATTGCTTGAAATGGATCGATTTGAGACAATGAGGTGACGGAAATCGTGGAATTTTGAGTGGAAAGGAAGTACACGATCTAAATCCAGTGATTAAGAGAGCTGAAACAGAGTCCATCACAAAGTTCTTTCAAATGGCAACGAGCGGTGGATGAATTAGCGGAAAGGTAGGCCGACAATTCATGGATAAAACACGGTTTGGGAAATATTCGTATTTAGTGGTGGAATCCCTCGTGACATGTTGGAAGAGGAAGAGTTCTTCATCAATAAAAAAGAAGATATTGAAAAAGAGACGGAAATGCTCACAAAAGACATATCAAACATACGACATCTTTTGCATAATCCATTTGAAGAGGTATGGATAATTTCTCTGTTTTTATGAACTTAGGTGCTCAAAATTGTTCCCCTCTCTGCCCTTCTGGAATCAGAACTTCTCTTCCAACGCATGGATAATGTACAGTCCCTGCTTTCCTTATGGTCGCTGAGGAACTTCTCTCGCAATCGAAGAAATCTCGAGCCTTTTGTAGTCGAAGAAATAGAACTGTATCTACATAGCGAACAATTTCATGAATTATCGCAAGAAAATATAAAGGAGATTTAGTTGATTCCTTCCTTTTCATTCCTTTTTTTCTTTTTTTTTTGAAATATTTCTGTAACTGTTAATCATCGTTACCGTTGGATAGAATCGTATTTCTTTCTTTTTGATTCTGGATGTGAGTTGTCATGGTACTAAAGAAAGAAAAGAAAGATGGAAGGCCCCCGGAAAGATGGAAGGCTTAGTTGGCGTTGGTGTGGTTTCCAAGAACTAACGATCGATCATGAAGTCAAAGATCAATTAGGATCAGATCCAGTGCAGATCAACTTACGTGACTAGGAGGCCCTCGCGATCCTGAAGGTGGGACCTCCATGGTAAGGCCCGTACATTGCAGTTTCGGAAAGGGGGGCCTGTTTGACATCCTCAAGTTGAGGTTCCAAAAGCTAAATTTCTTTTCGAATATAAGTGCCAAAAACCGATAAGAAAATCAATAGATCTGCGGAGAAAGAAATGTCAATAAGCCTCCAACGCTTCGTTGATTCCATGAATTTCGGCGTGGTGAATCCGAACTCCAAGGTAAACCCTGTGTACTTCTGTTCCTTAGCTGTTACTGTAGAGTAACTGTACGCATCATGGCCTTTAGCCTTCACGAAAAGTAGGGTTTTTCCTAACTTTCACCATTTGAAACGAACTTAAAAAACTGAAGTTGGCGGGTGTGGCTCAAATTGGAGAAGTCACCAAATCCACATCTTGAGATCTGGTTTAAGCTTTTCTCGCAAAGCGAAAGCGATAAACGTCTCGATAGTGTTGAGAGGTATGACTGAGCCATAAACAAATCATTGGAGCATTTTATTTATTTATCTATCGCTCTATTTTCTGGATCCGAATTTGCAGCAAAAGGCCATCCTAGGGCTGTTTTTTGGACAATTTCTGGAAAGCATTTGGCTTCAATAACTGGAATAAGATCCACAAATTTTCAATTCGAAATGTTACAACAGATTCTACAACGTCCTACCCGTGCCTACCACAACGAACGCTGCATACTTTGGTTACAGAGCTCTGTCATTGTCACGACCATCCATAAATCATTAGAAAACCAACTGTCACCTCTTGAGGCACATCCAGAAGAAAAAAAACACTTCAGTAAAGACTGCTTCTGAAAATCCCTTTCCAGAAGTTTCTTGACCCTATCGCGGGATTGAATGTCACAAACAAACATTTTTCACTTGGGTAGATGTTTACTACAATGACTTCTATATAGACTAGTGAGTTAAAATCTATTCTGAGTTACAAAGAAAATAATAATAATAATAATAATAATAATAATAATAATAGAATAATAATAAAAAAATAAAGTAAAGTAGAAAAAAATAGGATCAAACTTGCATTATTTTTGCAAACGTAACAATACAAATAACAATAAGAAACTTTTTCACAATTGCCGTAGAAAAATCATTCAAAAATCATTAAATTATTACATCATTAAAAATCGTAGAAAAATCATTAAAAATAGACTCTCATTGTCGTTCTTTGAGTGTAAACTCAAAAAAAAAAACTAGTTGAGTGACAACCCTAGTTCTTTTCCTTCACCAAGAAGTATATCTTTTTTAGGATCTCTCTTTCACCGTAAATTCTTGAAGGCAGGTTAGCTTGTGCTTGCTTCATTTCATTACACGTCTTGTTGTCTGTAGTGTTGTTTACTTCACTCACAATAGACGCTAAGGAAGGAAAAAAAAAACTTCCCTCCGAAATTTTTGAATTGTCTTCTTGTGGTAGTCCGTAGTTTATCTAAGAATGCTATTTGCACTTGCTTCATAATTTGACTCACTCAGCACTATTTTCTTATTATTATCTACTAAATATTGTTAAACAACTGTTTCTTGAAGTACTACGCAAATCGGAACCTGGTAGGCGAGGAAGAGAAGGAGAAACGCCGTGCCTCCGAAGTGAACCACCTACGAATGCTCCATTGCCGCGCTCAAGGAATGTGGGATAACAAATCATTAGTTTACTTTTGACTACACCGAGAATAGGTGCCGATTTTGCTTTCAGGAAACCAAAGCGATCAATATTTGGGAAACGCCAACAGGCGAAAAAGAACACTCATCAAGGACTTATAATGGCATCGTTAGGTTCGCTGGGAGTGCACGCTGTTGAAGCAGGGATTCATGAACCGAGTACGTTTACCCAGTAGCTGAACAATGTTGACTACATAAGAAAATCTTTAGGATCATCAGTTGATGAAGGTATTACTATAACAGAGCCTGAAGACCATTCGTTGTATACTATCCGAGAGCAAACTGAGACAGGATCGTAGCTTTATTGCAGGATATAAGAGAATTGTTGAGAATTTCATTTGCATTTCCTTTGCAAAGGTTACTTTTTTTTGTCATATATGTACAGCAAACTGTTGTTTTCTTTCAATCTTTTCACTGCTATCTTTCCTTAATAATATAACTTTGAATGAATGTACCAGGAACAATAAGGATTCAAATGTTTTGATGCAGAAACCGATGTTTAACTCTAGTCTCTAGGAGTTAGTATTACTGTTGACTCATGTGTAACGTTAGAGGCGCAGAAATGGTTTCCAATCAATGTATGCGTCATCTGGATGACTGTACAGGAATGTTTAAAATTCAGATGTTGCTGTGAAAAGACACATTTCTTGCAGGGAATACGAAGAACAACATCGGTGAAACGCTGAACACAAAGAACTATCGGTTTCTTCAGTCAGCATCCTGATTAGAAGGATTTCCCGGCAATCAGCCTTCTTTCTGCCTTTGAAATCTACCAGTCGTCATCTCCTCTAGTTGAAAATCTTTTTGCTGTGCTATTCTGTTCCCTGATGTGACGTAGACAAAATCTTTTTGTATGAGTTATTTGGAGGAAACTATATCCGTTAAGTAAAAAAAAAATAGATGAAAAAAAGAACAAGAAATAAAGGAAAGAAGATAACAGATGGAGGGAGAAATCTTGTAAAACGAAGGGAAATATTGAAATAATATTATTTTGTATCCATCATTATTTTTTCTTTTTGCTTGTAATTTTCTTTTTGACCACTATCCCTGATTAAATATCTTATCAATTTTATAGAGATACTGTATGACTTTAAAGGAACTATTCATTTTATTTAATCATTTCATGGATATCATAACCGCTCTTTATTATGACTTCTATTTATTCCTCCCTTTTATGCCTCTTACCCGATTTTTTTCCTTTACTTTAAAAATGGAATGTCACTACTTATTAGGAACATGGATTCCTCAGTTCGTCTCCACTTTTCAATCCTTTTTTTTTCGATATTCTTTTGTGGTAAACGTCCCGTATAAGACCGGTCCGAGTTGTTTGCATGTGGCGTGTGCTGCCACGTCAATTATTTCACTTAACTTTAAAAAAAGCAATGAAAATGTATACGCGAACTCACCGATTTAGTTGTTTGAAGAGAATCGCAACGTTGACTGTAATCGAATTAGGTAAGCATGTCACGAGCAGAACTCTATGGATGACCTTTTCATTTACTCGAAAACATCCGGTACATTAATATCGGCTAAAAAAAAACTCGTTTTAATGGTGTACATATGAAAAAAAAACCATCTGTCCTTCCAAATATGAAATGAGTTTGGTTTATGCGTTTAGTGTGTCTCATTAACATTTGTTCTATTACGTGGGTGACCTCGTTTGACGTTTTAACCAGTTCAAAACTGAAATTTGTTCCCTATGTGAAGTCCAGACTCGGCGTACGGGATTTTTTTTTTGCATAGAAGGGTGTGTTTCTCTTCACCTGAACGTACTCTTTTTTTTCGAAATCCTACAAAATTACCATGTTAGCGCAACTGTCTCCCTTTTTCTATTAATCCTTCACCTCTGCTGCCCCTTTCTTTTTCTTAATTCTGATGCATTTCCTCTGTGAATTCCGCGGTAGTCTTCTGTAGGATTTGGAAGCTCCCTGCTCCAGAATTTTTTTTTCGCGTTTCTTTATCGTTTCTAACTCATCCCTTGTAATGAAATCGACCTAATATTTTGTAATATGAACCTAACCATATCAACCTAATAATTTCACACCAAAGTTTTATAATCCTTGCAGCTGCAATTTTTTCCTTTTTTTTTGTGCGAGAGGACTAGCATTTATAAGTGACTCACGATAAGTGGCATTTGTTTCAGTAAATTTTTCAGAGCAACAACTCTTATTTTTTACTGTCTAAAATCGAAAGAGGAGGCAATTAATACTACAAAAAAGGCTTCTATTCTTGAATAACTCTTTTTTTGTTCAGGTTACAATTCTGTTTTTTTTTATCCGAGGCCACAGTAAGCTGTGTCGATGCCTAGAAATCTTTATCAAGGGGTAAACTTGAACATTTCTTAGGTAAAAAAAAAAACTCTGGAGCATATGTAAGGCGTTACTCCAAAATAAGCCTGAGAAACAACAAGGAGTTGGTAGTTGTCTGCGCGCAGGAGCAGTTTGATTATTTAAAATATTTATAAAAGATATGTATTATAATTTTTTTGTAGAATTAGTCGTATACAATTCAACCTGAAAATCACCTTTATTCCCGTTGTTCTTCGATTCGCTCGAGCGGGGCCCGATAATATTTTCATTTGTCCCGAACCCATGCTGTACACGGGCTTCTTCTTCCGCCGAGGACAGGAACAGTATTAAATTAGGTTTTCAGACTCCCGAATCCTGGATTTTAGCTTTGATTTGGCCAGATGGTGGGAAAATTACATAGCTTTACACAGCTTTGTGTTCGTTCTATTTCGAATTTCTTAAATATTTATTTGGTTACCTATTTATTTGCTTTATTTTCCATTCATATGTAACAAAGTTGCACGGAATATCACAGAGTGTTTATTCCCAATGTGTTTCTACATCTTTCAAACTCACTATTTTAATTAGCCAAATGTAAACAATCGTTATGTTTACATTTACAACTCCTTCAAAAAAGGAACGATCTAACCAAAGAAGTCGTTGACCACAGCGGGCTCAATAAAATTGAATTAGCTCTCTTGCGACGATATATTCCTGAAACTTCCTCATGTAAACATTCCGCAACAATACATTTCTACATTTCCACCTACTCTTTGTATTCGATTTTAAAATAGATAAAATTTTAGAAGTTTAGAACCCAATTTTTTGAAAGGATGCCAGCAAAATTTTTTTTAGCAACAGTAGATTTTACGCTAGTGTAAATAGTAAGATAATATCGATAAAAACAAGAAGTACACAATGTGGATCGTAAACGAAAATCCATGCCATAAATGCCATAAAACTCACCGCAAATTGAAAACAGCAAATTGATTAGAGGTTAAAGACCAAAACATGACAGAAAAAAATGGACGTATTGATGGTAGAATTGTATTGTATGGATAGGTAGTAGTACGGGTTTTTTCCGGAAAAGAATTGGAATCATTCGTCAAAGATGGGTGGAAGACTCAAAATGCATTCATCAATAGCTTATCGGTTGCCAAACTTGGACCCTACCTTAGGCAAACTCTGGATCCCTGTTTTTACTCCTAAAATATTTTGATCTGAAACCTATAACTAGTGGATTATTCATGTGGTTTCGTCTAATGTATTTTTTTTTCCAAATTCTCTGGACATTGATAAGCGTTTCGTGAAAAATAATGCCCTCAAAAGTATAAGATAAAATCCACCTCTATCATTCCGTTTGAGTACAAAAAAGATTAACTAAACTTGTCTGTACTTTTTGTTGCATCTTTCAGGATTGGTTTGGAAAGGAACTGTCGTAGGGGTCAAGGGAGGCCCTTTCCGTTGTTTGAAATTTTTTTTGCCAACTTCGTAATAGTTTGCTACGATTGTACTCCACTTAACTGAAAAAAAAACCTCGTTAAAATGAGTGAAAGGTTTCTTCTATGATTCCTACAAGCATTTCCTTCGTACTTTATTTTTTTTCTTTCAATGTCACATTTCTACTGTCATATGACGAACTCCAGGAATAGTTGGTCTACCTATTTCAAAGTTTTCCATTCACATCTTAGTACGACTTCCGCCACACGCATGTATCACATCTGGAATGATCCATGATTATTTATTGATCCCTCAATCAAAATCATTCACTTTGGTGCACGAACATCTGGTTTTCGTTTTTTTCGGAGCTATGCTAATGCCGGCTAATTCCAAAGGCTAACTCAAACGTATGTCCAATCACTTTTTTTGGAATGTTTCGTGGAATTCATATCTTTTTTCCTTTGCCGAAATCCTTTTGCACTGCGCTTTTTTTCGATGACTATTGCGTTGAGCGTTCGATGAATAAATCAGTACGCAAACATTCATTGGAATGCCGGAGGAACGCCTAAAGTCATTTCAACACAAACACCGGAACTTTCGATTGTCATTGTCTACTGGACACCTGTTTCAACCCATTGTTCAGTTGAAAACAACACAAAGAAAATATTCAGGATATCAGGTATGTTGATAAATAATTATGGAATTGCGCGCTTCATTAAATTCCATTGAATTTTTTTTTAACGTAGTGTGCTGATGTGATGTACAATGCCCACCTTGCATATGGATATATTTCTTTATTTATGCTTATATTTATATATTTATATATGCATGTAAGAAGAGGATGCATAGGGAATTTTCACAGTCAGAACGGAATGTATGAAATTCACGAATCTGCAGGTAAAGGACCCTATCACTACAGTATGATTACTTTATTTACGCTTACAAAAATCCTTAAAGATTTTCAGAATCCTTTTAAATCGTATTAATAAGCAATTTGTTTTTACACGATATTTTGATATGCTTGGTAGTGCAAGCTGAACTATGAATATTTCCTCAGTTAGTACCGTATCGTCTAATAATTGCTTAGGTCCTCTTAATGGGCTAAATGATTCAAAGGTTTCTCCTAGTTCTTTGCTTTCCTGGAAAAAGGTTATTTAGTGATAATCTCAATCACAACTCGATATCATTCCACTCCTGGAAAAACCAGATTTAACGAGTACTGTTCGCTTTCTTCATAAGTAAATCACAAAAAAACCTCAAATATAAAAAAAAAACCCCATAGAACTGCGAATTTGCAGATTCTCTTTTATGTCGGCTCCCTTGTTCTGGAAGGAAGAGGAATTCAGGATCGGAACATCGAGGAAAGCAGTCCGCTTACTTCAATATCAGTAAAACATAAATCTTCGAGCTGTGTCCGGATCCTAAAAAGTTCTTTTTTTTTCTGCATTTGACAAATGGAACGGAAGCGCAAGAGAATTGAGTATTACTGAGAATTGAAGGATTTGATATCCGGAACATCTGCAGCAAATGCTTCAACAAAGTAAAACTTGAGGAACAAATGAGGTTTCACCCGTTGTGCAGAATGAGGATGAGAACACAGAATTTAATTTGCATAGGTTCGAATTGAGACGGGTAACTCGAATAAACGAACCTCCATTAGTTCACGTACTTTAGCTACCCCACAAAATTACGGATCTAATGGAGAACTGTTCATTCACTGAGGATTATTTATGGGGGAGTCTATTTGAATTCTGATAATGAAACTTTGAGGAAAGCGTAATTGGTGAAATGGAGCGGTCTTAAATGTGTCTGTTGTTGTCTCGAAATCCTCTTTTTCGGATATTCATCTCGGATATTTGGTCGTAATATTGAATGAGTGATAACTGCACGTTAGCAACTAGAATTCTCCATGAAATGCGAAACTATAGGATAAGAAACACATGTTGCATCGAATCACATAGGATTTCTTTTGGTCTTAATCGTTCTTCAACGTCTATTTGACGTGTTTCGCATCGTTGAGATATGCGGATGGTGCGGAAGAAACGCGTATGATGCGAAAAGTTCACAACGTTATCCGCTGCTTGAGACATCCATCACAAGGAATTCACCTCTTAGTCGCTCATCAAACCCTGAACAGCCATTTTTACAGTGTGAACAGTTGTTGCTCATGTCTTTCCTTTTTTTTTTTGGTGAAACCGAATTCTCGATGGAAGAATTTCTGCTCTAAACTCGTTACAGCCTGACACCATTTCGATTTTATCCACGTCAAGAGAACTTGTAAAACAAATTACAGCAAGTTATTGGATTCCAGATCACATCGCTAGGGATATCCCTGATCAGCAAATTAGAAGATCTCTGCTACATGGACCACCCATCGGATCATTGTCTAATCGATTAAGGTTATCCCGGAGTGAAACCAACACATTTCACCCCTTTTTTTTCTCACAAGTTCCATTTCGTACACTTTTTGTCCCTTTCCGCTGTTAATTCCTAAGAACACCTTGTAGTGTCTTTGTTCTGTGCTTTCATACTCTAGAAAAGGCTTTTTTGTCCGCTCCTTTTCACTCCGGACTTGTTTACTTCTTTGCATGCTCTCTGGAATTTTCCTTGTTTTGTGTCACCCGCTTAAGTGGTTGTAGTTGAACCGAAATACCACCGACTCCTCAACAGTTTCTTTTTCGAGGAGGTTCTGGACTCAATTGTCTCATTCGGAAGCTTGCTAAAAAAAAAAACTGGTATTCCAGGAAGAACGAAGAAGGATACAAGCTTAGCAGATGGAATTTCCTACAAATAGACAATAAATACACTCCACACGTGCTTCTAATATAAAGTTCTAGGATTCCCTTATTTTGCAATTTTATATCTAGTTGTTAGCGACCAAATATCTCTAAAGTATCCACGCTGGGCCGGTTTCTTTTTTCGGACCACCGTTTCACTGAAGATCATCCTTAATGCATGTCCACTGATTTCTAGGACCTATTCTAGACCTATTCACCGCCATTTTTCTCAGATAATTTGGTGCTTTGTGAAAAATTTCGAATGAATTCTTGATGGTGAAGGGGGAGACAGCGGATGAAATGTAATATTTTTTTCTTTAACATATTGCAAATTAAAAATTAAAACAAATTCAAAAGCTGTCTCATATGTGTCATATACGGTTCACAATTTGTGAATGTCACAATATACATTTCAATCTTACAAAATAAAATGTGAAGATGTGGATTTCATTCGAGATTCATGGATTTTTCTTTGTCCATTGATGTAGTGTCTTTTTAAACGGGGTTTTTTGCTTTCTGTCTCTTGTCTTAAACGTTTTTTCCAATCGACTGAGGTCATCTCTTTTCGATACATCATGACCTTCAATGTTCTCGCTCACTCTCTCAACATTACGTACATCAGGTTCGACAAATACGCCGTATTATTTGCTTATATTTAGTGCAAAAGGTAGACGGATAAATTTATCCACTATCTCTTAATCCACGAATGTGGCAACGGATCAAAACGAATAGTAGAAAATGTTTTATCTCATAAATACTTTACGTCTCACTATAAACAACCCTCCTCTACCTTCTCAAAAAGGTAATATTCTCTGAAAAAAGCAACATTTCCCCCTAGTAATCGATCATTTCTGATCTTATCTTGTCCTACGCTTTTTCCCCCTTAAATTTCATCATAAAGGTTACGTAAATTACTGATAAGCTAGGATTACATGCCTGCACTAACATTTACGTTGTCTACAGTATTTGCGTTCTTTGATTTCATGGAAAAAGTTCGAAATATTGCGAGAACGTTTCATATCTACCGATAACTTCATAACTTTCGAAGTGATCCGATGTGATCTACATCAATATCGGATCGTTCATCAATAGATTCGCGCTCACGCGATATATTGATTCGCTCTTTCCTCCGATAAATCTCGGAGCCTCAGAATCTTCTTTTCTCTCATCATCCTGCACTTCTTTTCTTTCTCTCTCTTTTTCGTTGCTTTTAGTCTGCAGTACTACAAACTGCGTTTTCGATCTGTTTTTCCTAAGGTTTCTTTAATAATTTCGCTCTTCTTCCTTACGAAGGTCATTTTTTTCCTTCTGCTTCCATCTTTTTGTAGAACCTTCGAAAATATAGCTTGGAAACAAAACAAAACCTTTTTTACTGTGGTACAAATGTAATTCTTGGGGTTGTTTTTATCCTATCTGCGGAACGTTACTGTTGGAAGCTTACGTTATTTCTTAGCTTGTTTATACGCACGATCTTCTTATAAATGAACATTACTTTATTTAAAAAGTATACACATGTCCGTACCCTTTGTTCCCATACGCAACAATGAAAATTCCCCGATATCTGGAACTTTTTCCCCTAATTTGACTAAATTCCGCTGCGGGAGAACTCATATAGGTGTTGACACTTTTCCGGAAATCTTTTTGTCCTGTTTAAGTGCTTATCTACTCTGCTTGGCTCTAATGCTAAGAAATCCAATTTTTTTCTTTTTCATCTTTTTCATTCATCTTTTTTTTTCATTCCGTTATATGTACCAGGCGAATTTCCTGTCCTTGGTGCAGCAATCTGTTCTCTCTGAGATTTGCTGAGGAATGCGGGCGGTAACTGTACCATCGAGGAGCCATCCACAGTTTGAGTAGCCTACGAACCGTTATGAATAGAGTCACGGAAGGTGCAGAGTCACATACGTGCTATGTGCAAATGTATTTCCACATTACTAGTTCGAGTACTCATTCGTAAACAAAGTATCGACCATCACTCACATCACACAATAAAACATAACTTTCACTCCAACCAATTCATCATTTCGGAAAAACTCATGATATTTTTGCACGTTGTCACCGTAAATGCGATCACATTTGCATACGCTTCGTTGGACGGGCGTGAACAGTTCGGCGCGAAAATTGAATGCAGTTTGCTCGCTCTGACGTCATCGGAGCTGCGGCCGGCTCGGCCTGTACACCGGCACATCGATATCCCCGTCCATCGTCCTTTTGCCGCCGTGAGCCCCGCCCCGTGCCTTACTTCCCCTCGTCGAACCCGGAGAAAATGCGAATCCGCAGTTTCCTCCTGGCGCATCATGCAGGCAGACGCCCGCGGCCGTCGCCGGCCTGGCGAGGCCCGGCCGCTCCTCCCCCTCCCGGCCATCGGCGCCTTCACTTTGAGTGTCGCCGTTCAACTGTTCACACTTCCCGGCATATCGGGAACATTTTCGAATACCTTCTCTTCCAGTACCAATGGTCATTAGTAAAAATAAAATTTTGAAGCGTGTAATTGACATATGAACATTAGTGAACGTCCAGTTACGTACCGCTGCTGCCGATTATCGGTGCTGGTCGTTTCGTTTGCGGAAAATCTCTTTCCCTCTCTAAGCATCTATTCAGCTGTTCAAACTGCTTTTCAACAGCTCATATTATTTGGTGACCTGAATCCATTCTAATGTCGGGATACCAACACGCGTAGAATTTATTATCTTTTCCGGTAAAAAGAGGTTTTGTGGACAGGAAAAAAAAAATTGAAGAAGACACGGATATCCGGTTTTTTTTTCAAATCCATTTTCTTGATCCAACAGCTACAGTTTCATCTGTTCATGAGATGTTATTGGCGGAAAAAAGATATAAGTTTTCCAAGAACTCTATTAGAATTAGATGATGGGGTTCTAATACTGATAGGTTTTGTGTAGGAAACCTCGGTCATGTATTTGTCGCACCATGATCGTATCTTTTCCTCTTCATCATTTCTTCTGTGTGACATTATATAAGTTTATGTTTGAACCTTACGTTACCTTAGTCTTATGTTTACATTTGCTGGTATTTCTGCGAAACATTTCCAGTCTCCTTTGATGAGTAGGCGATGGGGTAGGATTAAAATGTCCTGTGCTACAGAATTTGTTTGCTTTTTTTTCTGGAAAATGTTGAGCGGTTTGCAAAGACGGTGCACACAGAAATCACCTACGATTATAGACATTCACGTTCCACTTGTTAAGTCGTCACTATCACCTTGAAGAGGGTTCGGGAGATGCTTGTTTTCGTTGCTCCCATTTTGATCTTCCGAGAAAAATAGAGAGGAGTAAGCTTTTGTGAGCATTTGTAACTAAGATCAAAAATTTTAAGAAAGAGAAAGCTACTAATGTGTGGCTTCATCTGAGTAGCTCCTTTCCTGGAAAGCCGAAGTGAGCTCAAGCTCTTCTATGGAAAATCTTTTAAAAATGTTTTGTATTTAGAGTGAATTGCACTGCGATTTTATGAATCTATTAGAACAAAATAAGAGGGACTTTTAAAATAAGACTAAGAAAATAAGATCATCTCTGTCTTTACAGTATTCCAAGAATTTCTTTGAGTCACCTTTCTCCAGACATCTAATGCAGGGCTTTAAGTATTGAAGTTTCTTGAGAACTTCAACGTGAAATCTTTTTGACATTAATTTCGTGCAAGTATCTAGTATACTATGTAATAATAATAATAATAATAATAATAATAATAATAATAATAATAGTAATAATAATAATAATAATAATAATAATAATAATAATAATAATAATAATAATAATAATAATAATAATAATAATAATAATAATAATAATAATAATAATAATAATAATAATAATAATAATAATAATAATAATAATAATAATAATAATAATAATAATAATAATAATAGTAATAATAATAATAACAACAATAACAATAATAATAATAATAATATGTGGAAACACACTTTCCACTCTATCACGGAGCTACTTTTAGACACCAGTCTTATTTGCATCAAAGATCGACCTGACAGACCATTCAAAAGATGATGCTTCTGTTATCAGAGAACTAGGCCGGACAACGCACAGCCTGCTAACTTCGAACTATTACTTTTTTTTTCTGTATCTTTACGTTTTACTCGACAGCTTGCTGGTGCAATAATGCGTTAAATTGCAGTCAGGATACGTGTTCAGAATTCGGATTTTTCCTAGCACCATAAGCACTATTCAAACACATATAAGAGGATCGGTGATGTTTTGGAATTATTGGACATTTGCCAAGCACTTTCACCATTCACCAGAATAAATTGCCAGCAAGACAACATATGTTTCTACGCGTACATTTCTCTCATATTCTGGATCTTCGTAAACAAATTCTGCAATGGAACATTTCGCGTTTAATGCTGTTTTGATGCGCTTTTGAGATACATTCATTCAAAGCAAATGCTTTGAATGAGATGAGATTCTCTAATCTCGTCGATATCTCCCATAGCAGTGCAATATTCTGTTGTTTTTTTTTTAGCTGTTCAAAATCGAAACTCCCAAAAGAAATTCCCGCATCAACAACTATGTGGAAATTTGTAGGATTCTTGAGTCAGCTTTAAGAATTACTTCTTAGGAATTGTTCTTCTCCCGTTTTTCTAATCAAAAAAGTTGTCCTTCATCAGTTGTGAATAGAATCTGCCCTTGTATGACTTACTTTTTTCCCTCCACGCGAATTAACAATGTCGCTGCACTGTTTTGAGCTTCTCGGACGTTTTCCAGATGACTCACAGCTCGATTGATTGCTTATTTTATTGACCAATTCTTTTTGATGTTGCCCTTTCCTTACTCTTACTTCTATATCATTCTGTGTAAAGATTTAGTACATGAAAGGAACAACAACGGTACAAACAACTGTAATTGTCAGTGGAGTCCGTTGCGCATGACTAAAATAGTTGAAAACACGGCGTTACAGAGGGTCCTCCTCGTAGAAATAGTTGCGGGGAAAACTACGATTGGGAGTGCCACTCAGGTCCGAGTGTTGACATTCTTTTCAAATTCATCAAAAAATGATTTGGAAAAGACTTTTTCCCGTTATTACGTTCTGTGATAGTTGAGCATTGGGTTTCAGGATGAAAGACTGTACCTCTGTGAAGGGACGTATTTTCTGAGCAACAGGAGGAAGAAAGCAGCAAAGTAGTCCTGGCCGTTAAATTGTTGAGTTCTTGCCTAAAACTGGATTCCAATAAAGTTATAACGCATGATAATTCCTTCTAAAATTTTATTGGCGCAAAGTTCCTAAACTACTTTTCGTTTGCTGTACGTCTAGTGAAATAACGATAACATTACCAATATTTTTAATGGAAAGACGTGCTAAGGACGTTATTCGTTATCCATTACACCTGGGAAGATTACTTTGATTCCATCAACTCAGATTGTTCCACTATAACCAATCTTAACGACGATTAAACCGTGTATTGCTTTATCATTGAATTTTTGCCTTTTCTGTGCATTTCACTGTAAGCAACGTTGTGCTTGGGAACGAGGTTAACCTCATTTCGAGATCCGCAAATCACGTATGTTTTTCTATATTCATTGCAACAAGGACGTTTGATTAAACCCGACATACACCGAGGCGCAGAGTCGCGGCGACAGTCCTCAACATCCTCTCGAGTCAAACGAACGCCTCAGACCAACCACCTCTGCTTCTCATTTGACTCGTTGCTTTGGTGAGATTAGTTTCCATTCTATAATGTTTACTTTTCCAGGATACGCGATGGCTAGCGACGTGATAAATCCGCTGTCCAAAAGTGAGTTTCATGCAAATGCGTGTGTGTGTATGTGTGTGCGTGGGTTCACATCCTAATCGATAGTGATTGGGACTATTCAAAAGTGTATGATCCCAGCAATAGTGCAGAAATTGCTCATGCCTTTTCCTCATATCCTTTTCCATTTCTGCCAGCGCATCGATCGATCATTTGTGGACAACGCTGCTGTCTGCTTTATTTCTGCGCAACAACAGTTGCTTGTGAGTGAAAGCGAAAAAAAAAAGCTAGACAAGTGGATATCATGCATACGGATTTCCCCCGTTAGGCTTCGTACTGGTCAAATCGTTCCATATCCCATCCTTTACGTCTCGAACATCCTCTAAAGAAGCTGTGCAAGAAGAAAAGATAGCATGCTGTCGAAGCAGAATTTTCCCTGGATCTATGCCTGCCAACTTGTCAGTCTTCTCGAACCCGCTCCTCGTTTTCAGATACTCAAACTAGCCCTGCTGTCTGTAAGCTGCCCATTGTTAGCAGTACCTCATGTGACATGCAAGACATTAGCCTCATCGCATTTTTCATTCACTCATCAAGAGAGCATAAAACACAAGGAATTTTTTTTTTAGTGTCATCTGGGAAATTTTCTCCCACTGCTCAAAATCCCTTAATGCAGATGAAATAGAATAGAAAATTGGCCATTATTTGACTTTTTGATCAGTGTAATAGTGAACTTGACAAAATTGAAATTGTAGAGGTGTCAAGCATCAAAGACTTCACGTAAAAGGCACAACGCAAAATTGATAGCTGTTTTTTTGCTTTGACGTTGCCGAGATCAAGACGAAAAACCTCATATTTCCCCAACCTCATTAGTTAGACGAGGTTTTAGGAGGACGGTTTCTTTGTTGTAGCTAGTACTTCTTGATTTTGTTTTCACAATCTTACGATTTGCGAAATAGAAACCTGAACAGCTCCCATCTCCGCTTTGAAGAACCTGCATGCAAATTAGAGGAATTTCTGGCATGTATCCTCATAATTCTTCGTTTGCATTTGTGGTGGATTCGTTTCTGGATTTTCAGTGTGTATGAATTGTACTGTGTGGAATATCATGGGTTATCAGTTGCTTTTGCTCCCTAAATTTTCCGCAACTATTTGCTTGTTCGCGTCACTACCCCTAGCTACCGTCACATAGTAGAAAATGTTTTAGTTTTGGTAGAAGTAATCAGAATAGTAATCGTTGTAAAAGCAACGCTGCTGGTCCCGTAAGCTCTCGATGCCATGACGTGGAAATTATTTGGTTGAAGAAACTGAGAAAAACGAAAATGCATGTTTAATGTTGATTTTAGCCTGGGTACGCCTTCAAATTGAACCAGTCGAGGTAGCTACCGACGAGGGTGGTCTCGTGTTCTCATCGGTGCAGTCTGTTGTTCCCGGAGCACATGGATTGTACTATCGTCAAAATGGTCAACGACGACCGCTTGAGTAGATATTTGCTGGATAATTTTGTCATTGAAGTGAAGAAATCTGGGAATATATTTTTCAGCTATGATACAAACACGGGTAGAATTCTTGCGCCAGCCAGCGGATGGAACGCCCAAGATATCTACATTCACCTTGGTACGTTTTTATCTGTGAACTTCGGTAACTGCACTTTTTCGGTACTATGGCAAAAAAAATAGATCGTGATGGTGAAGAAATGTTCTCAACAAAATCAAAATGAGGTGAAAACTAGCGAGTAGAGTAAATGCTGTGAGATTATTTTTCCTTTCTTTTTTTTCTCTACTCCGAAATCAGTAGTGTAAAACGTTTCATGTATGCCTCTTTTATCTTTTCAAGCAAGTAACCAGAATTTCGTCATAAAATCCATCTTTAGCCAACAAGACTCAGTACAATGTCGCTGTCATTTTAATTTATTGCTATGTATTTCCTCGAGTTTCAACCCAGTCTTTCCACTTTTTCACGCAGAATCGATCCAGTCTACCTATCTTCCCCGAAGAAACACATGGATTTTGTAGCTGGCGCTCCCACTATCCATCTTTCGCATAAATTTTCGTATTCCTCCTTGTTCCTCTCAGTGCCGGCAAAGTGCACTTTTAAGTGGTTTCCAAAATTACCGTCCTTGAATCGAAATGGCGCCGATTCGTGCATCAGGGGTTTTTTCGTTCGGCGGTCCTTACTCATCAGCTGGAAAGCGCTTTTTCTTACTTCTAGCTAGACCCTGCGTCAATGCCAGCCTTGGCCTCGAGCGAACACTCGAACAATGGGGAATAGCTGAGGGATTCGTTTCCAAAACTGCATCATACATGAAACAGAATCGAATTTGGCGGAACGCTCTCGATTTAGGAGTGCGAAATCTCCACTGAAGGTGTCCTAAATAACCGAACGTGGCTAAGGATAAGTCATAGCAGAGAATTTGAAGTTTCAAATTAGTTACAGGAGAAGAGCTTTAGCGGCTGATCGCCTACCTGATGTAATCAAAGTGACTTTGAATATTCAGGAATTGGTTAAATATCTAACTCTTCTTGTAATCAAAAGACATATACTTATCAGCTTCTCAACACTCTTCAGTTTTGCATTTTATTTACGAAAGATGCCGAATAGCGTCCGGATTTGTTAAAAAGTTACATAGGGCGGCCACCACCACACTACCTGTGAGTTCCATTCTAGTTTCATTCAAGAACAATTATCTTTTTTTTTTGCAATCTAGTAACCTAGATAGAGAAAAAGAGAAAAGTGTTTGCGTTTGTATTTGCTTCTGACAATATAAGAAGAGGGCATATGTGAAATGAATGACAATTCATTTCTAAACTCGGTTGCCTCCTCCTCACCCTCTCATCCTCTCTTGTTCCTATCAAACAATACCAGTTTTCATCTTGTCAGGAGTTTTCCCATTGTCTTTCCAGAATATTCCTCTACTGGTAGGTCGCAATTGAATATTTTTGTTCTTCTGTTTTTAGAAGTACCCGTCTCTTCACATGTAATGGCAAAGAGGCGAATTATCTTAATGATTCATCAAACAATGTTAAATAGACTTGGGCGACCGTGAACAGATAAGGGGGGTATACGACTACGTGAAGCGACATCAAACGATGAATACACGTGCGAAACGTGAAACATCATCAATATTATTCTGTTCCGTAAATCATCGAATCATTTGTATTACAACGCTCGATTTCTCTGCAAAGATGCCAACTGTAGAAAGAAAACAAAGAATGGAGAAAAATTACAGCCACGTAGCCACATTTGTCAGTAGTCGTCGGCCAGTTCTAGTTTTTCCTGTGCCAACGTCGTAAATTTCCGTCGAGCCGAATTGTTTGGATCGGCACTTCTTACGAGTCGGCACGTCCTGTTTAGTGCAGATGTGGGGCAACAGCTAAGAAGGAAATAACGGAGAAGATAGATGTTAGGAATGAACACTGCACACGATTGATGACCTGGAAGCATCAAGTACGTTTCGGGCGTCAACCTCCCTGGCACCGATCATCGATGTAGGCGTTCACATCCAGTGTTTAGCGGGATCGCAAGAAAATAGGTCTCCTGAACGTTTCCTGGATGAGCATCACCAATCAATTCTTCAACTGGAACTCAGATGCAGAGTGAAGACGGAATTCTGGTTCTTTGTTAAGAATTAATTAGGACTTGATGGAACTTGTCTGCTGCAACGAATAATTTCTTATTTAGGACACGAGAAGAGACCCAGAGCACATCAATTACTCCTTATTGTTCACACAAAAAGTTTCTTTCTTCACTTGTTCGTTTATAATTTTGCAATAATGCAAATGAAATGGCTGGGGCGCTAGTGTATCTGTAGGTTGATGATATGATGCAAGTTCAGTTATGCTTTACATATCTCGAGATTTTTCTCAAGGTGAGTCCTCGAAAGTGTGTAAAGCAACGAATTTCCGAAAACTTCGACTCTAACCGTTTATGGTTTCGAAACTTATTATCTAAAACTGCAGCAACAAACGCTACGCAATGCTCGTTATGACAGGAATTTGTGTAACA
Organism: Necator americanus; assembly: GCF_031761385.1. Lineage (NCBI taxonomy): Eukaryota > Metazoa > Nematoda > Chromadorea > Rhabditida > Ancylostomatidae > Necator > Necator americanus. Next base: position 1,014,506 of record NC_087376.1, read on the forward strand.
TCTGACGCCAACATGTCAGTCGCGTTTGGTTGTACAGACGTTCGTCGATGAACATCATATCGAAAACAAATAAAGTACAGCATAGATGTTGAGTTTGAAGAAAAGAAAAGTACCGAAATAATTGTGATTTCTCTCTGAACATTTGTACGTCCTACATGGAAATTACAATGGATAACTGTCTATATAGCGCTGTTCTGTTTACTTGCTTTTGTTTTCGAATCGTGTACTTTGAAGAAAGTCGATCCTTACTTACTTCTCAAATATAGGTTAGACATACTAATTCCGATCTCCGTAAAAGTAACGTCAGAGAAAGTAAACTACTCCACTGGATGCTTTCGTAACGCCACTTTCCCAGTTCTCATATTCGTTTTTCTTATTTTTTTATATTTCGCTAATTGACGTGCTCTACAGCTCAAAAATTGGTATATCACACGTTACATCACTGATACTCTGGAAATTCATCCATTGTTTCTCCTGAATCTACCGCTTGTAGAAATCGAAATTCATAGCCTGTTTTAGTTACCTTTTTCCTGGAATTAAATTTACTTTTAGTTAAAAAAATAAGTTCAATGTACTCTCAAATAAATTTGTATGCATAGAGATTAGAAAGTATTTTGCAGTATTTATTTTTGGAATCAATGTAAAGGAGTTAAAAGGTGTGAACATTTTGAGTTGTTTAAGAAGTCATCTCAATTTGTTTCAATGGCCAATTCTTTTTTCTTCTGCATCGAGGTGGGTAAAAAATTATTCAGCAAAAAGCGTTGTCTGTTTGCTGTCTGTATCCAGTATAATATTTAGAACTGAGTAGAAAAAATTGAAACAGGGTAAAAAAAAAGGAACACCCAATTCTGCTATTATTCCTCACTACTTATTTGTACTTAAAATTACTCATTTTATTAATTACTGAATTATATGACAGCTTAAAACATATAGACTAAAATTGAGCTGTAGTGATAGATCTGTTTTAAAAAAGCCACGTTGACCAAGTATGTACGTAGAAATAAATGACGAACACTATAATATGACTAATCAAAAATGGTGCAAAAAATCGTTTCAATCCAGAACTGTTCTTTTTGCCTCTTTAAGAAAGAATCGTAAGTTAGCAAAAGATGTCCGGAAAGTGCTATTTATGAATAAGTAATGACTTCCGCAAGAACACGCTTTCTTGCTGCCGATGTAAACCAGATCCAGAGGAAATCACTTCTGCAGAAGTACGGTAACAGCAAAAAAGAAGCTCCTGAGTTTCCTCTTGCTTTTGCAGATTGTGCGAAAAATCCCGCAAGCATGACAGCTGTTCGAAAGACACTTGTGCTGGGCTCGTTTTGTTGCCATTTGTGCAAAGTTCGAATTACTGTGCACTTTGTTGGACAGATGTGCTGAACCCCTGGAGGTTCACAAACAACAAATTGCCATTAGATCTACAAGATAGACCTAATTTTCACAAGAGTCATGATCAAAAGGGAACTGTGATACATTGAAAGGCATTCATCTCCATTAAGGACGGGGAACTCACAATACTGTTGGACTGATTTGGCGCAGGAAAATTTGTGGAAAAAAAAACCAGCTTACTAAACGTGAACAATGGGTTCCCAACCAAAGTAGTGCAGTCCAATCTCAAGTTGTGGATGAAAGTCAGACTGTGCGATCCTCTCTCCGCACAGTTCTTTTTATGCACCGTATTATATCAGGAATTAGAAAGTATCAGTAATTGTCCAGATTCTGAGCGAGTAGCCAGTGACGAGACGTTGTCTCTAAATTTCGGCTAGCTTCTCGTGAGATTTTCCTCTTTCTCCGGAAATTTCAACAGATGACTTATAGTAGATTTTCTTCTTTCCGTTCTTTGCATATATTTTTTTCTTAAAAGATAATCCTTTGTTTCAAAAAAAAAAAAACTATCGCACAATCATAGTAGTTAGACGGCTGCGTTTAGCACGCAAAAAAAAATCGTAATGTGTTTATGCTTTGCTGTTACTTGCTCTTCTTGTTTTTATTCACTTCCGATGTTTAATTAAAGCGTTTGGGAATCACATTAATCATGACAGACTATGCAATTAATCAACTTGTTACCCTCAAGCTAACTCGAGTCCCTGTAAACATTTAATCTGCAGGTTTAATCATTCGCTCAATAGTTCTTAAAACAAGATACTGTGGGCTTCTCCTAATTCACATTGCCTTCGGACGTGTTGCCATGGGTAGAACTGTCATCAGAATAATATTACCTTCAATACTTCTTTCATAATATTATTGAATGAAGCGAGTGTTCTAAATGGTAGTATAAAGCCATAATATTAGTATAAAATATCTGTTGCACTAAAGATTGAAAGGTACAGGGGAAATGATGAATATTATGCTTTCTTGGAAATACTCCACAAAGTTTTAGGACGTAAAGTCGCAATACACTATTGAGTTTTCTTCATATTTTCTGGAAACATCACTAAAATATATGGTATATCCAGCATTTACTGAAAATAAGGGATTGTATTTCGCCCGACCAGTCCACAAGTGCGAGTTTTTCACATGTGCTTTGCACTCTATCATTTCTCGCATACTTATTTCCTTGGCTGAAATCGGAGAGGCAAATTAAATCGCAGGTATCCAGTTACCTCATGTACGTGAAAAAACATCTCTGCAGTTGTCCGGAAGTAAGTGAAATCCGATGTTTTCCACATGAATGACTTTTTAGATTAATCTTTCCTATGCTAAAAACTGCATCGAGATATCGGTTAGGGTCCGTTTTTGTTTCTGGATCTCTGTTCAAATGTTGTAGCTCTTTTTTTTTACTAGTTTTCTTGCACTACTTTTTAATTGCATTAGAAATTTGCAGCTCATGGTAGCAAACACGGGTCTCACTATGCGGACTACAGCAAAGCCTCTCAACAATTCGAGAAAAACGTCGCCGCCGTTCAAAAGCTGATTGGTAGGTCTTTACCTTGTTTCTTTCTTTCTGTTTCTTATGTTTCTAGCAAAGGAACTTAGGTTGTTATACGATAGAATATGCGCCAGCAGCTGAGGTTCACTTAGAAAAAGATGAGATGTTAAGAGTAGCAGAACGATTCCGGGAATGTGATACTGACAGTTGTCGAAGTCAGTCAGTCAGTCAGTTGTCAGAAGTTCCATGATGTTTAGAATGTCGTTGTGAGATGCAACGAACTTTAACTTGTCATCAACAGCTGTTGCGAATTTTAAGTTTCGCAAGGGAGAGGAAGAGAGTTACCCGAGTTGCAAAAAAGTGATGCGCTAAACAATTGTGCTTGTTAGCAAAACCCTAATATAAAAAACTAAAGCTAAAGACAAAGCCTGAACTACGTAAGAGTCAAGAACTCTACATAAACAACCTTTGATACCAGAACAATACCTTTGGGGAATGTCAGAAGTACGAGATTGTTACGGAAGATCCCTTGACTTTTTTCCGAAACAGTAGTACTCTTCTGAACTTTTGCAGTGTTAAGAGATGTTCACGATTGGTGACATGACGGAAAAGTACATGAGAGAAAAGTGACAAACCTGTATGCCACTTTGTTCTAAGATTGTTCTACAAATACTGGAAAGAGCTAATTTCTTTCTACCAATTAGAAAGAAACTGACCTGAAAATCCAAAAACAAAAAAACATCTAACTCAATTTTTGTTTGCGGGACTCCTTGAAAATTCAAGAACTGCGACCAAATTGTTGTGATCGGTTCTTCCCTCAAAACAAGGTGTTACTTGAAGGTTTTTTTTGTTCGATGGCAGTTCACCTGTTCAGTTTTTATACCACAAACGTACAACACAACGGCAAAAAATAAACACTTTTATGATAGGAAGGTAGAAGCTAAAAATTACGTCTTTTACATACGTACTTATTTCCTCGATGATTTTAAACAAACTACCGCAACTGGAAGAGTTATCAACTACATAGGTCACAGGAAATTTTGTGAAAAATTTGTGCTGAAGCATACCGCTGGCTATATACTAAGAATACGGTCAAAATTAAAGTCTGATATACAGGCGCTTCCTCCTACAGAAAATGTTCATTTTAGCGGCTGCTGGCCTTACATACGGTCACAAGACCCCACGTGCCGAGAAGACAACTCGTACCAGTTCACGTACCAGAGGCGTAAAAAGCGGCTTCGAAGCACAGCCGGAGAACGTGCACATTAGTGACGAGGTAACAATTTTTATGTTTAAGCCAGTTAGTCCTTTCATTCAAAAAAAACATTCCATTTGTTACGCAAGAATTTTTGCCGCATCGGGACAACCAGTTATGTTTTAACGGCATTTTTTAGGTAGAGAAACTCGTCATTTGGTTTTCTTTTGAAAATTCATTTCTTTTGAAAGACAACAGGAATTATTTTAGCAGATGTTATTATCTAGTTTGAAGTTAATGACATTTTTAACATGCTTCTGATAGATAACAGAAAAGTACAATTAGTGGGAAACGGCAATGTAAATACAATTTCTTTTCGGAAAAAAAAACCACCAATTATTATTTCCACTGGTCTTAGCCAAATCCACAATTGTGGAGGTTTTACCGAGAATCAGACTTCTCTGATAAATGGAGACTTCACGTAGTTCCCTTTTCCCTAGAAGTGGAGATGATTTTGAATGACTCATGGGTATCCTCACTTTTTCAGTTCTAAAAAAAATGTAGTTCTAAGAACTACATTTAGCAATTGGGACTCACTCGTTCCTCCAATCTTAGTAATTCATTGTGCAAATGTTTTTGTCGCTACTTCACAATTTAGTTAAAAAGAACAAGTCCTGAAGTTCGAGCGTTCCATCCTATACAAACTTATTCTATCTTGTCTCGATTAAAAAATAATTTACAGAGCGACAACAACACCGTCAACCAGCTCGTCGAACAAAAGAACAGAGAGATCGAGAAATTGTTGGATGCGAATGAAGAACTCAAGTTGAGGTTAGTATGCGGAGAAATGAGAATGATCAAAAGTGGACTGCTCCGAGATGTATCATTTTCTGTATTTTTTTTCTTTTCTGCGAAAAGAGAAATTTTCTTCCAATGTCAGCGGTAGTGAGCGTTTTTATTGCAGTTGCATAAGATACCTTATATATATATATATATATATATATATATATATATATATATATATATATATATATATATATATATATATATATATATATATATATATATATATATATATATATATATGTATATATAATGTAGGTGTCGGCAGTTATCTCGTGTCGGATAACAGCGATTATCTTTTGATTGTCACAAGTGAAACAGAAAAGGATGCGTTGTTGCTCGGACAAACATATATGCTCCTAAGCGCCACCAAAATCATAAGAAAATAGCGGTTTTTTTCTCAAACGCTGCTACAATGCATCTTTTGCATTTCTCAATTGACCCCGAGAGAAGAAACTACTCATTACGATGTTCCAGAGAACGCTACCAGTTGTTAGAGTGTAAAAAGTTGTTGAAAATTTCTAAAACGTGCCTCTGTACTGTTTTCTGGTCAGAGAACGATTTTATTTTGAAACAGTTCACTTATCTCAAATTTTGAATCGAAATAACATCGAGGGTAGCAGCCAATTTTTGGGACATGTGTTCTGCGCTCTGCATTCTCTTTGAGGTTTAAATCCAATTTTTGGCATTAATTTACAACATAGCTTTAGACTGAAAGAGCTCAAGGCTGAGCTGCGAGAAGAAATGCGCAACAACATTGAACTTCAGCGAACTGTTGAAAAACCTGAAGAAAAAGACACGTATGGAGTTTGTAATGTTGTATTTTTTAATTTCATATCTAAAGCATTCCTAATTCTCTCAGTGATCAACCCGTTCAATCCTCTACGGGACATGGAGATGAAAATGTGGACATCCAAGAACAAAGAGACGCTCTCGAGAAGGCAAAGTTGATGTGAATATTATTACTCCGTAGGAAATTTCTAACAGGAGTTCATAAACTAAGGGATTTTTTTTTTTGGAAGTGTTGTTTCTCTGGAAGCATAGGGAAACATGCAAAAAGGACAGTGCAAAAAAAAAACTTGGGATTTCCGATCTTATCTTCCTGTTCGTCACTGTTTGTCGTTTCAGAATAATTGAAAAAGACGAAGAGCTAAAGAAGAAGACGGAAGAAATTGCTCAACTTCGTGCACGGCTTGGAGAAACAGATCAGACTGTTATTGTGCCGTCAGGGGATACCGACGAGAGGTAATGGTCGGAGTTAGATGGTTCAGAACTGCTCGTTGTCATCTTTTCAATCCTTTCAGAGTGGCATCGCTAGAAAAGAAGATCGCAGAGCTTGTGGATGAAAAAGCTCAAGTGGTTGAAGCTATCCAAGCCGAACAATTAACTGTGGTCACCGAGAAAGATAAGCACATTTCACAGCTTGTTGAGGAACTCGAAACAGCCAACAACGACCTTCGTGATGCCAGAAATCGGTAAATTAGACTTCTTTTGTCGTAATTTGCTTCCATTTGAAACATTTAATTGGCAACAACTTCTCTCTTCTTCAGGATCCAAGAACTAGGAGAGAAAGAAGAAGAAATCAAGTGAGTTTGCGATAATTCCCATAAAGAAGCAATGTGCGTGTTGGATTCTTTCGCTCAAATTCGTTCACATTCTAGCAATCTCCACAACGTTATTGCCGATCTTCGAGCGAACCTTGCCACAGCAAAAAAAGAGAAGGAGGAAAGCGAATGGCATCTTGGAGAGCACAAAGAATGGTTGAGCAATTCCAAAGAAAAGTAGGAGCTCATTAACTGGAATTCTGTAGATATGAAGCAATTATCTACTTTACATAAAACTTTTTGCTTTAGAGTTGCATACCTAGAAAATCAACTAAGCCTTCTTAGTAGCGATCCGGAACGACTTGCACCACCACCGCCAAGTATGTTTTGTTTGATGAACTGTTCTATTACTCCGACTGTGTATTGTTTAAGGCTCTCCAAAAATGCGTTCAGGAACTGAAACAGCGGATGAGTCGGCTAAGGCGCAAGTGAGCTTTTTTTCTTAAACATTGCACATTTATTTATACATACAGAAGAAAAATGAGAGCTTGCCAAAAACCCATCTTGAAAATGAGACTCTCATTCTTTCCTTCTCGATTCCCTTCGTCTTTCTCTCTCCCTTTCCCTGTTGTTTCTTAGAAGATGTTCGTTGGAATTTCTCAGCGTCATTTTCCACAACTCTCGAAGGTTATAGGAGGTCTCAGTCGCTAAAAATTCTAGAAACTAAAAACCATACCCAGAAACCAGAACCACAGCTTCATATCGGCTGCTGGGATCTCTAGTGAAAATATAAACATCTTCGAACCACTTCAACTTCAAATATAACATCTTCGAGCCACACCTACATCGTTATTCCGTCCACAGAACATCTTACAGATTAGATCACTGGAAACTAAACTACAGTTGGCCAATCAATCGTTCAGAAATAGTGAAGCAGAAAGACAGAAATGCGAGCAGATCAGCAGGTGAATATCGGTGCTATAAAATCAACAGTAATTTGGGATCTCCGATAGCGAATGACCTATCGTCTTTTCAGGGACACAATGAAACGCATCGTACAACTCGAGAATGAAAACGGTCGTCTCCAAGGGATCAATGAAGAATTGACGTAGGTTTTTTCACTCGATTCTCCCTCAAATCACTACCAAACGCATCATTTGTTTGTTTCAGAACAAAACTTCAGGATTCGGCAAGCGCGCAAGTGTTAGAAGAGAAAGATGCTCGTATTCGCGATCTGGCTGACGAGCGCAGTCGACTTCAATGGAGAATCGGCGAACTTAGCCAGTGGTGGAGTGATGCCAAATGGAAGTGAGTTGTTAAAGTATACAAGTGGACTTAAAAAGGAAACTGGGAAAGAACTGGATGAATCCAAGTTTATATCCTCCAACACGTTAAGTTTGTATTCATTATTTGTGTCGATGTTTGTTCAGATATCTGTTTGAGGAACTCGAAATACTTCAAAGCAATCCTAAAAAATTTAAGAGGTTACATGAAAGTAGATTTCAGTTGGCCTCTCAAATGTTATGTACTTTACAAGTTTTTCTATGGTATGACAAGCTGAGCTGTCCGCAAATCCAGAGGGACAAGGGCAACTGTTTAAAGAAATCTTTTCCATTCTTCAAGGGAGCAATCACATGTTTGCAAATACTTTTATGGATGTCCCAAAGAAGGGATGGCTTAGGATAAGAATCACAAAGCTTGTTGTAAGTCACCAGTTTCCAGAATGTAGAATTTTTAAGTTTCGATGGGAAATAAAAGAAGGATGACAAAGGTTTTGAGCTAATCTAGGATCCGTTTCTTCTTGTATAATTAATTTTCTCTTTAACGGAATAATTGGTGGTTTGTTAGGAAAAAAAACAAGGCTCTCAATTCTTCAGATTTCAGTTTGATTTCCATGTATTAGGATGCAGGTGTTATATAGTTTTCATTTCAGAATCGGAGAGTTGGAAGCCGGTGTGGCTCATCAACGACATTTGCTTGACACAGCGAACACTAAAATCCAGAGTTTGAATGAACAGTGAGTTTTCCTCTGAGTTTTTCTGGCAAAAGACATGAAATTTATGGCGACTTCTGCTTTGAAAGAAATTCAAATTACATTCTCTCGCTAGACGCACTTCCTGGAATCGCCATAGATATTCAATGTCTCTGAAATAGCGGCGGAATTGGTCATTAGGTCATCCATTTCTCGTACGGTAAATACTAGAAATTTACTTTTTAGACTCGTCTCAGCTTTAAGGTGAGAATTTCGCTGTGTTTGGAGTGGAATAACAAAACTGAACCGATTGTTGAATGCAATGTGAATCGGAATTTGTAATTACAAATTTTACGTTTTAACGGACAAACTATGAGTGTATTAAGAGTTGCAGTGATGGTGTGAGTAATTTTTGAACATGTTTTTATTTTCCGGTGTCGAGCTTTTTTGCCTCCAATAACGAAAATGTACGTAAGCGCGGTTTCTCACTTAGTTGGGCGTAAACTTCCCTTCCTTTCATTTCTTTTAGCTGTCGTTCCTTGGTCAATGTTCTATCTTCCTATAAAAGGATAGGATATATTATTTCTTCCTATTCTCCTTCGTATTACTGAGATACCGTCTTTCCCTGAGGTGGGCACCATGGCCATCCTTCTTTGGTCGTTACCTCATCCTTATTTTCGTATCAAATATATCGAAAATCGATTACTTTCGACATATTTGATATATTATCAATTAAAACATAATCGGCCAACAGTGTGAAAAGCCGGTACCCACCCTTGCTTCCTGTTTTCGATTTCCAACTGGAAAAATTTCATTTCCAGTTGAAAATCTGAGGTCCGATTTTCCCACTCTACCCAACGAATATCTCGGATATCGAATATTCTAAAAAGATTAGCTATGATAGACCACATTCGCGAAGAACTTATAATTCAAATAAAACTGGAACGAAAATGATTTGGTTTGCCCAAATACTCACTCCCGATATTCGAATATTCGAAAGTCGACATATTCTAAAGAAGTGTCCGAAATACTGCTGTCCTTCTGTTGACCAAAATCAGGTGGTAGCTTCTACTGGTGCAGGATTTTATGGATTTAGTTGAAGTAGTGAAATACTGCTTGGAGGAAACTTTAGCTTCTACGCTTGGTATGGAAATAGTGTGAGAGGCCTAGTTTCTATCCAACTGGGTTGCTAAGTTCTGAAGCCAGTCTAATTTCAAGTTCAGTCCTAATGACTCAGCTGGATAGAATCTACGGGAAATGTGAAGGGAAATATAATACGATAAATTTAAACATGCAACACGTGCTGTCAGTTGAGTTTTCAGGACACCACAAACCTCCAGCACTTACATGCTGCCATCATATTCAGTTAGTCAAGCATATCCAGGACAATGGCATCTTGCAAACAACTGGTAAGCCGTTCACCCTGGGTGAAACATATCGTTTTGTCTTTTGTCATATTGATGATCTACGTTTACATCGTATTCATCAATTTTCCTTTTAAATTTGTCATCTATGATTTTTTTCAGCTTCGCACCACCAACAATCTCTGCACCAACGCCTTTCTATACTACACAACTCACTCCATATGAAACAAAAAGAGTGAAACTCGAAATTGATATTGGTTCTTCACAAGACGTCTTCGTTATGGTTAATATTATATTGGATCTTATCCGCATGTCTTTAATTTTCTTGGATAATTTCCCTTTCCCATTCGGAGTTTTTTTTTTCCTTTTTGTTTTGTTTTAATTGACTATTTTCCTTTCAGGGCTCGTTTCTTAACTGGCAATGCGCATTGAAATGCGATCCTATCGGGGAGGGTAAAAAAGGAATAACCGTTGATTTACCCAGAGGAAGGCAAGTTACATATATAGTACTTTACAGAGATTAAGTTTAGAGTATGAGATTGGAATGTTTCAAGGGATAGAACTTCTTTTCGCAGAAAGAAGGTATGTTCATAAGTTTGTGAATTGAAAGAAATGCGATCCACTAGAGATTTTAGAGACTTCTCCTGAGGTTCTGATAAAGAGCCGTTTAGGTCTACTTTCTTTTGTATTCAGGGCTTAGTTATAGCTCAGAAGTAATATGATGAAAATAGATTTTGAAGATGCACTCTATTCTAAAATGGATTCAATGACATCAATATCCCTTTTTCTTGCTCCGTTCGTGCGTATGTCAAGAACGGAATTTACCAGTGGTGTTTTAGTGAAAAATGGGAGAAATGAGCTCTTATTTGAGTCAACATTATTCATGCATGCGAACAGAAATATCGATATGAGTTTCCAAACACAAAAAAGTAGGGCAAAATCGAATGAATATGTGCAACTTCAATTCTCTGATTTCTGAGTTGAGTCCAACTCAGCTCCTATGTGTTCTGAACTATCTCTCAGCTCGTACCTTCCCGCAAAATGTTCTAGTGCTTATCCCGAATTTTTACCCATCTCAAATGGCAATTGCTCTAAATAGCGCATATTTTCCTTTCTACTCGAACAACGTAGAGATTTATCTTAAAGGTTTCCGATGAAACAACTATTCTTACCTCTTAATCTGTCCTTTATTTTGAATATTCGTGATGAACTTTAGTCAAATTCTACATTAGACAGTAGTTAAATAGATTAGTTAAATCACCTTTTTGGAAGGGCAAAACCAGTCTAACCATCTCCGTAATCTAATCTTCAAAGCTTAGGATAACTACGGTAACACTTTCATTATCCAACCTGCGCGATAATGAATGCATGTTTGCAACACATCTACTCCTGAGCCTATCCTAGCCCTGTTCTTGACGAGTGAACTCCCGATATCTGTGCTATGTCCATGGATTTAGAAGAAGCTGATTTCAGACACGAATTCCGATTCCTTATCGACGGGAAATGGGTAACGTCGTCTTTGTATACGAAAGTACCCAACGGGTTCGGTGGAGACAACAACCTGCTGTGGGTCGAATAATCCCACCCACGTTGGATCGCATTATCACCACGACGACATACTACTGTAAGCTATCACGACCAACCATATAAGTATTATTTGAATGCATCTGTTGCTGTCATCTGAATAAACCACCAGTTAATATTCGTCATCTGTTTATCCATGTTTTGGGTTATAAACACTGGTTTACCGTGAGATTTATTAGAGCGTTGTGTGTAGGATATGTGTAGGTCAATAAACGTTGCACCTCAGTATTAATCAAGAGGCGAAGCGGTCGCGTGGCGGAAAAGTGGCAGTTCTCCGGCACATTTTAACTCGTTCTCATGGCCAACTCGTTCTTCCTGAAGAACCTACAGAAGCTGGTTTGAGTATAACATATTGTTACTGGGCCCGCGTATACGAGTTTGATTGGAACCGCCTCGTGGTGGCCGCCGTACTTGTACCAAACGCAGTAAGATATTCAAGTTTACGCTCTGGGTACGTACAAGCTACATAACTAGTACAGTTATATAGCAGAAGTTACCCAAATATTGTAAAAATGTGCTGTCCTCGAGCACATCGCCAAACCCCATAACTTGTTAGGTCAAATGCCTAGAGGGATTATGGAATTTTTGGCAACAACCTTCTGTTTTGTTACGCTGAACTGCCAGACACCGTCAAATCCTGAGGACTCTCTGCGTCGATATGTATTTCCTTCCGACCTCGTGCTGCAGATCAGGAAGACTTGGCAGAGCTATGTCCAAGAACGGAAAAATAATAGCAGCCTGTCGGTTACGCCAAGCAGTAGGTTAGTACTGTTACTAAGTATTAGCAACAATGTAATAGAATCTTAACTAAAGCAAATGATAGCTAAGTAGAAAACAGTGGAGTGTGAAACTTAAACGGTTAAGTTTTAAATCCTGACATTAGATCTTTGTCGTTCGATCGAAGCAAATTCAATTCCTGAGTTTTTGTTGCGAAATTTGGGAGCATTGTTTATGACGAATTTCTATCATTTTTATCTATTTAATCGAAAAATAGCAAAGATCCATCACGGAGTTCAACCATTCTTGTGCATAGAAGAGAAAAGCATAGCGGAGGCAATTCGGGAACCATTTTTTCTTGAAAAATCTTGCAAAGGAGTCTGAAATAATAGCTTGGAAACCGTCAGCAGCTCTGTAGGTCCCTGCAAAAATCCTCAAAATTAGCCGCGGATGGATATCAGTTATATGTGGGCTCAGAGCATATCTCGAATGGAAAATTCGTATCATTTATCGCTGTGATCACTTTAGAGACTGAGAGCGGAAGTTAATTGAACTCCAGGCCAGTATTTGCTCTGTTGACTCAGTTATCGATTGAAATACCAACCTAGAATTCTGTTTATTTTGTTGTGGCGATTTTTTCGGACAGACTGTAGCGCCAAGCATGGCAGTAAGAATTTGAAGAAGTGTGCGCTTCTTAGTTCCACTTACACGATGACAAGGATCTTTCCAGGGACTCAGGAAAGGGTCCTACTCAGCTCGGACCAATAATTGATAGTCCTCCTCACGAATATGCTAATGATTACGTCGAAAATATTGGTCCACTTCCATACTTATCGCTAAACTCACTCATTCACGTCGAAATCAACTGCGTAACAAAACTTGCGGAACTGTTTTCGACTTGAGCGATTTTTTTTAGATATTCCTAATATGATTATCAATCTCCTGATAGCTCTTCTTCCAGGATTTAAGAAGTTGTGCACTACAACTTTGATCTAAGGCAGTAAAGCAAACTTTTCACTTATTGGTTTAGAGTTCATTTTATAGCAGCTGAATAAACCTCTCGATGCGGGTGGGTGACTCGTACCTCTGTTATTTTGCAGTGAGTACTATCCATGGATAGGTCCTATACATTTAGGCGTATAAGAAGATGCGCACATAATCTTTTCCCTCTACAAATACAGAAATAAGTTGAAAAACTACCAAAAACAAGGAAATAAAGTTCATGCAAAAGTACTCCCATTGAGAGCTATGTGACCCACAAGTAGACGCATGTGAGAGATAAAAAAAAGATTAAGAATGAAAAGTTGAACATTTTCAGCACCGGAAATACTCTCGATAGAATGAAAAGTAACCCAAAGATGACTGAAATTTAACTGCGAAAAATAAAAGTACAGTTTTTGGTGGATAATCAGAGCTCTTTGCTGATCTCTCATATATATTTTTGTAGTGAGAGGTCACTTTTTGAAGAAAAAAACAAAGCGAGGTCGACAAAATCCAATTTTTACCAGTCCAAGCCACGCAATCCTTAGCAAAACCTTGTTATTAGACGCAAAAAAAATTATACATTGGTTATTGCCTTAGTTCATGTACACCGGCCTCTTCCTGTATGCCTCCTTGGATTTTCAAAAGTCCAGACAGTGATCTGAACATTTCACCATAAAACTTTTGTTGGGTGCCAGTAGATGTTTATCATTGAGAGATTACTTCATGATTAGTCTCTGCGAATTTAACTAAAATGTGAAATTTCCAGAGAATTCGTGAATTCTGGAGACACGTTTCTTTTGTTAACAAATATACCATCTGAAGAAGACAGGGTCTGATTACAAGGAGGCGAATCTCTTCTCGGATTTTCACAGGAAATCCGTGGTCAGTACGCTGAAAACGTGTGCGTTCAGTACCTGCCGAAGCCGGGCAGTTGGCGATTTGCCCCGTTGACTAACTGTCGACCCGTCGGTCTCTTGTCAAACCTGTTTCTGGCTCTGCATCTTGTTCAATCACGACTTCTTTTCTATTGATCACAGTCCGCCTCGACCCTTCCCGAATTTGCATAGTCCACCCATTTTCCATTCTCAGTAGGGGTCACATTTTTCCATCGGTGAATAGTTGTGAGCGGTCTTCGACCTGCGAAGGTCTTCGGATGTTTCTTTTCTTCTTTTTTTTTCGAAAGCATTACCACTCACAGTGTACTTTACCCTGTTATTTTTTCGGAACAAGTTCGACTAGTTGTAGTTCCTTTTTTAATAGCATAGTGCGTTTTATGATAACATCTGTAAAATGTGGTGTTGTGGTGAATGAAGTGTACAGATACAAGCGGGCTGATAATATCTGACCCAATCGCCTAATTAACTGCTGGTTTGGGTGGGACTGGTTGTGACACATTAGTGCAACCTACTCGATCGTAGTGGTATCTTTTTTTATTCTGCAAAAAATGTTGTTTTTTTTAGGGGCAGAATAATGGAGTGTTTTGTATGACGCTCTATGAGAAAAAAAATAAGAGAATAATAAAATATAATAACATGCCAAAAAAAATTTCACGATAATCATAAAAGACGATTTTGTCTCAATTTTAGATAGAATTTGCTTATTTAGTGAATAAATGGGTGTTTTTTTTAAAATAAATCCTGATCTCCATGCATTCTTCATTTATTTGCATTATCACATTCTCAGCAAAGTTAAGGTAGAAGTTAACAACATCTTCAAAATAATTGAAAGGAACGAAAAAGAGTGGAAATTTCCAGAAGTTTCCCAAAGTTGGATGAAATATTTCTTACATCTTCCGTGTTTTGTTTTTTTACTTTAATCAATTCTGAATGTTTTGTTTTGTTTTTTCTCACTCATTAAGGATTTTTGCTTCTCTTCCACGGCAGTTCTATAACTCTATACAATTCGCCACAATTGACACTTTCGCTATAACGAGTTCTATCGGAAAAATATTGCATCCAAAGGAAATAACCGTTCCACTTCTGGATCCTTAAAGAAATTCTCAAAATGTCATTCTTTGCACTTCATACCTCTCATAGTCCTATTGATGTTTCCGGATTAAAATGTAGTTTTTATTTGATGTTGTTAATGAATCATGGGAAATCGTATACAGGCAGTCCCATTCTGATCTGTTTTTGTCCCGTTTTCCGATATTCACAAGTCTGGTTCCACGCCCATCACCACGTCGGTTGCTGCTGCTCTAAAGTGTCGTTTAAGCAAACTTTTAAATTAATTTTTGGCAGACTCTTCGACGACTTCGGCACTACAATCATGACACTGACGGTGTCCATGGAGGACATGGAACTATTTCCAAAAGATTCCCATCTTAATACAAAACCACAATCTGGTCACATGGATATGAACAGCTTTATTCAAGTAAGTCTTGTGTACTAATGTTAAATAGCTAGATACTTTACTTCGATAAGCATTGAAAGTACAATATTTAGGAATTAGGAAAATAAATGTTCTATAGCGATCAAAATGTGCCCGTGTGACTCGTGGCCTCACTTCGTCCATACTAATTTTTCTCGCACTAATTTTCCACACTACTTTTTCTCTTTGATCACAAAAATTGACAAGAATTAATTCATTCAAGATTATTAGATTTGAACCCACTAAACCGTTTTACAGATGCACTCATCTCTTGATCGCCTTTGGTGGTCCCGCTTAGTGATTTCCGTACGAGGATACGTTATTAATTACGTACAACATGACGATGAAGTATTATTCCATTCAGACGACGCTTTCATTAGTATCCATCGATTTCTTGCTGAAGAAATGAGTGATAAAAAGTTAGGAGAACAGGTGAATATTTAAGGATTCTCAGAATTCCATTAGAAATATAGTCATAGTGAATGTTATGTTTCAGTTCGTTGCCGATCTTAACGCAATTGTCACATATCCACTAATTAACGAAACATTACTGGCTCTCAGCTCCTCAAAGGAAACGCAGAATCCTTTCTTTGACAAACAAGTGGAACAATCGTTTACTCGAGTCTTTGGTCGGCCAAACGATGCCACATATCGTGTTGCAAACGGTTCGATTTCTAACGATTATTCTTAACGAAAGAAAAAGTAGAACGAGAAATCAGACCCGGAATCTCGAACAGAACCGGCTCGGAAACCATCAGATTTTTTAAATGGCTTCAACTGATATCTGAGACCATTGTAATAAAAATGCCGGAAAGTAAAAAAGTTCCACGGGTATTTTGGGTAAACTTTGTCCTCTCACTTCTAGTTCTGTATTTTTATTTCTAGGGCAATGTACACCAAGGAATTAAAATTGAAAGTTCTAAATATGTGAAATAGATAAAACTAAGCAATCTTCTATTACTATTTGAATACTACTATTCTAATCTATAAACTTATACTTTTCCGAGTTAACAGTTGATTGTAAACAATTGGTTGAATCTTTTAAATCCGAAGAAACAACAGAGACGAACAAAATATTCCAAGAATTTGGACGAAATATTCCTTTTATCTCTTTAACACATCATTTCAGTTCAGTTAAGATCAGGTTCGGTTGAAAAGTAGCTGTTACAGGACAGAAATATGCCTATATTGTCTTTATGAGAGTACTATGCATACTCCAAGAACGTTGGAAAGCTGAACGTAAATCACGAAAATCGATTCGTTTCGAGACTGATCCAGAATGGCAACCGGACGATCGAGTGGTGCTCTTCCAGGAATTCTATCAGGGTGGGCGTGATCATTTCACTTGAAATGAGAAACTGGGCGTAGGCGCTAGGGTCGTTGTGAGCAAAAATGAAATAAAATGGTGTGATTGTAATTGGTTCATCCTAACGCCTTTCTACTTCCTCATTAGTATTATTTCTGGTTCCCTTTAATGGATTTGGATGTAATGTTCGAATACAAATTGAAACCAAAAAAAAATAGAGCTAAAAAATTGGGCGATTTGTAGTTGAGAGATGGACAGCACCGTTTGAAAAAGCCAATCATGACAATTCCACCCCACCTCATATTCCTACCTCACGCTTCACACTCAGTTCTATATCGAAAAGAATTCAGGAAACCGAACATGGGTGTTATTGGATTTCGATCGATACATACTTTCACAATGGCGCCCACGAGGATCAGAGGTGATCTTTGGTGCCAGATTTGTGGAAAAGAAGATGCGCTCTGGGATGCAACTATGCGCATGGTGTGGAATGATCGAGCAACAGGTAATAGGAACACATTAAGAGCGGCGCTCGAGAAAATTCCGATCCTAGGTTTACTCCAGCAGTAAATTCGGATAGAGACGTGCATAGTTTTTAAGAATTGCGGCGAGAACATGATACATGCCTCACAAATCCAGAAAACAGAACCTCAATTCACGCAACCAGCAACTCTTTACTTCCGTGTTCGTAGGACTGACGAAAGGAAATCGGGCAAAGTCTGTTAGTGGTGGAATTATCCAAAAAAAAACAACTCTTTACACCACTAAGAACAATTAAATCCTCTCCATTCATTTCATCCATTTTCTTTTTTTCTATTCCTTCATTTCATTGCTCGCACGGGGTGAAGAGTTGTACAATTGGGAAAACTCATCAGTCTGGATGCTAGGGACCGTCTGATTTCTGGATTTGTAGGAGATGTTTTGCCATTTCGTCACGATACTCAAGACTATGTCCAGAACCTTATTTACTTCTGAAGAGAACGCAACGTCGAAAACATTCCAAATACCTATGTGAACTTTAAAAGAAACTTTTTTTCCAGGAATGAGTATAGTTTCGGATTTTTGAGTTCTGTTCATTTAGCGCAATCAATTTACTCATTTTACCGAAGACAAAGTGGTATGTTCACCGCAGTGTTGGGAGATGTTGCAAGGATCTGACGGAACCGCAAAAACTCACACAAAATGAATGCCCTAATTAAATCATGTATAAATGTATGAAATGAATTTTTTTCTGGCGCGTGCTGATTCACGAAATTTGTACTACATTTGAACATGTTTTGCCTCAACGTTTTCCCTCGAATGAGGAATATGAGAGGGAGTTAAGCGTAGGTAACACATGTTTCGAGAGTAAATAACGAGTTATTCTGAGAGCACTTCACAAAGTTGTGGGTCCTATCGCGCTGTGAAAGTATCGTCAAGAGATTTGTCGGTACCACATTTAAAGGACCACTTTTTTAAGTGTAACTTCTGGCTCTTTTTTATGCAAGCAAAACAACACAGACCTCCTTTTTCGATAGGAATCGTAATTGTGAATGATCACCACACAGAAGCAAACAAAACCAAACCCCTCCCCTCCGCTTCTTTTAAATAAAATGGGTGAAACCGGAAAAAAAACCTCAAACTCGAAATACACGTGAAAAATTCTCTCTGGATCTGATATGAGTTTTTTTTTTTAATCGCAAAGCTTCTTTTTTCGCATTTTCATAAATCATCATCGTATTTCTCTTAGAATTTGCCTAAAATATTATGCGCAAGAGTTAAAATGAATCATACATTTCACAAATATACGCAAATACGAATAATAGTAATAATAAGTACGCAAACGAAAATAATTATGTTAAAAATAAAAATATAAAAGTAAAATTAAAATTAATTATAAATAAAAATAAAAATTAATAATACAAATATAATTGTATTAAAAAAAAACAGTAACAGGAAACCAATGATTATGGGCTGAGTTGTGTGAGTAAAGCTGTGGAGTGAATTTCAATAGTAATTAATGGTAATTCACCATCAATCAATATGTCATGAAAATCAAAGATGCTGCTCGCCACAAGCTTCCCGCCGTTTCGAGAGATTTCTTGGCGGGAATTTGAAATATTCTCAGCAATTCCGCGCGTTGAATTCCTTAGAAACAGGAGAAATTGTAATAGCCATTTTCTCAACACAAAGGTAACAAAAATATTCTCTAACAGAATAGTAAGATATAATTCTGAGCACAATAAATTTTCCTATGATCTGACGTCATTCGATGCATAAAATTAGTAAACAATCTCTTAGGATTCGAATACTTCTCCAGATCTTCGCTAAAGAGCAAAAAGAGAATTTGAACAGATTCGAAAAAAATGATACTAAACCTTTAACTCTAAGAAGATGGTTAAAAAAAAAACATAAGAGGAGTGAAAGTGTCGTTTCACCTCGGAACGGGGATAACACTGATATTTCACTGCAAAGTTTTTAATTTTTCGACGAGGATCATAGGTCCTTAAGAGGAATTTCTTGTAAGGAATACGTTCTTTCCGCTTGGAATCATAAAATATTTCAAAAAAGAGTCGACTCAGAGGATGCACAAAACATGACCCAATCGAACACTCACGCAGGCCCAGAGACGATGCAGGAAGGAGATCGAGGGATCTGGTCGATGCCCAATAAGTACATCCTTGCCGTAAAATGACTCATCACAGCGAACTACAGGGATTTTCATGGATTCTATCCAATCTTGGCTAGATGGACTTGTGTGGCTCTTATTTGTTCTTTTTTTTCTGGAGAAAGTTTGGAGGGAAGTGATCGAATAACCTGTGAATATGTCATTTACTTCCTGTAGATAAAACGAGGAAAATGAAGGATAAAAGAGACAACTGAACAATCGACCATCCGAGGGAAGCATTCGAGAAAAAAAACTACACTCTTCTTCAGAATAACAAAGTAAACAAAAACAGATTTACTTGTATTTATGGTACAAATAAGAGGTTCAATACGACTAACTGAGGTAGAAAAACATATTTTACAAACGACAGTAACGTGAGAAAGGTCGTAAATGCACTGTGAAAAGACACGAAAAGAGCTAGTATGTCATGGGAAAAAAAGTGATCTCTCAAGGACGTTAATTGATCGTGGCTGGCCCTCAAGGATGGCTGCGTGTTTCGCTTTTACTTTTTCCATGTCCATTCACTTTGAGGACATCGATTAACCGCCACCACTACTTCATTCTCACTCGGTTACTTCGTGGTAGATTCACGTTCATGAAGATTGTAATTTCTTCTTACTTCAGTAATTGATGAACACCTTAGTTCTTTCCTAAAATTCTCGGATTCAATGTGATGACTCTGAAGTCGATATTATCACTTATCAACCTTATCTACCTGCTGTAACAAGGAAATCGATAAGATCATACGAACTGATTCTTGATCTTACACATTTGGAGATCCTTGGAAGTCTTTCTCTATGGACCAGTCCGTTTTAGAATTGCTTGCACGAAATGTGCCATAGCTAATTTCCCAGATTTTAAGAACAGTACTTCGCTTAAAATTGGTGGTTGAATATTTTTGAAAATGGTATAAATCAGCTTTTTGCACTCCTTGCACTTCTTTCCCTTTTTTTTTTTAAGAAAGTGACATGGAGTCTCACGGTTTCCTCATTTTAAAAGACCAGAATAGTTAAGGGCAAAGATTTATCGCAAAAATCATATATTATTTGTGGGATTTTCCCAAAATAAATGATCAATTCACCTTTATAATCATTAAATTAGTAGTAATCCAATTTGGCAAATCTACTATAATTTGTTCCATGCACTAATAACTATTATTCAATGCCCTCACTCCGTTTTTCAGTTTCTTACGCATTTTTTCAAGTTTTTCGATTCAAATTTCTGCGCATTTTAGATTTAAAAACTAATTGTTTGTGTAGAATTTAACAGCTACTAGTTTGAAAATCCTTAGGTTTTTTTTTCTGGAAAATCACTGCAAATAATGTAACTAGTCCTTTATAGGTTAATTCTGAAACTTATCAACTTTTACTAAGCCTATTTATTCTGTTTCCATCATCATGCAAAAACAAGAGCTTTTACGCTACTATCTAAGACTCTAAAAAGTGTTGTTTTAAATAGTAATAAATAATAAACACGTTATAAAGATATAAATATTTCTTTGAACTCTACTCGGTCTGCCTAGGGGAACCTTCTGGGCACATCGAGTAGAGTTCAAAGGAGGGCAAGTTGATCCCGAATCAAAAGCGCCGCTGATAACTGGGGGTGATATCGATTGACCTATCCTTATAGGATACCACCCTCATATCCCGCTATGCTATCCCAAAGATAGCTAAGATCCCACTCTAGGAAATGCTCTGGATGTTCTTTGTTATTTTGGTTTTTCGGATTTTTTTCCTCGATTTTATCCCTCCAGAAGACTTTATCCTTCATCCATTTCATCAGCTATCTTTTGTAAATCCTCCCTTTCTTACCTCTTTTTTCTTATTATCTGCGTTAATTTTACACTTTTTTGTCTGTGGCATTCCTTAAAGTCTCTTAAAAACTCCTCTAATAGGGTCATACAGTTACATTAAACATTTCAAGATCTAAGAGTTCCAAAGATCAAATAATTCCTCCTCAATTAGTGATCGATTTCGATCTAACACATAATCGATTCGCAGAGTTCGTTGAATGTAAAATCATTATTGAAATCTATTATTATTTATACTAATAAGTTCAATATACCAGGGAAAAGTTGTATAAATTTTTAGTCGTTTTCAAAATCGCATGAGCAGGGATGTTTGAATATGTCGAATGTGTGTACACGTTTGAAAATTTTGCCCCATCTCACACGTCGATCGCTAACGATCCGGGAATATTTTCCAGGCTACTCACATCATACAATTCACCAATTCCATATGCTACAGAATTATGACTCGATTATGTGAGAAAAATTTCAGGATGTAACCGAGAACTCCATCAAACTATTTTCAATCTTTAAAAAAAAGAATCATAAATGGAAGTTTTTTGAGGATATTTCCCACGATATTCATTCATTGATTCAGGATTTAAGAAGAGAAAATATAAGGAAAAAGTAAAACGAACGTCCCAGCTAGTCTCTAAAACTATAGGGCTGAGCAAAAAAATCTTTTTATTGTACGAAATCCGCAAAAATATATGTTAAGGAGAACGGAAGGACAAATGATGGTCATCTTTATTTGGAAGATATAGCATTTCATCTTGTGTCTGATTTTTAAGACATACTAACCCTCATAAGTTCCATACCCTCATAAAGTCCTTAAAAGTTAGGATAATACTGTAATAACACCTGGAGTATCACTTAGTACATAGAAGACTTTCGTCCAACCTGCAGTATCTCCTGAACTTACTGGAACGAAATCTATCTGATCTGAAACCTCAACGACCGTTACCCCGTTGAGGTCGGGGAACCTCCACTCTTCAGTCTTTAATCCTGTCAAAAATACCGTGTAACATAAAAGTGTTGATCAGTTCCGCGCAAGAACCCAGTTCTTCCCGCCACGCAGTTAATTGCCGGGAATAATGACCGCCAAAATTGAAATCAACGAGGGATTGACTCCTCCGTTGCCCCTCCAGTACTCATTTGCGGTGCTCACCTCGTATTCTTGTCCCCTACATGTAAGTTTAAAACACTACGAACGCTCCAGCGCTCCAAAGTGCAAGCGATGTACTCGACCTTTGCTCGATTCTGTCGTTTCTCATGTTGCGTTGAGTGCAAGCGGGTCCTAGCGCGAAATAATACGCAGTTCCCTGACGCTGGTACGTCGCCTCGTCGCATCTCCATGATAATTTTCGTATTTGAATCGCGCTACGGTACGGCGGCAAAAATTCAGTTTATGCACTAAAAAAAGATAATCCTTAACAGCTGGGATTTTCGAGAGGTAATTGACGTGCATGTATCACTTTTTTCCGAGACTTCGACTAGTGCCGTTGCCTACCACATCGCGCCCGAATGTTCCGAAATATTCCTGGATCTGTCATTGAGAATAGTCCCTTTCCTTGTTAAACGTTCAACAAGATTTGTGATTTGCCTTGGAAACTACATCAGTATCCTGCTATATTTCCTTTTTATCGTCCTTATAAAATTGTTTCAAGTTCATCGTTTTCCATTCGTTGCAAAATTCCACAATTCTTTTTTCGTTCGTGGACCCAGAAACAATTATTTGTCGAATATTAATCGAGTTTATGTTTTTGTCATAAAAAAACTTCAGTAATCATCCATCAAATCAACCTTGTTGATTGTATTTATTCTTTCTTTTTTTCAATTTTCTTTTGAGTTCTTCCCAATTTTAAGTTCATAAAAGGCCTTCGAGGAATTCTGATATGAACGAGAAAAAAGTATTTTAACAGTTTATTTTGTTTTGTTTATTCAAACTTCTTTTCTTTACCAAAAATATTTTTTCCATGAATTCTATGTTACATTCCAGACGTTTGTATTTTCAAAGGTTTTGCAAAAGAAATTCGCTGATTATCTTTGTATTGTAAGCACGTTAATAGGAAAATTAGAACAAAATTGCCGTAAATGCCATATTAATTGAATGCCAATTTTTTACACAAGCGAATTCCTTTGCAAATTAGTTCGAGTTCATCAAAGAACTGATGGTCGAAAGAAGAAAATATTTTTTTCAGGGAATCAAAATTTTTCGCTCAATCTCCATTTCTCATTAATTTTAATTGTAGTTCAAGGAAACATTTGTATTATATTACATTACATTTATTTACATTATTACATTTATTTTATTTATACGTGTATTTCATGTATTTCTTAGACGAAAGCCTCTCACTCATTTTTTTTTAAACTTAAAAAATTCCTAGTCCCGTGTCACATTCCCTCCCTGCAGAATAACACAAGTAATTTTACAAACGAATTCTTGGCTACTGCCTTTTTTATATCAATAATTTTCCAGAGGATAATTATTTCTTAAATTTTTCATAGCTAACAGCTATATTGGCAATTAGTATCTAATTTGTAGAGGAATAAATTGACTCAATGATTTAACGATTTAGACTAGTGAACCAGTTCAGTTCGATTCATTATTTTACGTGTTTTTTTTTTCCTTTTCCTTTTTTTCTTTCCTTAGAGCTAGACCAGTTATTACACAGATGATAACTGGATGATGACGTTTGCAAAACCGCTTGGTTTAAAGAAATCAAAGTCCAGTTGCCGGAGATTCTCTTCTTCCTATGATATTGCTTTCCTGGATTTCTAGGAAGATATCCAGAGATCAACGTCTAACAGTGTTTTATCATGGAATTAATAGTTTATTTTTATCAAGGAAGTATTTTTTCTTTCATTACGGCTATTCATTATTTTCTCACTCATGGAAGAATATGTGTAAAATTAAATTTTGTCGTCTAATACGTCAATACTTTAGATTGTACAGTTGTACAGACGATCCCTACTGTATCGTGGTGGGGATCCACGTGGACGTCATCAGGACGATCACCTCTGAATGAAGGTGCTTCGTGTAAATTTCGTTACTATTTCACGTTACTAGTATTGTCAGTATTACACAACAACTACAATCCGTACTTACTACTACATCGCGATATTACGATCTACCTTACTCCTCATCCTACAGTTGAAATAAGCAATAACAAATGGCGGAACATCAATGGTCTTCTGGATTTACGACAAATGTCTGGAATGGAGGTTTACATTCTCGAGCAGGTAGGAAATTTATTGAATAATCAAGATAATAAAGGAGATTTGATATTGTAGTAGAATTACCTCTTTACTAGATAAGCATACAGTACTTTTAACACTGAAATGCTTGGGTGGTTTCCACTTCAAATTATTTAACCAAATAAACTTAACCTAGGCCTACTGGCAGTTCACTTTAGATTTATTCTTTCTATATTAATTATTCAGGCAGCTGAATGTTCCTCAATGGATGCTCTTTTTTTTGAAATGAAAAAAAGTTTAGTTTGGCTTCTGCTGCTATTTTTTTTCCGAACACGCTCAGTTTTCACAATAACAAATAATTGGAGTGTTATTTTGATGAAAACCATTTGAAATTCATTAAAATTGAATTCATGGTCCAGGAAGAAATGAGCAAAAAAAAAGCTCTTTAGAACGTTTAAGAAAGAAGATTGATTTTTTAAAATTATCTTTACAAGTAATTATATATAGCACACGTAATGTATCCTTAAAATAGACTCGCACTTTTACGGCAGAATTTTTTTTCAAAAAAATCTGTACGAATAGCTTTTGTACTTAAAATAAATTTAATTTGGTTAAAATTAGCGAATTAATTTGTTGAGTTATTTTAAACTGATGAACAAAAGTGGTTGATTGATTGAGAAACAATAAAATTACTAAATCTGTACTCGTTCTTTGGACCAGATGTTTATTTTTACTCAAACAACATTAAATTACCATTAGTCAAGCTCATGGCAGTCAATATCAGTTTATCGCGAGTTACCTTCGCACCCGAGGGCATGACAGTCGATGTCGCCAAGACCTTAGGATTATTGATCGTAATCAATCATATTTAGATCATTCGGTGAGTAAACCGATCATGGTTGGTGGTAGTAATGTGAGTCAAGCCGCTTCTCCTCGTTCTGAATCCTATGGACCAGGAGTTCTTCAAATGGTCGTCGATAATGTGTTGAGCGGCTCACCAGCTTCTGTTAACACGAAATTTGTATGTTTAACTTTTTTGTTTGAATTATTTTTAATTATTTTATTATCTGAGTACACTGATTCAAATATCTATAAGCATTAATTTATTTTCAAGGCACCCCCAAGAAACGATATGTCGATGCGCTTCGTGGAAGGACGCAGGTTAGAAAAGCTTTATTTTGGATTGATTTTTGGATTATAATCTTTATTTGAGTGCTCGACATAACAGTGCGGCTATATTTTTTGTTTTTTTTTTTTCTTGAGCTAAGGACTTTCCTAGGGTAAAATTCTGAATAAAACTTTAGGAAGTAGAAAAATAGTAAACGAATTAGACAACCCTCCCCCCATGACCGGATTGTTCACCAGCTTCCCTGCACCAACTGCTTTCCAAGTCTGTGGCAAAATCAAGTTTCTCACTGGGTTCCACTGAATATGACTATCTTTCAAGTTTTGATCCTCCTTTTTCACAAAGAAAAGGTAGAACCATCTGTTTTTCCAAAATTTCCCTAAAAAGTACCTACTCATGTCCTTGGAATGAAATAGTTCAGGAAAGGACAATAGGGGGAGGGGATGATGAAAATCCAACGGAACGATCCAACTAGAACGGATAAACTGTGAAGCACTGAACTGTGTAGCGGTCTGTCCGAAACTCTCTGTCCTCAAACTGTCCAGAATTATTTTAACGTTTCCTTGGGAGCAATAATTCCATCAGTTTCTCTCTCAAATTTGGTTTACAAAGAAAATTTAAATGTAATTGCCTTGTAATATCTTGTTATGCAAGTTTCCGAGCACAAATCGAACGAAAGCTAGTGAAAAATCATTGAAAGGGTCCTGATCACGTCTGGAGAATGGCCCGCGGCCGACTGCGGATTTCCAGCCTTTGGTGAATTACATGCAATGGGATCATTTTTGGTTTATTTTTTGCTAAAGTATTAAACTACTCGCAACACTATAATCCTTAACGTTCGAGGATACTACAACGGGAGATCTCCTTCAACATTCCAATTATAAGGTCCGCAGATTGGCATAAACTAGCGGACTGGAATTGCGGACGTTTTCTTTCCTGTATTTTACGCGCGCTTTTTATTAGGGGATTTTTTCCGCTGTTGTTACAGTCAGTTGTAGGGTTATTCGGTGCTTACTCGTATCATGACTGACTATACTTCCCAGCAGTACAGGTTACTCATGAAATTCCCCGATTTCCAGCGATTTCTCATCCCGCTGCAATGACGACAAACGTTCTGAATCGAATGGGCTGGGACTTCCACTCTCCTACGCGGTTCCTGTTTTTAATCAAACTTCCGATGGTCACGTAGGAACTCCAGACTTTCAGGTTATTTTTAAATCTAATTCAAATGTATTATTCCAATCTTCGTGATTTTTCTCGGCCTATATGTTTATACCATTCAATTTATCCGGGAAATGTGAAGCTTGAGTTTTTAAAGGTGGTGATGAAGTACTAGTTTGTTTTAGCTGAAGCATCCTGCTCAAGGATATCCCTAATGTCACTTCTTTTTTCTAAGAGGGAAGAGAGAAATTCCCTTCATAGCTCACTTTTCTGACATATATTAATGATTATGAATTTCTACTTTAGAACATTAACACTAAATGCGTGTAAGTATGAAGTTATACCTTGCTTCAACCACATAAAACTTCAGTACTAGTCTGTAGATGAAGGACTAGAAGTAACACTACTGTTTTAAGAAGAATAAATGCCATTGTTCCTTCTCAAATATTTTCCTTATGTGTTCTGGAAGTGGTATTCAACAGGTGACCAAAACAGTAATAATCCGAGTATTCCGTATTTATTTCCTGGACTTTCTACCGACTTCGATGTGGTTACCAATCATCTCCTTGGTATAGTAGTTTTGCATAAGATTCCAAGACTAATCCTTCAATCTAAAAAGTAGTTTTCAATCACAATATGAACCCTGCTGACCCGGCTTTGTACCCCTAATTTAGGCGTGAAGAGTAATGTGCATTGTGTAGAGTGTGAGATACAACGTGTTTATAAGAACCGCCGCCATTATCCTCATTTGAGTAGCAATATAAAGAAGAGACATATTCATATTATATACATTATATTATACATATACATATTTATACATATTCTTTCCTCCCAGCATTTTATATCCTCACGTAACTGGGCATTCACCTTGCACTGTCCTTCATTTAGTTTCCATAATGAGGATGTACAGTATATTTTTCTCAGCATTACCACGAGTAAAAAAAGGGTAAAATAGATTCAATTCTTTTGCCAGTTGTTATAATTTCGAAAATACTACGAAAAACACTTAATATAAAAGAGTGTTGCATAAAATAAATAAAAATGAACTGCAACAAGTTCATAGACATCTGACAGGCACCACTGATAGCCATATCGTCTCAGGTAGGTGAAGTTCGTCGAACAAAACGTAGTTGGTAGTTTACACTGCACAGATTATAATTGACTTCTAAATATGGGTGGATCACCGTAGGACGGTTTTGCTGGAATTCATCTTGTGTTTAAAATCAATCAAATGAGTTACAATGTTTGCTTTTGAAGTGATTAGTTCAGATTTATTTCATTTGAAAACGTCATTATTTTGATTATCTGAGGAATTGGAATACGTACATTTGTTATTAATCCTTTTTCAACATCAGAAATGAGCACTGAATATTTTTTTTACTAGAAGATCGGATGATTCCTAGAATTTTGGTGTGAGATACGTATATTATTTTTGTTTCCAGATAGCACCCTACCTGGTACAAGGAGGACATGTCATTGGTGGGACGGCTGCGGTCCCTGGGTTACAGTCCACGAATTCCGCGACAAGTGGATATAATTATGGATCCTGGAGCACTGTATATCCTTCAACAAATCAGCACTCAATCGCCACACCATCGAATATCGAAAACTCACAAAACGGTTCGTATTATCGTTGCTAACAACAGGACATATTAAACACATGTAAAATCAATAGTAATTGGGAATTTGCACGTGTTCACAAGCTGATTCATCTTCAACAACGATGTTGGACTACATGACTTTGTTATATTTCACTAGTTTCTTGACATATTTCTGTCTAATTTCCACCATAGCGGGTGTCTTACAGCTAGCTAACTAGATATTAATCCATTTTGAGATGGTACTCACTTTTGAAGCTTTAATTGGGGAACGAAAGTATTGCCGGTATCGAGTATTTCACTTGGGTGAGTTAGAAATTGTTTAATAAATTAAGGCTAGCTAGTGTTTTCCTTTGTCCCAATTATTCTAGTCTAGTAGTCTTATAATTTCTTGTTGTTTTACATTTGTCATCAGGGTTAATTTACCTTCTTCTGAGAAACATCTGGCAGGAAGAGGAAATTTTTTGAGGTTCTTGTTCCAGTCTTAGTTCGTTGTGTTCATTCCTACTTTTTCCGTCTTTGCAAATTTGCGTAATTTTATCATTGACATAGTAAACATTAGAATGATGAAAACGATTCCATCGACGTTTAGTTTTCAAAGATTTTACTCCGGCCTTTTTTGCAAATTAAGAGCTAGCATTAGATCAGGCCTGTCTCACAGAGTATCCATAATATTTTGTCATGTTTTTGATTTGAATACGTCGGCGCAAATACAGAAACTCCCTTCATACAGTTTCAGTTTGTTTTGAGCAATGTATATTCTGAAGGAAATGAAAATTTTGACAAGGTACCGCTTTCGATAACATTGAAATAATCTACCTAGTGGTGCAGAACTGTCTGATTCTCCACAACACGGAACACTTTGCGTGAAAACGTTCTGGGTTTAAATCATGGATCAAATGAGTCTCAAACTATTTTCAACCCGAATCTCCGCGAGGTTAAGGTTTCTGGAATCGTATCGTTTCTGAACCAGATGTCCTCAAACCTCGTTTATTATGCTACGCGCTTCTGGTTTTTCTAATATTTTGGTGTTTACAAAGTGTTCGCGTACATTTTTAAAGCTGATGTCTAATTGTTCATTTGAACTTGAAGTGTTAGCTGAGCAAAGGAAAGTTCTCGGGCGAAGCTGGAATTTGAGAGACTGTTATTCAAGAAAACTACATTTTTTAAAGTAATCTTATAAAAAAAGAATACCAATTTCAACGTTGTTGTTATGTTGTGGAATAGCTGTGCGCCTGTATTACCAATAATGCTGTAACTTTTTGGACGAGTAATACTTGACCAAATTGCCCTGGTAATCATATAAAATTTAGTAAGTGACCTATTTAGGGATGTCGCGAGCAGATACAACTCCAATTCCGTCTAATGTCTTCTCGTCATCTCCACCGTACTATCAAAATCCAATGCTTAGTATGACAAACAGCATGGCTGCACTGTCATTTGGTGGAACACATACCCAATCTGGTTCCAATACAACCAGATCGGAGCAGTCATATTCGGGTGAGCTCAATTTTCTCTGAAGATCCACTTGTCAGCACTTTACAGCAATATTTCATGCATGTTCTCCTTCTATCTGCCTTGAAGTTACACAGTACTGAACAAAAGTCGAAGAAGCAGCGTTTTAAACAACTAGATACCATCTATAGATGTATCACGCATAGATACTTATAAAAAAAAGTGCAAATAATAAGATTTCTGAAGTGTACTGTGCATTTTAAGATACTGAGGAGCTAATCGTTAGCTGATTTCAATGGACATTTTTTTCTTGAGGTATGGGAAGCTCGTCTGGATTTCCTGCACTTGCACAGCCACCTCAGTTGATGTACATGCAGTTCAATCAGTCTTCAACACAAGGTGCAGCTCCGTCGTTAGGGAGTAGTCCAAACTTTTTCGGTAACCTACTTTACTTTTAACTACTTCGTCTGATACACTTTAACATGTCTGTCTTGCTCGTTACATGTTGTTTTTTTTTCTCTAAAAATTCAAACTGCACAAGTACTCGTAGGTTCCGCGTGTCACAGGATTTAAAAAGAGAGCCTTCATTATAGTTTTTCTCAAAAAAAAAATTGTAGGGAGTGCGATCCCGTCGATGCCAGGAACACACATAGGTCCTGGGATGGGTGTTCAAGGCTTCAACAATTCAAGAGTTCCTCTGTTTAATGCTCCAACTCCATCACCGAATCCAGGACATTTTGGTGGCGCTCACAATAGGAGACGTACAGAGGAGAACAGTGGCAGGTATGTAGGAGTATATGCTTCTGTTGCGGCTCATTATTGTTTTTCATTTGTCAAATTCAAAGGTTCAGAGGTTCAGGTAGTCTTCTGTTTAGTCTTATTGTTCTTCCAATAGAAATTTGATGTGAGCTAGGAAGTTAGGAGCTGTATTCCAGCGATAAAAAATCCACTATTGATCCCCTATTAATCCTTAACGATTAAAACAATTGGAATATCTTCACGAGTTAAAACATCTATAGGCAACCAAACCGAAGTCATCTACTGGACGATTTTCGCAACAATCGAACTCCTCAACTACAGATCACGGACATATTGTCACATGTGGTGGAGTTCGCTAAGGATCAACATGGATCCAGGTGATTGATTCACTAGATTCCCATTGTTATGAGTTTTTTCGTTTGGCTCTCAGTGGTGGTTCCTGAGATAATTGATTCTAGATTCATTCAACAAAAACTCGAACGAGCATCTGTGAAGGAAAAACAGTTGCTTTTCGAAGAAGTCCTCGCGAATGCCCACGCCCTTATGGTGGACGTTTTCGGCAACTACGTTGTGCAAGTGAGTCTTGCTTTTTTCATATTGCACCTTCATCTGGAATCTACTAATATTTGATTGTTCAGAAGTTTTTTGAGTTTGGGACCCCCGAGCAGAAGTTCGCTCTTGGAAGGGCGTTGAAAGGTGATGTGATGAACCTCGCGCTGCAGATGTATGGTTGTCGTGTAATTCAAAAAGCCCTGGAATCTATTGATGAGACAATTCAGTTGGAAATTCTTCGAGAATTGGAGAGCCAGGTGAGACTCAAATTTCTTATGAAATTTTGGCAAACGAAAAGAAAAAACAGTGCAAAGGAATAATATTTCGAACATCAGAATAGAGAGGAAATATTAGAAAAAAGGATGGAAGAAATATACGTTTTCTTAATAGGCTTTTTATTTTGTTATACTGTGCGATTTGACATTGTTCAATCGCATCGTTACAAAATTAAGATACCAAGTTAAAGGTGTTTTTTTTAAGAAAACTAATATTTTAACTATTTTTTTATTTTTATTTTTTTAAAGGAAAGTTGATATTGGAGCGCCGATATCGAGTTCAGCTCACTCACATCTCACAAATTCTTACCCAATTTTTTCTAAATGCGGATCAATATAAGGAATGTGATCCGTGGATATTTTTCGCAGCCTTCCTGATGAAGAGTTTATCTCTTACATCCTATTTCTTTATTTGTTTTATTTTCTTTATTTATTTTTCATTTCCATCTTAAATTTCATTCCTTTTTCTACAAATTATCTTAATTGAGGTGTTGAAATGTGTGAAGGACCAAAACGGAAATCACGTTGTTCAAAAAGTGATCGAAAAAGTAAAACCGGAACGTCTTCAGTTCATCATTGACACTTTCATGAAGAACGGCCCAGATACTGTGAGTTCCTTTAAAATGACATTCGGAAGGAAAAAAAAAATCAGCGGGATTCTCTCGGATTTACTCTGCTTTCCAGATAATGCATCTTTCAATGCATCCATATGGCTGTAGGGTTATCCAGCGAGTGCTAGAACATTGTACGGAAGAACAAAAAAGACCCGTCTTAGAAGCTTTGCACACCAACGTTCGCTCACTTGTTCTGGATCAATATGGAAACTACGTAATCCAGCATGTTATTGAACACGGAAGTGAACAAGATAGAGACAGAATAGTTCAAGAGGTAAGTGAACGGAAAGTTCTGCTACGACAATGTCATTTCTGTTGTATTATTTCTTGATTTTTCTAAAAAATCATTTGGACTGTAGTGGGGTCAAAACGTCCCAAAGCCCAGTGCAGTTGCGTATTCATATCTGGAATCGGACTGTAGCAGACGAAGGTCCCATATCGATCGCAACTTCACTGCGCCACTCCTAGCGCAGCCGCTTACGCAACTGCACCAGGCTTACGCTGATTTTCATCCTACTGTACGTTAAATCCGGCTGAAATCATCATTTGACCCTGCTACCATAGTCGATCTTGCCTCTGGGCGGCAAAGTATTCCTTTCAATTCCTGAGAATATTCAGTGATACCATTTCGGGTTTTGTAGTGTCATTTGAACCTTCTTGAATTTTATTATCTTTTAGCTATTATTTCCTTTTTTTTTTGTCATTATAGGCATAAAAAGGATTTCTAAAAATTGTTAGTTTCAGATTCTATAGAACTTTTTTAATGAGAGAATCAATCTTCCTGTATATTTTAGATTGCTGGAAATGTACTGAGATACGCTCAGCACAAATTCGCTTCAAATGTTATTGAGAAGTGCTTGATATGCGCTGGTCCTCAACACAAAACATTGCTTATTAATGAAGTTTGCGGCGATCCTGATGAGTAAGTCCCACGATCACATTTCGAAATCTTCTTCCATGTTTTGTGCCTCCGAAATTACGAATATTTAGCCCATCTCCTCCAATACTGCTTATGATGAAAGACCAATTCGCAAACTATGTTGTCCAAAAGATGCTGGATACTGCAGATCCAGTCTATCGTAAGAAAATGATGTATGCGATTAAACCGCACATACCGACACTCCGTAAATTTAGCTACGGAAAGCACATTATAAGTGAGTTGTTTTTTTTTCGACTTATTGCTAAAATTTTGGGACTTTTTTGAGATCATCTGATTCTTTTACGATCATTCTAAGTGTTGAAACAACCGACAAGAGCAGAAGTTTATGAAAATAGCTTAGGTTGTATGCTGAAGAAGCTTGTAGAAGTGATTTAAAGAAAAAAAACTGAAGACTAAGAATGATGTTCTCCTTAGGAAATTAGGGAGAATGTTTTACGTTGGATAAAATTGGGTCGCGGATGGAATGAAGGAAACAATGGAAATCACATGAACACAGCATATGAAGACCGAAAGGTTTTGAGATTCTGAGAAGGGACCGGATTTTGAATATGATTTGCATGGATACTGCGTTGGAAAAATGGTTTTTATCTTATAACGAATGCGTAGCAGTCGAAACCAACTCTGCAAAATCCAAGCTAATATTAACGAAATTTTTCGGATGGATACCACTCTCAAAATCCATATAAGATCCATTCAGTTCCGTGTGAAATACAAACAAATAGTCTACAAATGTAAAACTCGCGAGAGACTCACGGTTTGGTTCGTGAGTTGCAGAGGATGTGAGAACAATTGACCATCGCGTTCGAATTTGACGCGAATCGATCGATATTGGCGGGATTTGGCGAAAGTTGCCCGCTGTTTTCTACGCTTTCACCTTTATTCCTGTGTATTATTTTTAATACCATAAGCATGTACAGCTATACTTTGAATCGTCATCAAGATTTAGTAGGTTGGAGTT
The DNA here is from genome assembly GCF_031761385.1 of Necator americanus. Lineage (NCBI taxonomy): Eukaryota > Metazoa > Nematoda > Chromadorea > Rhabditida > Ancylostomatidae > Necator > Necator americanus. The sequence goes on from NC_087376.1 coordinate 1,048,323, forward strand.
TAGTACGTATGAAACGAACATTTATGTCTTCATTTTACAAAAAAAAAAGAAAAAAAAACCAAACTATACGCTCAGAAATCTTCCTTTTTAATTTTCTGCTCTTAGTGTCGCATCCTATCTGTAGATAGTGAGTACATGTAGTTACTTGTACTACCAAATCATGAAATTTCATTACAATCATCTGTTGTTGATCTGTTGTTCAACTCTGGGATTGCACACATAAACAAACTATCAGTCCACTTACAGAGGTTCAAATGCATAATATCATGTTACATCTTTCCCAGTTGTAAATATTTTCAGCAAAATTGGAGAAGTATTTCCAAAAACAAAACAATAATCACCCTCAACATCATCAACAACTTCAATTCGAACTAGGTGGAATGCAAAATCCTAATGTGAACCATTCGCTGCTGTAAAATTCTCTGAGCAATTCTCCTATAGTATGATGTTGAAAGCGCTCATTCGTGTGAGTTTTAAATGTTAAATATTTTATTGACTGCTGAAAATATTTCTTATGAATCGGTGATTTGTATTTCCCTATTTTAGAAAGTATGTAGATTTGGAATTCGATGAGGACCAATGTTCTGTTTTAGTATGATAACGGGATATTTTCTCCACATTCTCTCTCATGCAGTTCTTGTTCATCCGTGAAAAGTTCATGTTTTCTTGTACGAATCCTCATCATATGTATTTTTTTTAAATGTTCATACTTCCCGTACGTATATACTGATTAGTTAGGCGCTGTGAATCGTTTTTTTTTATGTGGAGTTTTTGCTGCTCATTCCCCCACCCCTTATTTTCACCCTCACTACTATGCTGTCGTCTTTGTATAGTCGAGCGCTCAAGATTTTATTTTTTATACGTCTCGTTTGTGAAAACAGTTGTTGATTTTACTGATTTTATGTACAGTTGTTTTTTTATGTAATTATGTAAGAGATCCCTAGATTGTTAACACAACCTTAGTGAAAGAATATTTCTTACTAACTCCGACTACAGATTGTCGTGAGTTCGACCCCTCCCCACATCGTGCTAGGCATCTCATATGTGGCGAATTAAAATGTTACAATGCAATTTCGGATATCAAGTTGGTTTTATGTACGATTTCAACACTTGTAAGTTGTTCGTTGAGTTTTACCTTTTTTTGTCTTCATCTACCCAATTGTTCATATATCTAGAGCAATTATCCATGATAAAAGTATTTCTACGCATTTTTGTGTGTGCAACAATTGTGTTTTCTACAGAATATTTCATCTGCAAATCAGAATAGTTTGATCGTTGTCTATGGTGGTAAAACAGATGGTGTAATGTTAAACGTACCTCAAAAATTGCCTTCTAAGTTATTTTCAAACTGATTTTGATTATATATAACTTTTCTTTGATCCGAATTACATCGTTTTTACCTTAGAAAGTCTCTGTTTCATGGATATTTCAAGCATCACATAGAGTTAGTGTTTGAAAAACTTGGGTTAACGATATGTAAGAGCAGTTGTGTACCAATTGGTAGGCAGATTTTGGAGAGTATTTGGAGAATAACATCTCTCTTTTATCATAGCATGGATGTGCGTAGTGTGAGTGTCAAGCAGTGCCTTATTATTTGTGCAAAACGATCTGAAACTCACTGTTTGTAAGCGTGTTAAGCGTAATGTAACTCTTGTTTTGTTGTTGTTGTTTGAAACTTGTTTGTAAGCGGGTGCGTTCGGTTGCAATCGAGCGGGATCCTCGCTGGCTCCACTCTTGCCTGCAGTCCGATTGAAGCTAGCCATGGTCCCACTTCGAACGCAACCCTACCGAGCTCGTTTTGTTCTGAGTTTACAATGATTTTATACAATTTAAAGTAGTTCTTTAGGGTACATACACGTTCACTGTACCTCTATCCCTTTACTTTTATCGGAAATCAGGTTCAGCTTGCATTTTCAGCATCGTAAGTCAGTAAATCTCAGAGCTTCTAAGCTACATTAATTCAAATTCTCATTTTGGCCTAATGAAACTAGTAAGGCTGCAGTGTTTCTCGAACGTTAGTTTTATTCATCACTGCATTTTTGGCTCATTATTCATTTGGAAATTCTCGCAAGAAGAAGAAAAGAAGAAAGAAAGTTTAATGATTGGTTTGTGTTGATTTGAATGATGAATCGCATAGTGATTTTAAGATGACTACTTAACTGGTTGAAAATGTGGAGTGGAAATATTTGAATAGATTCGACTCTGACTATTTAGTTTTTTGGTGCATAAATGAAATCAGTTTTTGAGAAGACGTTTTCATTTCTTGAACCAATTCAGATTAAAAGAAAATACTGAAGCATTGTTGAGCCATGTTGAGAATTGTCACACTTGAAGTGAAACTAGCGCTATTGAATAAGCATCTAATTAATAATCTCTACTTAATTAATACGTTTTGTTTGATGATATTCGGCAATGGTTGAGTTTCCCGTAGCTTTTTTCTTCGATTCAATGAAATGTGGTGATTGTCTTTGCGATTTGAAATAGTTGAAGCAGACAAATACAATTATTCACAACGAGAACAGCAGCCATATATGCAAATTTGGATGTTTTCTACGTTACTGAATTTCTTTCCCTATATTTGGCTTTTTCTTTTTTGGTGGAAGTTTTTACCACTTGATGGAATTAGTTTTCATTAAGAAAAACTTTAGTATCAGTATGAAATTGAACGTATTGCTCAAGGTGTTTAAGTAAGTTTTTGAAGATTTGTGAAGAAAGTTTATACTTGACGTTAAGATGAAATTGCTCCTACTGAAATACTCAATGATATAATCGGATATAAGCGAACTTATATGTATATTTCGTTTTACAATAAATCACGGCATTCTTAATGCATGTGGTTACTTGTAAACGAACATGTTGACCACGTGGCAGCGCTGGCAGAAGATGAGGCAAACCTCAGTGCCTCATTTTCGCGGAGTTCGAGATGGTATACAGCCGTCATCGTCAGAATCAAGTGTTATGTCGGTAATTCCTATGCTTTTTAAAGAAACTTTTTGCTTTTTTTTTGTATATTGATGTAATATTCTTATATTGTAGACGTTCTCACATAAAATTTACTTCTTCTTACAGGTCTGACTTTAAAAGGAGTACGACCAAGAGGATGAGATTTGGCAGCAATTTTCTGAAGGCAGCGTTTGCCGCGGCTGCAGTTGCGCATGTTGATGAAAAGAAACTGATTTGTCCCATCGAAACAATAAAACCTCAGAAAACTGAAAGCGACATCTTATTGAGCCGAAAAGTGAGTTTCTTACGACGTATTTGCAGTTTCCTTAGCTTTTACTTTTTTTAATATTTCAGTCAGTAATGACTGCGGATTCACACTTGTATTTACTAGAGTTTATTGAGTCTTCAATAAACTCTAGTAAATACAAGTGTGAATCCGCAGTCATTACTGACTCTTCAAACAAAAAGAACAATCCTGATCAATGCGTAATCGCCTTTTTTGATGTTTCTAATGTTGAAAACAAAACCGCTAGCCGACAACGAACTTGTACATTTGGAAAATGCCATTTTATTTCCGATAAGCGCAGAAGACATTGTTATTTTTTTCTTGTGCGATAGTTGCTTTTCATCATCATACACTATTTTAAGCACTAACAATCATATTTTTGTACATGAGAAGTTTTTTTCTAATGTTTGACTTGTTGTTTTTCCTCAAATTGTTACTGTATTTTTTTCAGATAATTAACCATTATGATCGCACAAATCTCCGCTTGCGTTTGTTCCAGTATCAAGCATGTCCATATTGTTGCAAGGTAGGGTCATCTGGTTTTATCCTGAAGTTACCACACACACGAAGTCACGCGGTCACGAACTCATATTTCTCACAATTTTATGATCTTTAGGTTCGAGCGTTCTTGGATTACTATGGATTTTCTTATGAAGTTGTTGAAGTGAATCCTGTCACAAAAGCAGAAATTAAGTTCTCTAGAGATTACAAAAAGGTTCGGCCTTGTGCTAAATTGGACACGTGTGATTAAGTTTTTCATCTTGTCCTCGTTTCAAAATTTTAACTGATTTAGGTGCCGATCCTTACTAGTAATGATGGAACGTTAACTGATTCCGTGCTGATCATATCTAAGGTCCAGCTTCTTCTTTCGTTCGTTCGCTTTCCTGTCTGTTCTTGTTTGCAATACTCTTTTTTTTTCAGCTTTCTACATTCATAAGAAATCGCGACACCGAGTTATTTGAGATAGAAGAACTTTATCCCATGATTGAAGCTTTGAATGACAAAAATAAATTTGTGAAATGCTATCCACAGAAGTACGTGATTTTCATGGATGGCACACAGAAAAACGAGCAAATCGTAGCAGATAGGTGTGGAGTGGCATTTAAATCCACTTGTTAAGTGAAGATAGGTGAATTTCTTTGTTTACAGGGAAGAACGAGAATGGCGTGAATGGGTTGATGGTAAATTTATCCACCTTATCTCGCCAAATGTCTATCGCACTTTCAACGAATCTCTTGAAACATTTAAGTGGTTCTCAGAGGTAAACCGCTATCGTTCTTTTTGTTTTCTTGGGTGCTGATTGTCGCTTTCTTCCGCTAATTTTCGTTCTTTCGTTTTCCTGAAATCGTTTTTTTTTACAGTGGGGAGAATGGGATAGGCTATTTACTCAGAAAGGACGTATACTGGCTACTTACGTTGGTGCCTGTATAATGTGGTTAGTGGCAAAACGCCTTAAGCGAAGGTTGGTTCCTCATGAGGATTTTCTTCGATGATTTCAATGGCAACGTTTGTTAGACATCATATTGACGACGAAAGAGATTCGATGGCGGATGCTTTCAAGGAGTGGATGGATGCTATCGGCCCAAATCGCGAGTACATGGGCGGTTCAGCACCTAACCTCGCCGATCTGGTAAGGGTGATTTTTTTCTTTTACGTGAACATGGCATCAAATATTTGCCGGCGTAAAGAACGGAGGAACATGAACTTGCTTAGGCAGAGGTTGAAGTCTCAAATCACACTTCTATCTTCATAGGAAATCCAAAAAATCCCAAACAATTCTTTTTGCCCGATCTTTCGGAGAGTATTGATCTTCTGAGCAAAAATATCTCCATGAATTTGAAACAGTTCCAAATCCAAGGAAATGAGATGTGGGACTGCTTACTATCTTGATTTCGGAACCACATTTTTTAGCAAAGCTATTCATGTTTAGACATGAGAGATATGTATTGTGAACCGGCTTCCTTTTCTGTACAACAAAATGTTAGCAAAGTTACATAAAGATACTGTAAACTTAGATTGCTCTTGTTTTCGATATCTTAGCGGAAGTTTCTTACTTTTTATCACCTCATGTGGTCAATAAAAAGCGCAATTCTCTTGATAATGATGGCGCTGATGACAGATACTGCACTCAAAGATCCATTGCAGTGACGTAGTGTTGTTAGAATCTGTTATGCTCCATTATCGTCATCACAAAACGGTGCGGACGAGTTTTGGATTGTTGCAAATAACTTCTCATAATATAAAGTAGAGTCAAAACAACGTGAAGCACGATGCATTTGCGTAAGCGATTGCGCTCGAAGTGGCGTTGTGGAGAAAACGGTGAAATCGAAGTGGGACTCTCGACAAACTGCAGCGAAGGGTGCTAACACGGGTCCTCCCGCAATTCTAATTGTTACGCTTCACCGCACCCCTTCGAGCGCAGCCGCTTACGCAATTGCACCGTGGTTCATGTCGTTTTGACCCTGTTATATAAGTCTAACATTGAATAAACTGTCCAAGAGTTTGTTATTCCCACCGTTCAGGCTATGTACGGAGCCATGACATCATTTTATGGCTGTGCTGCATTCCGTGAGTTGGTCGCTGAAGGAAGCCCCATCGAACGTTGGTACTCCAAAATGAAGACCGCTGTTGAGAACCATGAGGGACGCCGTCTGTTGGAAAGGCGAACAAGTCTGCTCTATAAGTAGATCAAGGAGTTTTATAGGAGATTTTGCATATTCCGATGACTATGTGCGATGGTGGCTAGTCAAGTTCAATGACGCAATGATTTCCATCTTTTTTTTAACTCAAGTTTACTTAGGAATTTTCTTTTAGAAACAGTTCCCCTCATGATGATTCACATTCCTGTATACAGTAGAATCATAGGAAGGATAGAGTTAAAAGCGTTTGTTTCGATTGAGGGAGCTTATTATAGAGCGTAGATCAATAGATCTTTCTTTTTTCTTTTTTTTTTAAACCTAGTTCTTCTACTAGTTCAAATGGCTCACTGCCTGATTATTTGACCTGTAAAGTCATGTTATTTTATTTTATTTTATTTTTTTTCGCTGAGATGTTTAACTGTGTTGTCGAGAGTGTCTTGTTCCATCTTTTTTTGCACCAGCCCGAGCAGCTGCTGTACCGGTCAACACATAAACAGCGTTATATCCTAGCATAAGCAGTAATAAATACGCACATAATGAGAAAAATACCTTTGAAACAAAAAAGTAAAAGGTACTAGGAGAGGATGAATTGTACAGTGCAAAAAAATGTACAAAATTGTACGAAAAATTCTATTGTATGCAAGATAGATATTAGAAACGTTTATTTATGAAAAATGCTCACTCTTTCAGAAGATTTTCCTTAAGTAAACAAATCGTGAAACATTACCTTACAAATTATGACATTTCGAATCATTGTGAGGTAAGGTAGAAAGCGATATCTAATAGACACAAATGATATTTGAGCAGCTATAAGACGGCGAACATTTTGAAGGAATTACGGAATTTATAACAGAGTACAAAAGAGTGCAGTTAGCAATCTCTGAGTCAGGAGAAAAACCTTTCTATTACCAATGACACATCCAGAAAGGGAAACTATTTCATCACCAATCGCACAGCCATACTTGAACTCTAATCATTTTACTAATTTCTGATTGTTATCTTCATAAAATTTTAGTGGGCTTTCTGTGGAACACTGGAACCAACTTTCCACAACTATACTTTTCTGGATCGAGATCAAAAGTGGTTGATGTTACTATGTATTGTTTGTGGACATAACGTTTACAATAGTAGAATGGTCATAAGCAGTTCAATAGTAATTTAGTAGCCACAAATCACTCCATAAGAAAAAGAGCATCGTAGAACAATAAGTGAACGTGAAACAATCGAACACGAGGAACGTTCGAGAAGGTTCGATGCTCGCTGGTACTCAATGAACGCTCAGATATCGGAAAACTGATTGTTCTTTTTTGACCAACGCTACTCCCTCCACATTTTAAATGTTAAGATGATCACAATGAAATCAGGTTATATATAAATATATATACATACATATATATATATATATATATATATATATATATATATATATATATATATATATATATATATATATATATATATAATATGTGCACATGCATCTACATGCCTGTGCACGTTTGTATGCACGTATTTGTGTATACATGCATGTGCATATAAGTATGTATGAACGTATGGGTACGTGTGATTACGTGCATGTATGTTCGAACATATGTGTACGTATGTGTGTATGCATATATGTATATGTGTACATATATAACATATGCGTATGCATATGTATATGCACATGCGTGTACGAGTCGGTATGAACGTGCCAACAATCTTTTTCAGGATGTTCTTACGCGTTCGACTTCAATTACTTAGAGATTTACTTAAATCTGTCACAAATAACATTGTGATTCGAAAACCGCTAGTGATTTCATTCTATTGCTTCACTATTAACTTATAATGATAAAGGATAAAGCACAAAGTATGAGGTGTTTGTGGCGCAGTGCGTAAAATGTTCGTCCGTAGTTGGAGGGTTGATGTTTCGAAAACGCGATGTAGTCAAGTTTTTCGTTTCTCTAGGGTCGATAAATTGGTGACAGAGAAAAAAAATTGACTTAAGGGAGGTAAAAAAGATAAGCTTTCGGTCTAACTCCATAAAACCACAGCTACTTGTTCTTTTGTGTAGTAAGGTATAGTTTAGAAAAATTGGTTTTATAGAACAGAGAATCGCTGGAGGTCGACATCACCATTTTGCCTGTAGAAGTCGCGTTATCCGGTCTGATCTGGCAAGTTAAGTAATATTGGGGACGGTTAGTGTTTGGATCGCAGACGGTGTGAGGATCCTAAGAGTTGACGTTTTGCATTTTATGAATGATGGAGTTCTTCACACTGTAAACTCACTATCCTGAAATTTATCACTGAGAATCTGGAGAAACCATTCGCTTGAGGTCACATCTTGCAAAACCCCTTTAATAAGTATATGATCTGATTAATGTCCGATATATGATTTTGATCTGTGCGAGAATCAATCGTCGCAGTCGCAGCCGGATTCGCTGAGCGAAACGCAACGCGTCGGCGGCGTCTGCAACGCGATGCGCGAATTCGTCGAGCGGTGCGCGAAACACGCGCGTCGACGTGCGCGACATGCGGCGCGGCAAGCGATGTCGCGCAGTGAGACCTTTTGTGGAAAACGAGTTGGTTAGATGGGTTTGTGGCATGCGCAATAGGCCATTTATCGCTTGCCGCACCGCTTGCCGCGCCGCGTGTCGCACACGTCGACGCGCGCGTTCCGCGGACCGCTCGACGAAATCGCTCATCGCATTGCCGACGCCGCGAACGCGTCGCGTTTCGCTCGACGAATCCGGCTGTGACTGCTACGATTGATTATCGGACAGATCAAAATTCTCGCAATTGGAATTTTCCAATATATGACCTCAAACGATTTGTTTCTTCCAGATTCTCATTGATGTTAGGAGCAGTGAGTACAATGTTAGGGACACAATTTCGCATTGTTAATTATTCGATTATTCATAATATTCAAAAATAAAGAGCACGACATCTAGGATTCCCATGCCGTCTACGATCCAAACACTAACCATCCCCACCGTTGCTTAACTTGCCAGATCGGATGGGATATCTGTAGAAAAGAAAGCCACTAAGTCACGAGGATTAGCAGGAGAACGAAGAGCTATTTAAATCTTATTTCCGTAAAATTTATAGATACGATGGTCCCACATGTTGCTTAACTATTCTATATTGATTTAGTTTGACATTCTAGGTAACTGTTATGTAATAAGTCAGAAAATAACTGATTCTCAACGTTATAATTCCAGATTTTCCAAAGTGTACTATACAATGCACACAGTATATTTGGCGTTGAGGGATTAAGACGAAAATTACTATTTTTCCACCTCCCAACATGGCAAGTTTATGAACGAGTGTTTATCGAAGGCATGTTGGGCCCAGCCGATGTACTAAGTTTTTTTTTTCTGCCACCAATTTATCAACACTAGAGGAATGAAAAACCTGAGTTCCCTGGCGGATTCGAACCACGGCCACAGCAATCAGAAACAAACCCTTTAACGACTGCGCCACCCACACCGTATACTTTCTCTTATCCTTTGATATTATTGATTGATGTTGAAGCAATAGAATGGAATCACTAAGGTTTTTCGAATTACAAAGTCATTTCCAACATTTTTTAAAGTAAATCTCCAATAGATATCGATAGAAAAAAAAATTAATTTTATTATTCCATAACTTTTCGTAAATAACTAAGAAGAACCGCAATAGTTAAGCGTTTTCCAGATACTACTGAACTCTTTGGAATTGTGAAAAATGTGCTCAAAATCCTGCCATTTGAATTGTGCTAATTTTTAACTATTTTCATTGGACATTCTACGAACCAAAACACACTTCTAACTGTTTTTTCCTTCAAAATTTTTGCATTGTTTATTTTTTTATAACATCAGATTGGCAACACGATGGAGTATCTTCTCTTATCTCTTATTATGTGTTATTGTTTTCTCATCGCTGATTTGTTATTTTCACAATGAAGAAATAAATTTAAGGAACCTTTGCCGTGTGTTACAATCGATTTCTACCGGGATGCTCGAAAAAAAAAACAAAACTAAAGGGGAACAAATGCGAGTTGCCACCTTCACTGTGGTTTGTAGATTGCCTGTAAATAATTAGAAATCCGTAAAAGGCAGGATTTTGGGCACAACTTGCACAAATGCGAGGGATTCGGTAGTATCTAGGTAACATAGGAGTACGTTGTGCGGTTCTTAGCTATTTACTAAGAATTATGAAATAAATATTATGAAGATTTTTGCTCATCGATAGCTACTGAAGATTTAGTTACACTCCTTAGAAATAACCATGTCTTTCAATCTTTTTCAGGATGTTCTTACGCGTTCGACTTTAACTACCTAGAGATTTACTTAAATCTGTCACAAATAACATTGTGATTCGAAAACCCTTAGTGATTCCATTCTATTGCTTCACTATTAACTTATTATGACAGAGGATAAAAAATAAAATATTGGGTATTTGTGGCGCAGTCGGTAAAATGTGCGTCTGTAACCGGATGGTCGATGGTTCGAAACCGCGATGGAGTCAAGTTTTTCATTTCTCTTGTGTCGATAATTTGGTGACACGGGGAAAAATACTGACATGATACATCGGCAGGGATCCGCAAGCCGTGGCTAAACACTCGTTCCATGAACTTGTCATCCTGGGAGGTAAAAATGGTAAGCTTTCGGTTTCTCGCCTTAACCCCACATTTACTTGCCCTTATGTGTAGTAATATGGTATAATATGGAAAAATTGACTCTATAAATCCGAGAATCGATGCTCCTGAACTCGCTCGTTTTGCCTGTCGAAGACGGGTTATCCTGTCCGATCTGGCAAGTTAAGTAATCTTGGGGATGGTTAGTGCTTGGATCGTAGACGGTGTGGAGATCCTAAGAGTTAACATTTGCATATTATGAATGAAGGAGTCCTTCACACTGTGAACTCAGGATCCTGAAATTTATCGCTGAGATTCTGGAAGAAACCAATCGCTTGAGGTCACATCTTGCAAAACCCCCTTAATGAATGTATGATCTGATTAATGTCCAATATATGATTTTGATCTATGCGAGAATCAATCGTCGCAGTCGCAGCCGAATTCGCTGAGCGAAACGCAACGCGTTGGCGGCGTCTGCAACGCGATGCGCGAATTCGTCGAGCGGTGCGCGAAACACGCGCGTCGACCTGCGCGACATGCGGCGCGGCAAGCGATGTCGCACAGTGAGACTTTTTGTGGAAAACGAGTTGGTTAGATGGGTTTGTGGCATGCGCAATAGGCCATTTATCGCTTGCCGCACCGCTTGCCGCGCCGCGTGTCGCACACGTCGACGCGCGCGTTCCGCGGACCGCTCGACGAAATCGCTCATCGCATTGCCGACGCCGCGAACGCGTCGCGTTTCGCTCGACGAATCCGGCTGTGACTGCTACGATTGATTATCGGACAGATCAAAATTCTCGCAATTGGAATTTTCCAATATATGACCTCAAACGATTTGTTTCTTCCAGATTCTCATTGATGTTAGGAGCAGTGAGTACAATGTTAGGGACACAATTTCGCATTGTTAATTATTCGATTATTCATAATATTCAAAAATAAAGAGCACGACATCTAGGATTCCCATGCCGTCTACGATCCAAACACTAACCATCCCCACCGTTGCTTAACTTGCCAGATCGGATGGGATATCTGTAGAAAAGAAAGCCACTAAGTCACGAGGATTAGCAGGAGAACGAAGAGCTATTTAAATCTTATTTCCGTAAAATTTATAGATACGATGGTCCCACATGTTGCTTAACTATTCTATATTGATTTAGTTTGACATTCTAGGTAACTGTTATGTAATAAGTCAGAAAATAACTGATTCTCAACGTTATAATTCCAGATTTTCCAAAGTGTACTATACAATGCACACAGTATATTTGGCGTTGAGGGATTAAGACGAAAATTACTATTTTTCCACCTCCCAACATGGCAAGTTTATGAACGAGTGTTTATCCAAGGCATGTTGAGCCCAGCCGATGTATTAAGTCGGTTTTTTTTTCTGCCACCAATTTATCACCACTAGAGGAATGAAAAACTTGGGTTTCCTGGCGGATTCGAACCACCGCTACTGCTGTCGGAAACGAACCCTTTACCGACTGCGCCACCCCACACCATACATTTATTCTCTGATCCTTTGATATTATTGATTAATATTGAATATATTAATCAATAATATCAAAGGATCAGAGAATAAATTAATTAATGATATATTAATCACTAAGGGTTTTCGAATTGCAAGGGCATTTCTAACATTTTTTAAAAGTAAATCTCCAATAGATATCGATAGACAAAAAAAAATTTAACTCAGTGTTTCAAAACTTTATTTCAAAAATTATTCTATAACTTTTCGCAATTAGCTAAGAAGAACCGCAATAGTTAAACGTTTTTCACATACTATTGAACTCTTTGAAATTGTGAAAAATGTGCTCAAAATCCTGCCATTTGAATTGTACTAATTTTTGATTATTGGCACGGTCGTGTCGGATATGGTTTGGCACCATTCCAAGTTCTGGGCGCCATTGATCATTGATTTTCCGCAGGAGTTCGCGTCGGACGAGGGACATATACGCTTTTTTTTAGTAGTAGATCAAGTTTGACTCAGCTCATGAGTTTTTTTTTGCGGATTTTTCTCTTGTGAATTGTGTACGAATATTTAAGTTTAGTGATAGGAAATAATATAAAACTATTAAATTTTATAGCTGTGGTGTGATTGTGAAGTGAGAAAAGACTGCAACTCGTGGAATATTATAAAAGCATTGTGGACGTAGCATTTCTGCATATCCTCATGGAAAACTCTGGAAATTTTTGAGAAAAAATTGCTTAGGTCCGTTCACTTGCACAGCTGATTTACTGGGAGCATTACAGTTTCTAGTTGCACCGACTTCAATCGCTTGTCCTGACACTTGGAGTCACTTTTTGATTTCTAAGGATGCTTGGACATGGTTCCACACTATTCATATATAGAACTCATTTATTCGTTGCCCTGCGCTTAAAAAAGTACCTGGTGCGTAACACTGAGAGAGAGAGGGATGAAAGATCCTTGACGACATGTGATACACATGAGTAATGATGAGGGAATGAAAAAAGGAAAATCGAAAGAAAAAAAGAACACCCACAAAAAAAAATGAGGTAAGGAAGAGATGCATCCTTAAAGACCGAGAAATTTTAGGGTGCTAAAAGCTTAACTTCACAGAAAGGAACAACCAACATTACACCATGTATGGATAACCGAGAAAGATGAAATGTGGAGAAATTCCTTCTGATCAGAAAACTTTCGAGAAAGCTATCATGAAATAAAAAAATCTTGAGCGCCAGAACAACTTAATATCCGAATTTTGAAACAAGTACATTGACTCTGGATATAGTTTTTGTTTCTATCGTAAACAAAACAAAATGTGCCTGAGCTGCTTGAGCTTTACGAAATACAACAAAAACATCCATTTACAGAAAATGATTCGAAGAAAAGAAAACGAGAAAATCGAATGAATGATTGAATGTGTGGGGTGAGGTAGCAAAACGAATAGAATTTCAGAATTTGAGTTTATTCGGGAAAAATTCTCCATAAGCGCTGATCGGGTACATGTCGTCCCTGATCACCATCGTCGTACACTAAGAGTTGTAGTGATATAAATCAGAAGTATCGTGGAAGAAAAAAAGGAAAGAAACGAAAAAAACGAAAAAAATCTTACATGACGCCCAAAATATCCGATTTTCCTTAGATTATCGACAAATTTCATTATGTGCGGCTTCACAACGAACAGTACTTTCTCGGTTCTGCACTCTTTGAAAAATGCTGTGAGCAGATCCACGTTGCACTTGAACTCACACACTCCGAACTCGAGTTTCGCGATAGCCACATGGGAATGGCGAACAGCATCGGTTAGCAGCGCCAGATGGTTATCTGTGATCACTTTCTGGAACAATTATTAACTGTTCATCATTAATCCAGTTATTAATAGTTCATGTAATCTAATAATTAATATAATTATTAATTATAGTCACTTATTAAGTACTAACTAGGATATCACGGAAATTCTGAATTAGACAGGTATTACCCGAAAGGAAACTAATGATATTTTAACATATAAAACATCAGTAACTCTCCTGGACAGCTGCCAAAAAATGCTCTGTCCACGGTCTGAAGCTATAAAATCGGCTAAAAATACGTCTGGAAACCCTATCATCTCATATCGAGGCACACAATGAAAATTATAGAAAACTGTTATGCAATTTCCTAATTGCCTTAATCACCAGATACGGATAAAAGAATTAAATTTAAATTAAAGTAATCAAAACGCTGGATAACTCAGGATGATACTACGAAATATGATTAAAATTCGGAGTTGTTGAGGTTTTATAAACATGTGTTGGCCTAGGAGGACCAGGCGATCTATCTAATCAGTGTTTTTGCCCACTTAGGCAAGTCTGGCAGCAATTTCTCGATGCCGAACGGATGAGAAGCTTGGTTGGCACTAGGAAGATTTCGAACCGTTGATCGATCGTGCAGTCAGTGCAGAACCTCATACCGACTGCGCTGCACCAGCCAATGGACAGATATGAATAATCGCTAGAATCGAGAGTATATTATTAACCACACGTGAATAATAAGAAATCGAAGGATCCTGTCAGCATAACTAGTAAATCCATAACTAGTAATTATAATTTTTTCAATTTGGCGATCCTTAAAACGAAATTTTATGGTGGTGAGAGTCGTGTCCCACTGAACCGACAACAGTACTCGAGCACTATCCATCGAATTCTTTCTTCCATTCATCTTGATACCGTACTAACGGAAAAAGTGTGAAAATAAAGTTCAAAATGAAAATGTTCTTAATCTCAATCAATGTGGAAAATTCCTCGAAATCCTCTCATCCAGCCATAATAACAGATGCTGTCGAAGTCGGTTTTTTTGGCCGTAAAATCCTCTTGGATTAGCTGTTTTAATTAGACTGAAAAGCTGCTTCGTTCCTTCTATCCTGAACATTCACGTTATCCAATTCTTTTCATCCTCAATAGATCACAAATTCGCCGCACTGGCACGAACTCCTGCCTTTAGTCCGAATACCGACTACTTAAGGTTTTAAATTCTGGAAGGTTCGTTAGGGAAATATATATGCAGGCAGAAAAAAAAGTTTTAACGTTCCACTCAATAGGTCAAAAATTGTTTCGATCGTTAGATGTAGTTATGGAACATTCTAGAACATATGTCATTTTTCTCAGCATAAAAAAAACTAGCAGTTTTTGCAATATAATCGAAACAGATCTCTGATGTATTGAAGTCAAAACATAATAAATATTATCCTATACTGTAAACAACAGAAAAACAAAAACAGACTTACACGATGAAACGACAAGCATGGAATCGTAGCCCAATACGCGCCACGCAGTCTATACGACAATTGATTCATTTCACGGACCGGATACCATGATCTCCAGGGTGGTCGGCGAGTACTCACCTGAAACGATTGTCGTTATAACGATGAATAAAATAAATTAAAATAAATTAAATTCATCTCTTCAAACATATACATATGATCGAGGATTAAAACAAACCGTGTAATCAACCATCGTTGTCCTGAGAATACGGAGATTATACTGCCAGTACTTGATGATCGTTTCGTTCACTTGACGGCATAATAGACGAAGTTTGATCACATCCGAATTTTTCAACTATAAACGAAATCCATCAGCAGATATGATTCTATGATGAGGGAAACTATGACAGATTACATAGTCAGGATAATCGTAGCTAGGGGGAGGAGCATTCAATTGCGCCCTTATTTCTGGAAGCTCTAGCCTCCTTTTTCCTTTGAATAACTTTAACTTACATTTCATAAATCCTCTAAGACTATTTAATGCTTAGATCCTCGAAAGTCGACTGACTTAGTTACTTCCAGAAATAGGGGCGAAGTTAAGTGCCTTCCCACTCTCCTCCTCTATCACATTTATCCTCACATAGTCTACAACTGAAATCCAGGTCAACCCAAAGATTTATTTCAGGATCAAAACTTTGAGGAAAATGAAATCGGGCCCTCAACCACGTCCTCATTTCTGAAAGCTCTTTCTTTCTTCTCTTAGTAACTTTAACCTACATGTCACAGATCGTCTAAGACTAATGCTTAGGTCTTAGGGCTCCGACTGCTTTGTTAGTTGTTTACTCCCACAAATAATGGAGCAGTTAAGTGGCCCTCCAACTACATTTATCCCAGATTTCTCTCCTATGTCAAATGTATACGTTACTACAGATGAAAACATTATTTTCATAAACTAAACTCACGTTGTTAAAGATGAGCCACTTCAATTCTGCTGGCAGCCTCAAAAACGAGAAAATACAGTTCGGTTCAAGTTCAGGAAGAACTTTTTCACGAGCAACAACAGCCTTGGCTTTTTCAAGACTATCCTTGGCATTACGTCCAGTACGAATACGAATAGAGTTCTTGTTACGACTTCCATATTTTCTTCCAGATCTCTTTCTCCCTCTCCTTGCGGGCATTTTCAAGTGGTTTTAGAGTAGATACAGGCACTGAAAATATGTAATTGTAAAAATAAAGAGAAGAATAAGCTTTTCAAACAGTGGCCGCTAACGACAACGGAGTTGAGCACAACTTGATAGATCCTGTATTCAGACGATATCCAGAACAAATTTCCCCCAACGAAAACAACCAGGATCGTGTAGAAAGTCAGGGATGTCTAACGAAACAAAGTTTGTGCCATCGAGATGAAAGTACAAGCACAACAGTCACGAATGCTTCTCTTGATTCCTGCGATCCTGAATGACTGAAGGATTCCGAAACGAGTATGTCGGCCGTCACATCAAATTCACATCCACGCCAACTCCTTGAATCTTCGACGATTCCATTGGAAATATTGATCGAATTTCTTACATTGGAACTACATATGCGGTCAACCCCACCTGAACACGACCGCACCACAGCAAATCCCAATGTGGCCGCGTAGAGACGCGGTCGCGCCGCAACTGCGTGGGCGTCTGAGTGCGGCAGCACTGTACTGCTGGTGGCGGATCCTGGACGATTACGCGAGGATCGGTTGGGAAGTTTAGGTGAAGATGTCTGTACACATTAACCTCTGAGAACATAAACGCAGAGAAGAATATTCGTTACAATTAGGGTGGTAGCTAAATTTTTAGGTACCAGCCATTTTTACTCGTGTCCCAACTGGTGAAAACCAAAGTCGGACGCTGGAAGCACACGTATTCGGTTGTGTCCGACGAATTGATCCTCTTATGAAGACATAAAAGTCAGCTACATCTCGATCCTCGTTCCTTAAATCCACACGAACCATGGTGCGCTGTGAAAAACCACTTTTTGATTGAGGAAGAAGGCGATTTCTCTCTTCCCAACCTCTGCAGATATACTTCGAAGCGACTGTGAACCACTTCATATCAAGGAAATACTCTGAAAATCCATTAAAAATTGACAGCTACAAAGGTAGATCTCCGTAGGCCTAATTCCCACTACAACACTCTTCTGAGTAATAGTTACCTAACGAAGAGTGATTCTGGATGGATCCATGAAGGTTATTGCAAAAAAACATCAACAAAAACGAGGAACGAAATAGAGACAATAAAGAGCTGAAAACATTACCACCAACCGCTGAATGACAGAAAATGAAATGAATGATACCCAGCTAGCCACCCTGATTGCAGAACGCTACGGGACCTATCACTATCACTTATCGATCGTGGAGATCACAATCAACTCTGGTGGTTAATCGTAATTATTTTTGAAATTTATGTAGATTTTTGGTGTTTTTTCTATTTTCATTGTATTGTGAACGATATATTTTGTTTCAGAAATTATTCCTATAATATCTATGATATCTCAAACGAGAGATTGAATGGGATTTCTGGAGGTTCCCCAAAAGTGCGTAAGGAGACAATTTGGGCACTTTATTTTTGTGGAACAAGGAGATCGTTAGTGTCTTTTTTATTATCAGTGTATCGGTAACGATATAATGGTTTTCAGAAATTCTTCTTCCATTAAAAATTTGTTGTGAATCGACCAAATAATAAACAGATAGTTGTTATGGCGTCCCGTTAACTTTTTCCCAGGCTTCGATCCAGTAAGTGAGGATGAATGTAATTCTATTTTGTAACGGTTTTTATAGAACAACATTCATTTAAAGATATTTCTGATTAAAAAAGGGGGAGACGTTGTTTTCGATAGCCTTAGGGATGCAAGCCGATTCCGTCAGTGAATTTGAGCTAGTTTCGGATAGTCGAAAAATCCGAGTGGGTCGAGAATTCTATCTCGAAGATAGTCTGGGAAGTGTAAGTTTTTCATTACAGAGATGCGTTTTGGTAAGTTTCGCTTCTTTTCCGATGATTTTACCTCGTAAATCATCTGGAACACTTACGTTTGTCCCGGAGACATCAACGCCTCTTCGAGCTTCGTTACTTAGTTGCTGTTCTTTTGTTGTTCTTATTTTCTGGATTTACTAGTTGTCCCAGCTGGCCTACAAAAACCTTGTTTCCTTTACAGTAACTACTGATTACATTCACTCTAAGACAGAAATAGTTACACCTTTCAGGAAGAATTCCATACTGCTAGGCCGTACTCTACTTGTGAACGCAGAAACCATTCCTGCAGTCTTGTGCTACTGACATTCCGTTAGTTTCCAACTTTTTCGAGGATTATTACTTCCGATCAGGTGAATACTTTCTCTTTCAAAAGCTAAGTACAAAGGGAAAGTTCTTTATTTGTGCTTGGTTACCCACTAACAATACACTAATACCCCAATAACAATGGAATCATTGTTAAAAAAAATAGTTCTGGAAGCGATGTAGTTGTCCTACTTTTGAGGAATTGGCATAGTAATAAGAAGAATGGAAGCTATAAAGTGAGATAAGTGAATCAAAAGCTGTGTCACACTCATTAGGACTACTAAGAGAAAGTGGGGAAAGTACTGGATTAGAAGAGTCCATCAATCTGTTCCGTCTCCACATCGATGGTAATATCGAAGAAGCATGGACGAGTGCTAAGACCAGGCATTGTAGTCATCTCTCCAACCAATGGATATATAAATCCAGCACCAACAGAAGCACGTACATCACGAATTGGTAACGTAAAGTCTATAAAATGTATTTTACACCATCTAGCAGTTATAGTACATCATGAAAAGGAGTCCAAGTAAATCATATCAATTCGAAGCCGGAAAGAAATGGAAGCATATCCTAGAATGATATCCTTGAAAGTACCAATCTAATCACATACTTGTTGGAGCTCCTTTTTTCGTAGGGTCATGTGAGAGCGATAAGTGTGTCTTAGCCATACATATGGGCAATTTCCCGAATCCTTGCTGTGTGTAACGATCCAGCTTCTGAATTAAGACAATGTCGGACCAGAATTGAAACATTCATATTATAATAAATAACACAGACACACTTCAGGAATCTATGGAGAACATGAAGCAAGATGTATTCTTATCAATCACACTAAGCCTTCCAATGAGCAACTCGTAATTAATTTGGAAAAAAAAAGCTTTTTTTTTGCGAACACCCTGCGAAAATTCTTTTTTAACTTGACCTGTTGTAATTCAAGGCCTTCTGACTGTGGAAAATCAGGAAAAGTGTGTTGTTCAAAGAGGAACAACTGCATGGAATCGGTAACTATCGTTAAGCAATCATCTAAAATCTTCCAGAAGATACAAATTCCGAAACCCCATAAATTCTGTTCGTTGAAAATCACCATAAAATATCCTTCTAACCTTTCTCGCTTCTTCCGACAGCTCAATTCCGTCGGCACCGTAAATTTCGCGGGCAATCTTAGTGATCTTATCCTCGAGCGACATTTCCAATGGATACAAAAGTCTGGAGGAAGAAAAAGAAAAACTACTCTTCTCGAAAATGACACGATATGTTATAAGCGCTCACTTGAAATGAGGATTTGGTCCGGAAGTTACATCAATTATGGCCTCTGCGAGTTTCACTGATCCGGCACCTCCTTCGGCCCAGTGCGACGACACCACAGCCTTCTTGGCACCGTGTGATAGAGCCTATAGAAAAATATACTGTGGACAGGAAATTTCTAACACATGAAGAAAATCCTCACCTTGTCAACCACCATTTTCAGCTCATTCTCTGTGTCAGTTGAGAACTTATTGACACATACCACTACTGGAACGTCAAACAAGTTTGCGTTTTCAATCTAAATCAATGAAAAAACATATTTTTTAAAGAAAAAACCATTAATTTGGATACAGCACCTGCTTTCTCAAATTCGAATCACACCCTCCAGCAAGAAGTTCCAGATTTTCATCAAGATACTCGTGACTCAGCGGAGCTCCCGCAGCTACAGGTGGACCACCACCGTGCATTTTTAGAGCTCGCACCGTTGCAACTATCACAACGGCTGAAGGCTGTAGTCCAGAATATCTTAAGGGAACGAAAATGCACAACTGACAAAGATGAAGAATTGGAAATATGAAGCGTACTACCTGCACTTAATGTCGAAGAACTTCTCCATGCCGATATCCGCACCGAAGCCAGCCTCCGTAATCACGTAGCCATGTTCGCCGACAAGTTTCAGGGCCACCTAAACTACTGAATCTATAATAATTCGATGTGAAGATCACTTCATTTTCGCGAATCGCGGCCGCATCGCTGAGTTCTGCCCATATGAAACCAAAAGAACGTACCATACTGACAGCCCTCCGCTATGCGGTTCTGTTTCTCTCATGGTCCGTAATGTTTTGTACATGAAAGATAACGACAGACGGGTCACAACGACATGAAACTGGGTGCAGTTGCGTGAACGGCTGCCCTTGAAGCGATGCTGTGGAGGTAGCGGTTATTATCGATGTGGGACCACTCATTGGTGCAGTTCCCGATGGTCCCGCGCCGATTCCAACCGCTAGTACCACAGTGTCGCTTCAAGGGCAACCGCTTACGCAACAGAACCGAGTTCCATGTCGTTTTGACCTAACTATAAAGTCACACTGTGATGATAGAGGAAAGGAATGGAGGAAAGATGCTTAAGACCGCAACAGATCCCAATCTAAAGGGACAAGATGAGATTACGGTTGATGGGTATCGTTTCTGAATCAAACTTCTTATTCGGGTGACGGATGCTGGACATGAAATGAGGACGTGTGGGACGTGTACGGTCACGCAGCAGGTGGACTACGGCAAATCCCGGCAGTCCTTCCGAACGTCCTGTTTTCGTGGATCTGCGACGACGACGCTAACGGCGCAGTCGACCGTGCCTTTGCCGATGAGAAGCTTTCGTAACAGCACCCTATCCTAGTCTTAGAAGCAGCACAGCGAAACTTCGGAGCACCATCGGTTCTGTTGGGGTTACGGCGGCCGTGCATTTCCATGTGGGACCAGCACTGAGAGGTGCCAGCTGTGCCTAGCGCGTCTTTTCTATCATTCGGGATTCTCGAATAGATGGTCTTCCACTCGTAGAAGAAGAGGGATCGAGGATATAGTTTATCTATTCTGGGACATCTATTATCTTTCTTAAGGTGTCGTGGACATTTATACTGTGAAATAAAAATAAAAACCTCTAGAACCCTAAGATATATTCGTGTATCCAGAAAAATTGGGATAGAGTGAGAAACTTGCAGATCTTTCAAGGTCTGTAATGTAACATTTTGCTCAACCGG
Source organism: Necator americanus (assembly GCF_031761385.1). Lineage (NCBI taxonomy): Eukaryota > Metazoa > Nematoda > Chromadorea > Rhabditida > Ancylostomatidae > Necator > Necator americanus. The sequence continues at coordinate 1,069,795 of NC_087376.1, forward strand.
GCACAAGACAATGCCAAGCCCATCGAAGAAAGTTTGAAATCTTTCCAAGCTGTTCACATATTCTTTGGAAAAAAAAACGAAAATTTCATGAAACCGAACCTTGTCAGCGAGTATACTGCTTTGTCCAGGAGCGATATTTGCGAACGGACCAGCATGTACAAATACCGGGGTTCCTTCAAGAGTCTGCATAAGGTTTGGACGAACGGTGTCACGCATCAACACCTACAACGAATATATTAACTCAACATTATAAAATGAGTGTGGAATTTCGTCTGAGCGATTTCTTCCCCTTCGGATTCCGGGCAAAAAAAAAAGCTCAACTTAGTTCTAAGGAAAATCTCTTCTAGTTTTGCATCATTTGTGGTCTTTTAGTCTCTAATAATAATATTAGGTCGTCGCATAAGTCTCTTCCGATTTTTTGACTAAAACTCTCTCGTAAATATTTCAAAAATTAATAAACCTGAACATCACAGGTAAAAATCATCCACATTCACCATTTGCCGCCAACGCTTGGGCAACTTGTTGATTCCCTACTCCCAGAGGACCCAGAAGGGCTAGGGCAGGGACTTGAATAAGTTCCCGATAACTTGATCTCGTTCTCAGCCCTGAACTTTTTCCATCCAGAAAGAGCTGCGAGTGACTGAAGAGCCAAAAATCTGGGGAATGGGGGCTAAGCTTGAGGTATAGGAAGGGTCTCACCAGCTGGTTATAGGTCCCCGTCTAGGCATGAGTCAAAGAGGAGTCATCCAGCGAAGTAGGGATTCTTGAACCTGGAGAGTCACGTCGTTCAGGTCCTGCAAAAGATGTAACTCTCCCCGTATACTTAGACTGAGGTGGAATGGGCTTGGATTCTCTTCAAGCCGGAATTGTGGCAGGGAAAGGCGGGGGGGGGGGGGGGAAGAGGGTCTGGTTGGGATGGTACCTGTGTGCCATACTGACATGTAAGGAGTAAACTGATATGGTATATGGTAAAAAATGTGATGGAAGTCCAAAGGGGAGAATCCACTATTTTCACCCGATAAACTATAGCACGTATGAACACACAGAGGAAATGTGAGGTCATCAAAAACATTGGAAGAGACTTCTGCGACCACCTGGTACGTGTCCCAACGACTACCTGCCCGCTCTCAGGGTCTCATCGAAATCGTGTCGGTAGACAAATGCATTGATGCGTGCGTATACTTCCTGTACAAAACTCGTAAAGATCTCTACCGTCAATGCGTCTGTCACTCCAAGATCATCAGCAGTCACTGGATTTCCCTCCGTATCCGATGCGAAAACAATTCTACCGAATTGTTCACGCATATCACCAAGTGAATTTGTCAGAGCCAGAATAGCCATGATCTTAAGAATTTAAAATTTATATCCAACGATAAGTCCGAGAGTTCATCATGTTAGGAATTCACTTCACTAGCAACAGAAATGTCGAACTGAGTTCTTCGTGAATGACCTTTCTCGGTTGCACTCAGACCAATTTCAATTCCTTAAAAAACGTTTTCGAATCCTTATGAAATCCCGATGCACCGAGGAGACGCTCACCTCGGAGAAAACGATCGTTTGTGTCAATTACACGATTCCAAGTGATAGTGTTTGGATCGATGTTAAGGCGACTGAATTTCACACGCTGTTCCGGAGTCAACTCGTTCGCGTCCTCAACATTCGGGATTCCCAAACGGTTCAGACGGCGCTTCTGTACCGCCGACAGAGGACGCTTTCCTGAAATTACCGTTCTTCTTTGTGTGGTACCAGAACAGATCAGAACGCGACATTTTTGCTAGCAAACTACTAAGCCACAGTATTACGTCCTCTCAACACTCCTGGTATCATTGTGGATATTTATCCCCTATTATAGAACGCTTTTTTATTTTGGGGAGGTTAAGTACTGTACAATTGTTGGAAATAAACATTCCTGCTCTTCGGCCTGTTGTTTTTATGGCCGATTCGTTAGCGGTAATCCTCTTGGCTCTATTCAGTACGATGAGGTATTGAGTACGGCTGAACCTCCCGAGTGTCAACATACTACTTCTAGTTCTTAGCCGACAATAATGTTCATTTTAATGGATAACTGATTTCGAAACGATGATATCGAGGTACAATTTTGAAAATTTTGAGTGAAGGCCTGATGAAAATTTGTGGTTGAACAAATATCATTGGCTGGTAGCAAATATCATTACGTCAAAATTCTCTTCCTGCTCAAATATCTATTCATATATTTGAATTATAAATTGAATTTTTAAATTATTTTTTATGATAACTATTCATATATTTGAAGCATCTCTTAGGAGATTATTCACTCATAAGACTTCCGTCAAGAAAAAGCCAGAGAGAGATTTTAATCGGATCACTTTCACGAAGAAATTTACTCATGGATCGGAGGTGAAGTACAAGCAATGGACTTTCCTATGTCACCGACCGTTGGGAACATTAGCATGGAACGTTTATATTTTTCTAGCTATCCAATCACATTACCTACTTCAATTTTACAGTTTTTCCTTTGAAAAAATGTTGTCTAGGACCAATCGGTCTAAAAAACCAGTCCGCATACAATTTGTTGTAAGAGTTTTGGCTATATGAGAACAAGGTAACCTTTAAAAACACGTCACCTTGCTTGTTTTTCGGACAAAGTCGATTGAACAACGCTTCATCTTTCTGTGTGGATTCGTGGAACATGCGAGCATCGATAGCAGCTGCGAGAAGATTGTTGGCAGCAGTAATTGCATGGATATCTCCTGTCAAGTGCAAGTTGAACTCTTCCATGGGAATAACCTAAAGATAGTTAGGCTAATTTTCAGACTGTAACATTTCGTTGCGGAAATTTATGGTAATTTTATTCCATTCTATGACTATGACAGCTCATTTTCGTGTTCTGTTTACATTGTGTATTGATTGAAACATTAAAAATCAACCTGATATTGATGGTCCCTTTCGATTCACATTTTTCGAACGTACTTTTCCTTCACGCAAATTATGTAGGTAATCAACGGGAATTCTACCAAGCAGAGAAAGAGGGCGAGCGGCGGCTGGCGCGTAGTGATCGCGTAGTCGCCAACATAAGGGCGGGCGAGTACGTCCTCTCATTAAATTTCTAGAAAATTGAGTCCGGAGAGATCCTAGATGTTGGGTTCGATCTACTAACAGATATGGTTTGGGAAGTAGTTTGCGAGTATTACAAAGAAAACTGAGAAGAACACTTATCAATGCAGAAAGAGCATAGGTGAGAAGCATCCACATTGATCAATTCACGTGACGAAACAACTCCTTACACCAACACGGCTGAAAGAATCCATTTCATGCGTTTTCATATTAACGTTTGAGGAAATAGGTGGAAAGACTTCGCTTCATCGGTAGATAAGATCAGTCTAAATGCTTCTGATCCACTTAACTTCTGGATCTGTATATGATGTTCCGTATTTCTTCCTCAGACATCTACAAACTACGCCTCGAACACTAGCAACTGTCGGAGAGAAGCGAACACCGAGGATTTTTTCGGACGCTGCCTTTAACCTTCGATTATACTCGCCTGAGCGTAACCTCCACCAGCAGCTCCACCTTTAATCCCAAATGTGGGACCTTGGGACGGTTGACGAACACATGCAAACACATTTTTGTGTAGATGTGCACCTAGCGCTTGAACAAGTCCCATCGTTGTTGTTGACTTCCCTTCTCCCAATGGAGTTGGAGTGATTGCTGAATAAAAACAAAAGAATAACACCTTCCTGGAGTCATTAATAATTTGAAATCAAAAGTAAATTACTGCTAAAATTTGAGGTTAATTGATAGAACAGAGATGAATTAAAAAGAAATGTTTCCAGATAATTTCTTAAGGAAATTTAACCTCCACATTTTAGCTTTAGCGTAATTTTATAAAAGTAATTTTATAAAACAAAAATGATAAAATTCACCTGATACTACAACATACTTCCCATCTTTCACATGTTGTAGTCTCTTCAACACATCCAGAGATATTTTTGCCTTCTTCCTACCGTACGGATCCAACTCTTCAGGTAAAATTCCGATTTCATTGGCAAGCTGTAAATGGGAACAAAATATTTTTAAACAATTTTATACTTCTTTAAAACAACGAGGCCTTCTATGAGTTTGTTTTAGGAGGTGTGTCATGATTACGGTCTCTCATACAAACGTTTGTTATATACTGTAGTTAGCGTGCGTATAGGCACATGCGAAACGGCACCGGCTCCGGCTCGAGTGCACTTAGTGTGTCCGAGGAATGCTGTCCAGGAATTACTAGCTGGCTGTTCCATCCTTCGCTAGTCGGGCTCCTGGACCAGGCTGGTTGGATATGTGGTGGTTTAGTGTGCCATTTAGAGAGATTTCTTGTTTCTCATGATAAAAATTCACTCCTTTTGGAGTTCATCGATGGCACTGAGGTACTGTGGGTGATAGAGGAGTGCTACGTAGCCCAGCATATGTATTATCTGCAATAATAGTCACATTTTATCCTCTTTTAGCTCCGTTTCGAAAGAAAAATCCCCTTAACCTTCACGTTAAGCCCCGAAGCTACCAAAAATGATAGAAATATTTGGGTAGATTAAAAACTCACAATAAGAAAACCGAAAACAATTAATTAGGCAATTAATTAGGTTTAATTAGATTTGCCTAAAATTACAGTTTAGTTCATATTTTGTTGTCGATTTTACACAAAAACACATCTGGAGGCCACCAACGTCATCACTCCAGGATCATTAATCTATATTTTTGAATGAGAAAAGGCCAAACGTGGGATTTTAAGGATCTGTTATCGTTTCTAAGGAGAACTACTCCAAAAATCACTTTGAGGATAACACATCAAAGAGTGTTCACATCTGAGGCTATTGAGAGCTTCAGGGGTGTTTCTTTCTGTGTCCTTCTGATCCAGAGAAAAAATCTCCGAATACGAATGTTTCCATTATAAGCATCACCCCACAAATCTGAGGTGGTACGGATTTCAGGCGGAGTATTCTTATAACGGATAGTAGACCATGGAGAGGAGGGTGATTCCGTCCGTTTCTTCCTAATTGCCGTAAAAAAACGGCCCGGAAGATGTGGCGCGTGCACAAGGCTGGCGCGCTCCAATCGAACTCCATGTGAAAAATGGTGCGTCGGAACGCCCGAAGCTGTGTCTTCCGGGCCGTTTTTTAAGGCAATTAGGGAAAAATGGACGGAATCACCCTCCTCTCCATAATTTACGGTCCCGTATACGAATACTCCACCTAAAATCCGTACCACCTCAGATTCGTGGGGTGATGCCCTTAATCAACTGATCGAATCAATAATTCATTGCAAGATACCAGTTAGAGGTGGAAAAATTGAAGATAAGAAGTGCAACAGATGGGGAACAGTTGTGGTGGAATTTATCTCAAGATCACAATTTTGTAACAATCTCTCGAAAAGTGTATCGTCTTTCACGATTTGTTTTTTTTTTTTTGTTGTGATAATCATTTTTAAAATAATATTAAGAACTTTTCTTTAAAAAAATAATTCTTTGTTTTGTAACAAAGAACGCAATTCTTCTAACAAAAACAAAAAAAAAACTTGATATGACAACTTTGCGAGATCCGCCACTGAGAAGAATGCAAGGAATGGTGAATGTTACGATTGTATCTTACACCTCTGCCCTATGATTGTTCCAATACCAGTCCGAGGAATGTTTTTTTTTTTCTCAAGAAAAGCACGTTTTAATACCAGACTAAAGACTAGAAATAATGTCAAAAATAATGCGTGTTGATAAACAAAACAACAACACCGCTGAGGCATGAACGATGGTTGCTTAGCGACTGTTATTTTTTTACCGCAACTTAAATACTAACGTAGAATGGATGGACGGAGAGATCGGCAGAACATGACGGTTCCGGGAAGAAAACATGAAGACACAATCATAATCATTAAGCTGAAGCAAGGATTCGTTAACCAGATCGGAACCGTGGAATTCCCAACGGTTCTCCGCGTGGCAAGATTGATATCATGTTTATTTTCTCCCCGAAAAGGTCATGAAACTCCCGTCATGAAACGGAACTAATTGTGGACTCTAAATCCAGGAAAAGTGGATTCAAGAAACGTCTGAGATGAGGAATTAACCTCTCAAACTCCCATTAACTCATCATGTTATCTTTTCTCAATAATATACCTGTTCAATATTTTTTGGTGTCTGATTTCTTGAGATTACAATGTCGGACGGAACGGGTTCTACCAATTTCAATGGTAGATACTGTATATTCCATGAACCGCCGGAGCTCTAAACGAATAGGATCAATCGATCAATACGAAAGGTCAATTGATAATATCTGTACTCTATACCGAAAGTGTAATAACTATACGAATACTATATATATTTTTGATGTGAACAACTAGAAATTCTGGGAATACGTTACTAGAAATAAAAATCAATGCGTAATCCTTAGCAGAAGGTTATTACTGGAAGAAAATGATCGGATGAAAACATACCATTTTTCCTCGCTGCAGACCAATGAATAAAACAGCGGTGCCCGTCCCACCCCCATCTTGTTCTGGTAATCAATAGTGGCGGTGGCAAACGGACCGTATTGAAATCGTACGCTAACTTTAAAGTAATAATTCCATTCGAAAAAACAACCGAAACGATCCATCAGTCCCCATGGATAACAAGCACATCCTGAAAAATTCACCACAAACATTGGACCATTGGTTAAATTTGAGTAGAAGAGCAATGTACGCAAATACGTACCTCTAAGTCTCTCCTCAGAATCTTTACCTCCTTCTGACCTTTCTCTACGGATAAACCGGAAGAGGAAAAATCCTCCCGTCTTCCAGTTGCTTTCATTTGTTGTCAAGACTCTTCCAGTTCTTCCTTCAGGTGCGAACTGTACTTATAAAACAAATGAAAACAGAAAAACAGATAAGGAACCATAGTCCACGAATCTGTCCAGGTTTCCATCCATCTGAACAGCTACAAGTTCCCAAAAATCCATCATTGGAAAACTCCAAGAGACTGAGGACAGGATGTTGGCAGCAAATAAATCTCACTCAACAAAAATGAGAGTATTTTCAACCACATCTTGTGAGACTTGTTGATTGTTCATTGTTTTCTTTTTCACCACCACATATCCGAACTGTACACAAGAAATTTCGGGCAGTTTTCCAGATAAAAGCTAAGAACTATGACCTCCGCCTCTGTTTTACCGACATTCCAGAAATTCGCGCTATAAACTTCGGAGAGTCGTGCCCCGAACCCACTACATGTTCCGGACGTGTAAAATTGGCTTATAATTAACTATAAGGGACCTTTAAACTAGAATAAATTATTTGAAACTTTGTAGAAAATGTAATTGAGTTCCATAAAATAAAAATAATTTGACCGAAATCATCAAAATAATTGCAAATGCTATCTCAACTCTATTTTCTGACCAAATTTAAGCAATACGAAGAGAAAAAGAAGAAGAAGAAAAAAAATTCCGTTACTCATCAATGTAAATGAATAAAAATTGTAAATGAGCAGAAAACCGTCTCGGATATCTCCAGGACTTAAATAGTCAGCCTAGACAGCAAGAAACACCTATTTTTGGACCATTGGTGCATAATTTGGACTTTAACCACAGTTCCTAGTCTTGAAATACTTATTTACTGTATAGAAGAGAAATATTCCAGGAAAAAACACTGGATGAGATATAGTGCATGTAACTGAGTGAATGGGATGGATTAAGTGGAAAAAAAGCTAAAAAATCAGAGATTAATGTAAAGCGCACCGGGTGTTCCACCAGTATTGATCCGACCCCAACTACATTTTTCGCGCTTTTTATTGATGAGTATAGGTAGGTAGGTGATCACAGGTTTTTGATCTACACTGATCATCATTTCAACAAAGGAATACTCTGTCGATCCTCGAAGTTAGAACTAGTTCCCTTCCAGAGAACTATCAAATTGAGGAATTTTGTTATCAAGGAGAATGCTAAAATATTTTCGACAGACATTCACCACATAACGTTCAAATGAGATTTTATATTTATTCCATTCTCTTCCAATTTTGCTAAAAGAATTTTCTTATGACTTCAAATAAGTGACATCGTTTTAAACCGAGTTTTCTGGAACAGACGGCATCCATCAAAACTCGGACCAAGGAATGTCTGAAAAAAGTTGTCTGGAGTTCGATTGGTTTCTGCTAGAAGAATTTTCTCGCGATACCAGGAACAAATCACATTGATTCCCACCTAATTTCTTCTGAAAAGAAGATACAGTATCTTAGTGTATCCACTCTCAGATCATTGATTGATCACTCACAAAATGGATTGGCTGTCAGAACAACCACACCAGCGACGCGGAATGTTAGGGATTTTTTCTTTATCTCATTTTTCATTTATTACACGAATATATCGAATTTGTTACCATTCTACACTACATTTTTTTTAAACGTGTTGAGAGAACCACCTTGAGAGGACCCTTAAGTATGAATCAAACTTTTTTAAAATGATTTCTTCTATTTTTTTTCTTCGATCACCGTCTTAGGTTTTTTAGGGCCCATAATAGATTCAGTCTGGACAGTGTTTTTACACCTTTGAGCACATCTTCAGGATTCGTTGGATAAAAAATAATGAACAGATCGTACGGAGCCGATTCGACTGGTAGCCACTTGTCACTATTGATTGCTGTTGTCCACTAATTTCCCTTCCATCTAGGAGTAATACAGAAAAATAGCATAGCTGAGTTGTACACAAGAAGAAATACTAAAGAGCTCTTCCGGAAACTTGAGATGAACTTCTTCTAAACGCATATTAATCAATTTTTTCGCTGTAATTACTACAATAATAATTATTACTATAACCAGTAATCACGCCGATTCCTAAGTCGCTAAATTTCCCAGAGCCCTCTTTCTTATTTTGTTACTTTCATTTTTCATGCCGAACGAGTTACTAACTACAAAAACGAAAGTTGATTGCTTAACGAGTACAGAATCCTACCGTACATGAAAATTTGTTTCATTCTTGCACATTTCAAATAAGCACTGATAAGATAAGACAGTTCTCTGGAGTTCCTTATTTTTAATTTTTACTGAAAGAACCATGAGAATTATCTGGCTTTTTATTTGTATTTCTAAGGCCATTAATAAAAACATGTCTAATTCTTTTTTCTTTTTTTTCTTTAAAAATTTTCAAGAAATGCGTGTGTTTTCCCGAAGTTTACTATGTTTCTACAGTCGATTCTTTTTTCCAGGAAGATGTTGTGTGTCACTCAATTATTCACAAATATATGAAATATACAAAAGGTTCACTGGAATATGCTTTTATTTCGGAAAAAAATTGATAACACCTCTGAAAAAGTCTAATTTATTGAAATGAGCTCTACATACAAATGGAATACTAGAGATTTCACCCAAACTACATAAGAGTTATTACACTATCCTTGTTCACAAATTTTTCCATTATTCTGGTTTTCCATTACTGTACGTTATTTCACATCCATTCCTGCCAAACTCAGGCACCTAAAATCCGTTGAATAATGAATTTCCATTATTTGTAAGTTAAGATCCAGGAAATAATACGAATTTACCTGGAGGCCAAAATAATGCCGATGGTCGAATTTACTTTTCTGATATTCTTTGTAACCGAATTTGATACGTTTATTCGAGCAACCAGGATCTTCTCCTTTGGGTTCACCAACACATTCAACATAATAAGAATCTCGAACCATTGAGTGAGGATACCTGAATGATGTATAGATGATTTCTGGATGAATAAATGATATCTTTCCGATAGCTACAAGTCCAGATATTTACGTCAGAGTCAAAATTGAACAATCAGGTGACCTCGACGCCCCTATCCCAATGCAAGTATTATTTTTTCTTTTTGAGAAATATCCTTTCGCTCTACCTCACCTCAATTGAACGGAGGTCCCTTTGGAAAAAGATATCTGTCGCTGACTGTACGTTTATAGTTGGGAAACGACATGAAGCACGACACGGACAGTTGCGTAAGCGGCTCCGCCATCCATCTCTGCAGTTTGCCATGGTCCTACCACGATTCCAACCACTGTCTCCACTGCGCCGCTTCGAGCGTGGCCGCTTATGCAACTGTCCGAACTTCACGTCGTTTGACCCGGCTATATGTGCGGTCGCGTAACGTTTCGAGTGAGGCATGTGGTGGCGGGTGGGGAGGGTCCCAAGTGGACAAAAAATAAGCTTCTTGTGAAATATATACAGTGGTGACCCGAAGAAAACATAAAACTGGCAGGTATACTATTGAAAGATAGGATAAAGCCTCTGGCATATCGATCCGCTTGATATACGCCTACGCATTTTAACTGTAATTTGTAATCGTTGAGGTTTTAGGAACGCGTGTTAGCCTATATGATGACTTCCGGGGGACAGCCGATAATCAAGTCAGTGTTTCATCCTCTCAAACAGGTCTTGGACCAATTTATTGAGTATCCCTGAGGGATGAAGGCCTTGGTTGACATCGGGATGACTTCGAACCATTGATAGTGCAGTCATAGTCGGACCTCTTTCCTACTGCGCTACACCCGCTGCAGTACACTATGAAAATAATCCTTTTTGTTCTCGAATTTTTAGAACTAACCATGCTCCTTACAATAATTCTAAACAGGACACCACGTACCATATCTCAGTACTATGATGAAACACAGTATATGGATTGTTCGGGTCACAATCGTAGCTCGTCACTAGTTTGTCCATCTGCTTCTTCTTCCTTATGCACGGAGGCAAATGCGGTACGATGTCGTGTCGGAACACAACTCGGTAACTATAAATCGCATGTGAAATCATCTAAACACTATATTTTCGGAGCTTCACCTGTTCGGTAGCAGTTTGTCGAAGTTTGCTGCAAATGTTGGGTCGCCAACACGAGGTTCGCCAAAAGTGTAAACCATGACTTGGTCACTTCGGCGAAGACCTGAAGCAGGACGTTGTTGAACTTATCACTTCCAGAAATTTAAGGCACTAAATACAAACGAAGAACACCAATTTTTTTCGTGCAGACGACAGCTCATGAACTTTCTATAGAGTTAGTGCAGGAGAAATATAAATGAAAATAAAACACAATAAATGTGACAGTATAATAAAAAAATATACAAATATAATAATAAATAAATATAATAATAAATAATAAATATATAGTACATAAATATAGTAAGTAATAATAAAATAACAACATCAAATTTAAAAAAATATATAATATGGTAATAAATAATAACAAATAAATAAATAACAAATAATATAAATAAATAATAAATAATATTATAATAGATATATAAATAAATAATAAATAGTATAATAATGAATAATGATAGAATAATAGCATTAGATTTAAACAATAAAATAATAACATAATAAATAATAAATAAATAATAATTCGGTATTTGTTGCTAGAGCGTTGCAGTCACCGTAGCAAACATAAGTGTCGCTGATCAACTGCGTGTATTTTTGCCCATCTTTCCACATTAGTTTAAAGATAAACAAAAAAATAAATGCTAAATTTATGCGAGGTCTTAGCCTTAAACGAGCATAACAGTGGGACTCATCGAGCCAATTTTAGAATTCTCCCAACATTACGACAATTTGCTATGGTTTGATAGAACAGTTTTATTTTGTTTACCTTGTCGATGTTAAAAAATAAAAAAAAACGACAAAATCTATTCCATAATTCATATAAGAGAAAACATCCCCAGCCAAAAAACGCAAAAAGTAAGTCAAATGAGATAAATTACCTTCGGCAACTGTTCGCGCAGCTGCAAGAACCGCAAGTGCGCCACCGAGGGAATGGCCGGTGAAGGCAATTTGGTATCTCTAAACAAAAACTAATAAAATATTGCGTATTATTACCACTCAATACTTACTATTATTAATACTACTCATCAATGCTTTTACAATAAAAAATAATATTGTTGGTCGTGTGAAATGATTGTTGTGGCACAGCCGAGTTCTAAGGAATGAATGTTCGAAATCGAACATTCGGATGTTTGAATTCATTTCTAGCTATTACCTTACTTTTTTATTTTTTTGAACACTTTTAAATTTTGAATCATTTTAAGCGATCAACTCTCATCTAGAAGTTCTCATAAAAAGTCAAATTATTTAGAAATCAACTTAAATATCACACTCGGAAGAAATAAAATATTTACAGCGTATTTCGTGGATGTGAGAACTTCTTTTATAGGTGACCATAGAACTTCGACACCGTTCTTAAAATATCGATTCACCTGAAATAACCCCAATTATAATATTCAAACTTACACAACGAATTATATTAAAATTTTGAGGAAGAAAATTTGAAAGAGAGCAAAACTGTAGAACAATTAACCTACATTTCCCATACCAAAGAATTCCATAGGAACAAATGAATTCAGACCTTGTAGAATAATTTGTCCCTTAATTGTCTCGTTTAAATCCCAGAAAATCCTGGGAAGTTTCTAGGGCTTCGACAGCTCACCGTTGTCTTTGATCCTCTAAAAACTATAGTCAGCTCCCTTGCAGTATCCGATGCAGCTAGAAGAAAAATTTTAGATTTTAGGTTTTTCTCCAGGATTCTATTTAAGAAAGGGATCAATACCTATATAACTTGTGCAGGTATTGCCGAATAGATCGCATTTTTCGGTTGATGTTGATAACACTAAGTGAGCATGATATGAAGTGAGGGTTCTGTAACGAAAAAATCGCTTGCATCTTCTAAATTAAGCAATTGCTTCCGATCAAATCACTTTGGTGGATATTTTATACAAAATTCCATAAGAATTCTTGTCATACAATTATGATGAAGAGCTTACGGTCAACTTCAGAAATAAACAATTTTCTTTTTACAAACCTGTCCAGACACGTTTGTTGTTGATCACCGTAAGCTGCAGCTGCCATATTTAGTAATTTTTTTGCAATTCGCTCATCGTAATTTGTTTTTGTTGCAAGCTTTCCAACAACTAATTTATAGTTAAAGAATACGCACAAAGGAATGAGAAAAATCAGTAGCATTCCACAAATTTAAATCTTGGAAAAGTGAGGTTAGCAGAATCAAAGTGAGGATAGCAGAATCCTAGCGCAATTTGCAAACTGTTGATTGCAGCTATATCTGTTCCTACCAGAGGGACAGTTGAAGAGTAGAGCGTCACTCAAAAATACTTACATATATAGCAAACAACATTTACTGTAAATCTTAGTAGTTATGTAAATATAATTCAGAATAACTTTCTCCTTCTTCTCACAAATAATGTCTATATTTAGTTGATAAGAAGAGAATCTAATGTTTATTTATATGAGGCATAGTGCATAAAATTCTCGATGTGGATAAGTATTAAGCTCAAAAATATACATTTAAGCATCGAGAGGACGAAAAAAAATTCGACTTTTCACATTTCTATGAGCTGTTTGGCTAGTCATAGATATGATTCTTTAGCAACCAATCAATATTTCCAGGATAAAATTCTCGCAGTACTTTTTCTTTTCCTTTTTTTTCAAACCAAAAACAATGTTTCGGCGAAAAAATATCCAAAATAAATTTCTGAAAAATGTTCTTCCGGTGTGCTCGACGAATTGGAGAAAAATCTCCTATTTGTTTCCTCCGAATTCCTCCAAATCGAGCAAATTTAAAATGATTTGAACATGACGACCTTACTGATAAATATAAGCATCTTATCGGCGTATCTTAAATCAGGCAAACACAGGCCATTATGTACATAAGCAGCTATAGAAATTATATGATCTGTTCCAGAATCCCGAATTTGATAAGCGAATTAAGGAAGTAGCGGTAGGAAGGAGGAAGTTGAGATAAGGCAGCCCAATACTTAACACTGAGGATTAGGTTGTCTTCAAAATAGAGTTCTTGAACGTCTTCTGACTTTCCAGTCCCTTCAAGCTTTTTTCGCGACATTTACAGCCTCGAATTTTGGGGATAATCCACCGATCGCATGACATTAGACTCTTCTCCCTCCCACTTCCAATTTTTGCCCTCTCGCCATTTTTTCGTTCTTAATTGTCATCGTATCTACTTAATGGTTCGTTGTTCCAACAGTTCCGGACATAAAACATCAGTTCATTGGTTGTTTCTGTTTGTGTAAGTTTTTTTTCGGTAAATAAATGTTACATCGCTCATTCCCTTCGCATCCTGCCATCATTTTCAAAAACTAGGGACGTGTCCGGGTTACGGGATTTTTAACAAAAAAAAATTTTTAGATGAGATTACCCTACACTCACCGAGAGTCTCATTCAATGTGCCCAAGAGAGCTGCTAATAAATTAACCCCGTAAAGCAACCCCGTAAAGCGAAGAAGTAGATGGATATAAAGGAGTCGTGGATAATTTTACATATTCATATCAAAAACAAAAGTAAATAGTAATTTATGTGGAGATAAATGAAGAAAGGGATATGGAAAAATAAATTTATACTTAATTAATGGAAAGAGAAAAGTTAGGAGAACAGATAGGCACAAAGTTCCTAAGATAAAGTTTCGCTCTGTTTGAAAAGGAACATCTGTTCACATCTACCCAGTGTCGAATGGGTCAGTGCGATATCGCGCCGTCACTGCGGCGCTAATCGCGGGTTCGGTACCGCGCGATGAATGTTTACCATCTTTCGGGGCATAATCATATTGATGAAGACATGACCTTGCTGAGCGCAATTTCTTTTCATCTCCAACGTATTTTTTCCTTTTTTTTTCCTTGCTAGCGAGGGGTGACATTCTTTATTGTTAACATCTAATGTTGTCTACTAGCCCTCCGTACTTTTTTGTAGATCACATATGTGTTTATACACCTTTACGATTCTGAACTAAGGCTGAAGACGTTGGTGGGTCCCGAAGCGATTTATTAATGTAAAGCACTTTATCGTTTATACATTTTTTTTAAAAAAATTTCCATTTTATTTTGTTGTTCAACCTAACAAGTGAGGAAGATTCACAAAAGAAAAGGCTGCTTATGCTTCTTCAAGCACAACACCTACATAATTTCAATTTACCAAATCCTAGGACTTATCCACGAGCGTGAATTTCTTCACATTGGCGCAGAGAATGTATACGAGAAATTTTATTACTTAATTCTCCTTTGCAAAATCCTATCAACACCTGTTAATAATTAATTAATTTGTTGATTTTGACCTAAACATGTACGTAGGTAGAATAGTTTTTCTTCTTAATTTCCTCGACATACATCCTTAAAAATACGAATTCATGTACTCCTCTTAGGAATTCACCCTAAAGGTTAGAACTAAGCTAAGAAATCAAGGAAATGAAGCTTTTCCCAACTAAATTTTCAAATACCACTTTCAGGAAAAGTGGTAGTTGCGTTAATCACAAAGGATGACTAATTTGAAACGCTGATAAGGCAAGTTGAAAGGTGATAAGCGTTTTTTTTTTGATTACTTTTGCTTACAGATGTAGGTAGTGAAGGAGAGCATGAGCATCTCCAGCTCAGTGCCCACTTCTGTGAGTCCACAGACCTCCCTGCTTTCATTCCAACCTTCAGAAACCTAAACTCTTCGAAAGCAAACAGAATGAGGTTAGTGTCATTGATCGCTCTTTGAAATGGTGATAATAGGAGTATCCAGTCTCATCCAAGAGAAAGAAGGGAGAATGGATTACGAATTTAATCCTACGTTAACGATCGAAGACCCCGGACACTGCCGCATTTGGTAAGGAAAATATGATTAGATGGGTCGGATCCGGGATTCGTTACATCGAAAAGCGTAGGATCGGAGCCGTAAGCGCCTGAATTCTGCGAGATGATAAAAACGACCTCAAAATATTGGATGAGGAGATTTCTTCACGTAGTTCATCGAAGAGAAATAAAATATTCTCGATATCCCTCGAGAGAGAAGAGAGGCTGGACAACTTACACATGATATGAGCGAATGGAAACATTTCTGGAAAACGAATGGAAACATGTCCGGAAAACGAATGGAAACATGTCTGGAAAACGAATAGAAACTCTTGCAAATCGAGGATTAGTGTGATCCAAGGTGGTACAGATAACAGGAAATGTAAAAACGAATTACTTTCTCCGATTTTTCCCCTGCTTCAGTTCCAGAAGAACTGATCACCATCATTTCTTCTGAAACTTTCAAGACAGCGCGAGGAAATCTTATCTACATCTATAAATAGAATGGAACGCCCTTGAATATAAAATATATGAATAAAATGTGCAAAACTGAATTTATATACTGATTGTGTACTCCCGTACGAAATTTCTGGACGATATCCAAAATATTCTTTAAATATACCTTATAAAATATTTAAGTAAGGGCACAACCTTTAAAAGTCTAAATTTTACAGCTCTAAAAGATATTTCCTCTTGTTCTCAATGTGATGCGAAATTGAGAAATCAACAAAAATCACATACATACCCGTTACTTTTAAGGGAAACTCCCTCATCCTGAATATGATCGCATGTGAATTGGTTGGTATCGCTCGTTCCGATTTCTTCAGAGCGAATCACTGATTTTATTTGCCTTTCTTAGTCATCATCGAAGCATGCCTGAAAACGCCTACGTCATTTAACGCTGGATGTTACGTTAACGTTCACACGTTTTTTCCTTTCAGTTCTCTATCCGTTTATTTTCTAGAAAAATTCAGTACCATCACTCTCAGTTCAGCTGATTGTAATTTCCTCAATCTTTTCTCATCCACGGCTGCTACAATGTTCGTCTAAGTGAACTAGTTCTAGCTGGCTGCCTTCAATCTCTTCAAATCAACAACTATAGGCGCTACCATTTAGTATATCGTATCAGTATGTCCATCTGTACTTGACGAAAGGTCACCGCAATAGTCCGTAGCGTCCGTCATTCTTCCCCCTCCGTTCGTAACGCTTATTGCACTGTGCGTGAAAGTGCCACGCCCGTAAAATCCATACCAATACTCGTAAAAAGGCGTTATAAGTATGTCATTGGGTAACATTTTCCTGTTTTTTCTATTCTTCATGTCCCACACCACCACAATTTTCCGGATTTTTATTACAGATTCTATATCGTTCTGTTTTGTAATTTATTATCAATTCCGCTTATCGAAACCCCTATGAAATTCCAATTTCCTATGTGATTTTCATTTCTTTCAGTAAAATCACTAAAATCTTATCTATTCACGATATATTACTGTTTGATAAAGCTCTTTATAGTCTTCTTGATTTACTTCCTTATTGTAATAGTTAATACTCTAGTGAAAATCCTAGGACCTTTTTTATCCTGCTCCCTCCCACGACATCTTTGCGAATGTCGACCTATTTTTCTTAGATGTCAAGTATTCCACAGCTGGATATTTTCAATCTGAAATAGTGACAAAAAGCTCGGATATTATGGAGGAATATAATAATAAATAATAAATATTATATAGTATATAATATATAATGTACAATACGTAAAATAATAATAATAATAACAATAATAATAATAATAATAGTAATAATAATAATAATAATAATGATAATAACAATAATAATAATAATAATAATAATATAAACACTTCTAAATTTTCAAATTTTAGCAATCAATCATCATCACTTTTAGTCATCCAAATTACTGCTTGCCATCCCTTGAATTTTTGCATACTTCCATAATTTTTAAAATTGTTTAAATATTTTTGCAGAAGATTTTTTTGTTAAGAAATTAAGTTCCGTTTATCTCTATCGGAAATGTTTCGCACGACAAGACCAAAATAAGACCAAAATAGAACGCGGATGCAACAGCCGTGTCCTAAAATGTCTCCCAGAAATTAAATGAATCAGCCGATAAGCCGCCGGTCACCGTCTACGCACTCGACTTCCTGAGAAACAGCGTTCCTACAGATAGGCCTCCTTTGTTGTCATACATCAGAACTATTAAAAACGCTTAGATTTTGGTTTATGGATCCCTTTCTTGTAGGAATGTGGATCAGAAAGATTTATCTTTAGTTCGGTTCGTCATTTCTCTTTAATTCACCTTTCCAAGGATGCTGATAGAAGATAATTCGTCAATTAGTCATGGAGAAACGCTTTCGGCCTCAACAAAGCTAGGGAACAGCGATTTATCATCGGCGGATCCGGACCCGCTCGTCGTTCTATAAAGGTGATTCCGTGGGAATTTCATTCGAGAAATGCATTCCTTTGAAAAAAAAAAATGAAAAAATAGACCGGAAGCTCTTTACAATCATTGAACTTCAAGGATTATTTCACTGAAGGAAGCGCGGTTTCGCATCTTTATCTTGTGAACTCCTTATCATTTCACTAGTTACGTTCCTCTGGGAATTTTGTTAACTCCAATGGAAGTTGACCTCGTTCAGGACCAGGCAAATTTCCTTTTTTCCCATAATAAAACATATGCAACAATTATTGCCACTTTCTCCTTGGAAATTCGACACGTTGATCCTGAATGTTTAGCAACAACGCATGAAAACCACTGTTTATTTTCCCGTTCTTATGTTCCTTCTAAATTCGTCTTTGCACAATTCACGCCTTCTCATATTGCGCATTAAATTTTTCTTATATATAAATGAATATGCTCTTTCGTCCACGTTCAGGTTTTCTTCCAGATATCCAAGAGAAGTCAGAGATCAGGTCACATTTTTTCTTGGCACGATCTCGTGTTGGCGCTCTTTTTCATTCCCTTCACAATCATACAGGAATTTCTCTATCTCAAACCCTTTTAGCGCTTCTCAACGGCGATTTCTTGCTGTGCGTCAATGATGAACGACTGTTGAAATGAGGCTTTCGGAAGGCTTTGAATAAGAGGGAGCATGTGATCGTCATTCATAGTGCCACGCTTAATTGTCGGGATGTATTCCGTGAGGGCGAACCGCCGTCGCTGCCATCACATTCGAATAGACCACAACGCTAATCAGGTCCATGCGGATTAGCCTTGTCACATCGATACATATCTAATTCATTCTTTTCCGTTTTCATCGTCAGCTCTGCTATTGTGAGAATAGCGAAGGCTTTTTCCCATCCGACAGCGTTTTGACGTCAATTTCGTTTTTAACCACACAAATGTTTTTGTGCTTATCATTGAAGAATCTAAATCATCTGCCCCATGTTAACGTCAACACTTCATAGCGTGACGTACTCAACGTTTTTCTATCTTCTACCGCTTCCACCAACGCTCAAAACTTGCTGCTGTTATGAGGTTAACTTAAACTATTTATATGAACAAAGCAAACAAGTCATATACGTTCGTAATTTGTTTCACATCTCGACTGTCTCGTGTCGTTCACTTCTCTGGAACTTCCATTCCGGTAGAGAGCTGAATGACGACTGAATATATTCTTTTTTCTTTTATACCTACATATGTAGATACTATACTTTGAAATTCCACTAACTACAAATGCTTAAAACAAAAACTAAACAAAAATATATTAACTAATGAAAAAAGCTGGAATTCCAACATTACATACAAAAGAACTGATATTTCAAAGTTTTATTGACTTCGGACCTTCGAAAATAATGAAAGGACTGCTAAGCTTCAACTATTTTTCATTTTTTTTTTCAATTTAAAACTCAATCACTCCACAATCTTACAAAATACAATCTTTTGTAGATGTTTCGGAAAAGTTTTTTTTTTTTTTCGAAACATGTCCTTTTTCTCCAGAACTTTTGAAAGCATGTCTTCCCGAGAAGTGAACCACTCTGAAATTTTCCTGGGAAATTTTCCATATTGTTGTGTAGCTTTGTTCACAAACTTATTTTCGCATTTCACCGATTGAGTCTGGACCTAAGATTTTTTTTCCGTCAATTATGCCCTTCTATGAGGAATATAAGGATCTTTTTTTGCTTTTTTTCTTTGAAAAGTTTTTTACAATCAGGTCACACATAATGACTTTGCTGCACTTATTTCAGCGATATGTGTGGATCTCGGGACTAACTGCCGACCAACCTCGTTAGCACGAAGCCAATGTGCTGACGCTTCCACTGATTTCACTCAAATCCCTCTATTCTAAGGTCACGTCCTCGAAGAACATCATCGTTTTAACTCCATCACGCATGATTTGACGGTCACGCACCTAATGACCATGCGACCAGGTCGAAATCACAGAATGCTCGGCTGAGCGCTTATGAGCGTGTTGAGACGATGTGACTCAGTTTTCATGGATGGCTTCATTAAATCATCATCTTATACATCTGGGATTTTTCTTTTCCTGTCTCTTAATCGGTTCAGAGAGCAATTAACTGATTTTCTCATTCGTACACATCCTGATCGGCCCAGTACACAAATATGCGAGTTCAGTGAGTTAGCTTATGAGCGTGTTGAAACGATATGTCTCAGTTTTCATGGATGTCTTCATTAAATCATTATCCTATACATCTGGGATTTTCCTTTTCGTGTCTCTTAGGGTTCAGTGAGTTAGCTTTTGAGCGTTGTTGTCATCTGCCACAACGAAGGACTGCCTTAAAAGTGTAGGCGGATGAATTTTAGAGCGGTAAGGAGAACAATGAATGAGAAGTGTTATTCTTGGCGTGTGCTTTCTCACACTATAAGAATGACAGTACTTCGTGGAAAGTTCTCACAGCCGTTGTATAGAGTCCACTTGAACACGGGCTCTCCGAATAACAGCATCGCATTTGTAAGCGGTTTCTGCTAGGTATCGATGGGAAAGCGTTCTCTTCTCTTTCCTACGAGTTTCCTCGTAGGAAGTACACCAAAGAATTGCCTGATTTTTGTTGCCACGCTCTTTGTCTTCATTAGCATAGAAATGAGTTTGCGAGAAGAGGGTTGAAGAGGCGGAAATCGTACCAACAAAGCGACATCTGTTAGGGTCACGCAAAACACTCATGCATGGTGATGAGAAGGATCATGATGCTTTAGGATAAGGCAGCGATTCATGATCCTCCAGTTTACGATTTCCGTTTTTGCGCTCTTCGCATAAACGGCGAAAACTTACTGCTACTATATGGTCTTCGTGTTCGTCTCTTCCTCTGCTCTTTGAATTTTCTTAGTGCAGAGTTTACGAGGTGAACCTTCTCGGACTAGTATTTGTTTCCATTTCCTTCTCCCAATTCCTTCACTGGTCACCCGCCCGCCCATAGTTCTGAGGTAACGTGGAGCGTCGTTCGCGCAGGCTCATCAATCACGAATCGAGGTTTTTCTTCTTCTCGCAATTTGGTTTCACTTGGATTTACACGCTTCCACTTCTACTAAATTCGCACAAATATCTATTAACATATAGAATTCTGCCCTTTTCATTTGTTTTCCTCAGGCATCATTTTGTTTCTTTTTTAACCTTACTTATTATAATATATGAGAACTTTCGGCTAAAAATCCTTGTTGAAAATTGTAGAAAATTCACCGCTAAGTCAAATTCCGGGCACAATCTTTGATCACGTGTACATAGCTGAAGCAGTGGGTTCAAATGCTGTGGCTGCGTCTATCGTTTCCGCCGTCCGTGTCGTCCAAACATTTGTGCCTGATAAGGAGTTTACAATGATGACTAGTCTTCGCTTGTCGAAGCTGTAAGCAGCAGACAGCAAACAGTTTCTGGAGCCATATCCACAAACGACTTGTCCTGAGGCTGTTGATTGACACATATCAGCCTCAATACCGTAGCGTTCACCCACCTGTTGACGTTGCGGCGGGCGGAGTTGGCCTCGGCGGGGTTTGCGAGTCAATTGAAATTCAGTTGTTTCTCTCCTGTCTTGTCCTCTACTCATTTACATAGGGAGGTGCGGATGTTTTCGATGAGCTAGGTTATTTATGTCCTAGATTTAACCACAAGAGTCTTCTGAGCACCTCAGTTCCTCTTCTAGTCGACTGAAAGAGGTGTCAACACCTCAAAAACACAACAATGGCGATTTCTACCGAGCCTATAATCAAATTCCGCCCGCCGACCACGACATGGTCTGGTAGTAGCCGCTATTCGTTCAACTAATAGGTTAATTACGCCAATGGCCCGGGCGAGAGCGGAGGGCCAAGCCTCGTTTACTCTCATCAGGAGCTCAGTTATGATTGGAACCATTTGCATAAATGGTTCATTTCTCAGCCTCATCAACGTCGGAGCGTAAACAGTGCAGCACGGAAGCTGCTCGAGAGCTGTGCACTGTAATCGTCTCTGTGTTTATCTTCGTTATGACAGCCGACTGAGGTTCTGCGACCTCAAACTTTATCTATATTGCTGCCTTATATTCCTTCTGTTCTCATTGCAAATTCGTCTGTCCATGGCCCCGTGTCCGATTCGTAGTCGTGCAATAACAATATGATTCACCAGAATCCGTTGTCATACCTCATTACTCACACGAAACGCCATTCAGGAACGTTCACTACTGCGATGAGGTGTCAAAACGTTTCTCTTCCTTACTTTAAAACGAATCCCATGTCCACTATCGCCGCTTCTGCTACACTATGCCAGTCGCGCACACAGGGCGGCGAACGCTTTCTGCTCCGAGTAGATTGCGTAAGCGATCAAAGGCGTCCAGATGCTATCCGATAGCCGTGGCACCGCTTACCTCACTCGAACTCACCTCACCCCTATTTGTTTCATCTACCTCCACTAGATAAGTTGACTTTGTACGTTACAATACTTCTCCGCGAACAAATAATCCACCGTTTTTCCACCAATTTTTTTCTCCGTTATTTAGGTGAACCTGTTGATTAGCAATAAGAATCCACGAGCGGTGATCACCTGTAAAAGACCCATTTGTTATGGGATCCCACAGTGTAGATTGCACGGTAACCGCGTTTTACGACCCGCTGACCAATAAATGACCCTTTTCATACCTTGTACCTCAACAGACCATCCTCATTGCCAGAACGTCCATTATTTCCCGAAATTTTCCATTACTTTGTGCTAGAATCATGTCTGTTAGGTAGTTCATCATGCACAGTTTTATCATTTGAAGTGTTTTCAATATGAATTAAATATTGTCTCTTTCCATTTTATTGGGATGACCCAGCATGTCGTAAATGTATCCTGATGTATAGTTGAGTGTCCATTTCAATGATCGCCGTTTCCATCCGCACATATTTCATGCGAATTGTTGCGTCCAAATCCGAGGAGAGCACTTTATTGCGGTTCTCTCTCTCTCGGATAATGAGAGAATCTTGGCCTGACCGCAAATAGCCACTTCTGGGCTTCTCTGTCCATTGCACTTCTGATGAGCACGCCAGATATCCGGACATTTTAGCCATCCAAGCAACTAATCCACTCGCTTTCGAGATAAACACTGCTGGCCATTGAAATTTGAGGAAACAACACTCGGACGCCCTCTTGTACGTGGCCTCAAGTAGTTTTTTTTTCAGTTTCCTTCCTAATCCTGACCTTATATTCTCTTTGTTTATTTGAAAACCAATTGAAGTACTGATTCGATCTCTAGATATCGTGGTATGAGGCTCCTCGGATGTGTGTGTTTTTTTCATCCTGAAGGAGACGATTTGAACTGAAATGAGTCAGTGTCGCCGAATCTTTCTTTTTTTCTTTTCCTTGCATGATGACTATACATATTTGTGTTGTCAAAATGAAATTCATGATCGTTGCTTCCATTGCACGGCTGTTTCCCATTTATCGGCATTCTCCTGCATACAAATAATCATCGAGAATTTTTGAATGTTAATATCTGGAATTTTGTGCAACCTGACATTAAAACGAGAACCATTCGCACACCTATTTTGATATTCTGTTCATTACTTCAAAAAAAAAAAACAAAAAGTTTCAGGATGTCGGATTATGACCGTCCGACTTCCAGCACCCATAATCTTAAGGAACAATCCTGGTATTGCGGTATGGTCACACGTATCAAATCTGAACAAATGCTGAGAGAGAACGGAGAGTTTCTGGTTCGTTTCCAGACATTCGTAGCCATTTTATCATATAAATATCATTTCTGGCGAATTCAAGGTCTATGCGCAGCTTCTAATCCTGTAGGGTAAGAGGGACATACGTGTGTCAACATGACAGCTGTGTCGTCTTCCTATTACACACGTCTATTAATCGTTGAGCACACTATATCCTCATTGTCCTCATTGTACTTCCTCACACAACAAACAAAGCCCGATCTCGGGACTTTATATCGATGAAATCAAGAACGATTGTGATACAAACTGGAATACTTTTCTGGCCGTGATGTGATCATGAAAAGAGCGTTAAGGACACTCAAGACAAAGAAGAACGTAAATAATGACTGTGAAGAGCTCTCGAAATCCTAAGCAATGCATCATTACTGCGATTCTTTCTTTATCGCAACAGTTACACCATTCCTATCAAGAATTGACGTATGTAAGTGGGCATTCAGGTCAACCGTTCATTGCCTATTCATGAAAAGTCGTAAGATCCAAATACTTGAACTAGAACGGGAAAAACCTCTTAGAACGTCTCGTAAAAAGACAAACAAAGTTCTCTTTTAGGTCCGTGATTCCATTTCGATGCCTGGAGAGTATGTACTAACGGCTATGTGGAATGGACGACCACTACATTTTCAGATCAACACCACCTCCGAGAATGGAAAGAAGGAGTTCCATGTAAGCAAAAAAAAATATGGACCGAACTCATCAAATTCATTTTATATATATGCTGCGATTTTCTCCATTTCAATTGATTTGCGTCAACGGTCATCTAACAATCAGTTCAA
Organism: Necator americanus; assembly: GCF_031761385.1. Taxonomy (NCBI): domain Eukaryota; kingdom Metazoa; phylum Nematoda; class Chromadorea; order Rhabditida; family Ancylostomatidae; genus Necator; species Necator americanus. The sequence goes on from NC_087376.1 coordinate 1,094,272, forward strand.
AGAAACGCCAGGTGCACCATGCAATTCCTCAGACGCTTTCCCTGCGCAATTTGTCATTTCCAGACATGAGAAAGCACAAAATTAACAACACAGCTACGATCAACCGCGATCGAGGCAGATTTAGCGGTTCGTGGTCCTAGTTGTGCCCACTGCGTACCATCTGCCCCTAAGTAGTGTATGTTTCTGCCGGCAGGTCGCCTAATTGTAGGGTTACTGTTATGAACGCGTATCCGTAACTAATGTACGACGTAGGTCACGACATTGAGTCTAATCAAGGCGGAAGAAGGGATGAGAAGATCTGTGAAACGGGAATATTCTAGGATTTCCTTCCTCCACAATTGTCATTCTCCAAAAAATTGGCTTCACTGGCTTGAATTGCACTTTTTGAAAGTGATCTTTGACAGATACATTTAAGAATCTTTTCGAATTTTGACTGATTAGATTCAAAAAATCTCAGATCCACAGAAACCGTTCTTTCGACCATTTTAATGTACAGAATTTTGGCACATTCAAAAGCTCTCCAAAAAATGCTTCCATTTAGGGGGATTTAATTTTCAAAAATTGCAAAGAAAAAACTTTTTTTCGAATCTCAGCAGTATGTATCCCATGGGATTTCTCCATCGTTCCAAAGGATATCTCCGTGTTAATCACCTCACCGGATCACTTCGACTGGACAACATTAGTAGAAGTGTTCGGGATTATTGAGACTTTGAAAGAAAATTTGTTTTATTTAGAAGAAAGATTAGAAACTCTGCTTATTTACGGCTCTAATTCTCGTTTTGACCTTACACACGCTGCATATTGAGCCTTTTTCACTTATGGCCCTGTTCTCATGGTTTTTTTTTTAATTTATCAAAAAAGGTAACGATTTTTAGAAGCGCGAAACAGTCCATCACTCCCTCCCAATGATAGAGAAAGCAGCGGTGAAGCACATACTGAAAATGCTTGTTTTTATAGCACCAAAAAGAGAGAACGAGGACAATTTTGAGTTCCTAAACTGACTTATCTTCGCTGACGAACTCTAAAAAAGACCACCAAGTCTTCTTCTCCTCACACAAATTGTTTCAGCTAGAAGAGGAATCCTTTGCATCTGTGCCAGCACTTGTGAATTTCTATAAAAGTCATCGCCGTCCACTAACAATCGCTTCTGGATGTATTATTTCTACGTCCGTGGATCGATCTCGTGAAGGTGGAAGTGTTGGAGGACTAGAACTTGAGGCCAGCTATATGCATGTGCTAAGACCACATTTAAATCAACGTGAGTTTGTGAGCACATTAGAATGCTGGGATTCATAGTTGTTTAGTAAATTCCGGAATATTTTAGCTGCTCCAAGATCGCTTTCTCAGCGAGTTCTGTTGAACCAGACAGCGCTTCGTCAAAGTGCTGCGGCTTCCCAGCAGCGCCCGAAGTCCAGCATTAGTCATCACCAAATTAGGTTTGCTTTCATTCCAAAGAAATAAATCCCCCTAAATAGTTCCGGAAATCCGAGATGATAAAGCGGTAGACGTCCGCAGCTCATTACATGGGCCATACATGCGTTCATTAACCTCTAAGGTTCTAAACAAAACTCAGACGAACTGGTGCACGCCAGAGGGGACTATCAATTCCGAGGACTTCATTCTTCGTCATTTAACCTCAGAAATAAATGAGAATGGAATTCTCCATGTGCGACTATCGATAAACCTCTGCGTCTTGATGTTTCAATAATTATTTTCTTTAATTGAGCCGTACATGAGGTTGTTACAATAGAGAATGGAATTGTTTAAGCATAAAAGGACGAAAGTGAAGGATAACGTCTTTGGCGCATCAATCCGCTTGGGATGCGTCAACGCGTTTTACTGCAATTCGTATATCCTTGAGGTTTTGGAACGTGTCTCCAGCCTATACAATGACCTGCGGGGGCCAGTCGATGATCATCCAGTGTTTTTATCCTCCCAGACAAGTCTGGTACTAATTTATCGACATTGAAAGGCTGAAAGGCTTGACTGACACTAGAGCGGTTACGAACTATGGACGTTTCGGCCATAGCGAACCTCTTACCGACTGCGCTACACCCTCCCCGTTTAAACATAGCCGATATAAAACAAATTTTCAGCATTTCTCCTGAAACGGTGCTAGTACCTCCAGTTCCAGCTGCCTTAGCGAATCGTCCGCTTCCATTACCTATTCGATCACCAAGGAATACACAAGATGATGAAGAGGATGTAAGTTTACTTTTTACCAATTAAAGTTTATCTAAGTGCTCTTATATTCTAGTACTCGGAAATGGATTATGACGCTATGGATGGAATTTTGGATGCTTCATCATTATCCATTAATACCAGGGATCGCAGTTGTAGTATTACTTCAATACCATGTACGTTATTTTTCCTTGTACACTATTAATTTCCTCATATCGTAGATATTTTATAGGCATGTCCAGACAATTTCAATCCTGTCAGAATCTAAGCCATCGCTCAAATTCCCCCTCTTTAATATCTAAAATACCTCCTCCTTTGCCAGCTCGACCTCCTTTACCTCCAAGACCGTGCCTTAAAGTGGAAATGGTAGGAATCAACGTACATCTACACTCTATTATTGCTCTTATTAATACCTGGACATGTGGATTTTCAGAGCACATCCTTCGATGAACCCAGCGGTGAACGTTCTCAACCGGAAGATGCAAGAGATAGTGCATTTTTAGACTACGATGAACCGCGAACGAAGCTCCATGAGGACAACTACGACAAAGTTTGTTTATGCTCGTCGACTGAGTTCCAGAACAGAAAAACTTCGAATTCAGTTGCCTCCAACAAGATCACGCAGTTCTGAATCGGAACGAAATCGTCTGAGCAGGTCAAGCGATTGTGACGGGACTGATGAAGGTGTGAGAGATTCCAGAGATTCCGGGATTTATAGGTATATTCACCGATAGTATGGTGTTTAAAGTGTTGGACGAATATTCTCGTTGTAGCTCCCCTTCACCACCTGATGATCATCATGCTTCCCTATCGCAGGTGCATCTGATGCAGCTCAAACAGTTTCTGCTCACAAAACGGCCAGATGAGATATCGATGGCAATATCGCATGAACACGCGAAAATGTTGCGATTTCTTGGAGAAATTGAGGTATATTACTCATTTTTTAGTTTTTTTTTTCAGGACTTTCGCCATATTATCAGTTGATAGTTTTTTTTTAGAACTCGGAGAACAGAGCAAACAATGGATTACGTCTGATATTACTTCCGAGCGGAGCCTCTTTGCGACAAGAACTACTGGAGAGGTAGAATTTATTGCGATCTTGTCTTTCTTGTAATTAGTTAAGTCTCACTTAGTACAATATGAGACTTCCAGGAGTTCCATGTTGCACTACTCCTGCTTGCTGTCTATTCTTTCCGGTGCTCGCAAGGATGCACCGCTCATAATGAAAAAATGGATACTCACCGGTGTCGCTCTGGCTCGTAACGGAGATGCCTTCGCATGCGCTTGCGTAGCCGAAGCTCTGAATGAGTCAACGGTGAGGTTTGCAGCAACATCCTCCTCATTTCTTTAATCGTGCAATGAGTTACGATAATTTATTTCTTCAGCTACGCTGCTTACCATGGCTTTGGACCTCACTCGATTCTCCAACAAAAGGTGAATACGAAGCACTTCGAAATCTGGAAGGATCCTTGAGGAGAGGTGAAAAGCTGGAGTGTCATCATTACAAGACGGTTATTCCGTTTCTGCAACCGATCCTGGACATTATGTCGGGTCAAGAGTCACACTATTTGGATCGAACCAGTTATGTTTCTGAAATTGGTGAGTTCTAGAGTATAGTCTTCAATTACAGGAAAAAAAATTAACAAATGAATATTTAGCTATATGAATGCAACATTAAAATGTGAATTATTTTAGACACTTTGTGGGCGTGGTTAGATCGCGCTCGCGATTGGTGCTTACGAGCTGACGAATCGTGTAGGGTGGCGAATTTCAAGTATGGTCGAGCTGACAGCAGCGTTATGGCACCGTCATTCCTCAGTCGACTGTTCGTTGGAGGAACATGCGTTGAGGAACGAGAGAGGGTGCTCAACGGTGTAATCCAACGGGCTAAGGATCAATGTTAATGGCTTCTACTTCATCTTTTATTTGTATTATTTTGTATTGAGTGACGGTGCGAGTGTTATAACACTCATCCATGAGACCAGTGATGACACCTATGCAAAGCATTCTTTGTCGGGTAAATATTGAAGACTGTCGACGAGAGCTACCGTTGAATTTGCACTTTTTTGTGATCAAAATTTGATCGGTTAAGAAATTATCTGGTCAGTTTTCTTCACACTACCTCAAACGGGATTTGTACTAACGTCAATCCTCAGGAAGTGCACCTCTAAATTAGCACAGACGTAAAATTATTCATTCAATTATTTATTGTTCGCAAAAAGGTGAAGTTGAAAAATGGAGGACTAAAATTGGATGGATTTCCGAGCAATTTAAAACAAAGTTACCTCTAAAAAAACGCCCACGACTAGGTCCCTTTAACCCATAAGCTCAGATTCAAAAATTCTCTCGTCAAAACAATTCCATCATAGGATAGCTTCATAGAGAATCCATTATACGTTAAAGTTCGAATTAATTTAAGCTTTTAAAAATATGATACATGATTAACAGAGTAATGAATAATAGTGGAAATATAAGTAAAAATAGATAAATATGAATATGAAAATAATAATGGACATAATAAGTGATGCTCTCATGAAAGTGCACATGGAAAATATCTAGAAACTTGACAATTTTGTTGTATTTTCCATGAAATCTTCCATCAGGCATTTTTCTGTAGCAGGAGAATAACTTACTAACCTTTTACGCAACGTAGAATGAAGGGCCAACGGTTCTATTAAAAAAACATTGGAGAAGTTCTAGTGAGCTCTGCTGTTTTTTGTTTTTGTTTTCTCTTTTGCGGGACACCTATGGGTGTTTTGAAATGGATAAAGAAATAAATAAATTACGAATTTAGTGGATCCAGGAGCATACGTGTCCAGAAATAACCACTGTCTGCTGGTGTCAATAAAAACCACCGTTATAAATCGATACACATGGTGAAGTACCAGCTTGACCGCTTTGAGGTCAATGAAGTGATTAAAATTATGAGAAAATACGCAACTATTAACCATTTTTCAATTAATTAATCAATTTTAATCCATTTCAATTTTAATTCAATTCTTAAATTAGTAAATACGCTTGAAAAAATCAAACTAGGAATGTTGGATGACTGTTAGACAGTTTTTAATGGTTATGCTGAAATTTTTCAACTGTAAATATATCATGGAGAAGAGGGAAATGAACCTTGTGTTATACTCATTAGCAAAGAAAATATAAAAATATATCTGACTTAAAAATATGCCAATTTCTCAGAAAATTTTCAAATCTCTAGAAACGACATAATGTAAAAATAAAGCAAAAATGACGTTCTCAAATATAATATTAAAAAGCAGCATCCCTTTCCAAATCCAGAACAATGGACTAAATTTTCCAATTATTAAAAAAGGTGGGGATGAGTCTATTCAAGAAACTCCAACTTGGTCGGGTAAGTTGCCCGCCTTGTTGCTTTTTAAAACCTATCATCACCTTATTTCTTTAAAAAAAAAAGAGTTCAAATAGATTTTTCTCACATATTAAAGATAAACTACTTTTTAAAGTTTATAAAGAAGAGGAAGAGTGAGAAGAAGGAGGAAATGAGAGATGGACGTAGCGTGTAGTGACGAAAAACAATGACACAAGAGGGAAGTGGAACAATTGAGTCACTGAGATCAAGATCATATCGATCGAAGAAACAAGGACCAAGAAATCGTTCGATTTCTCATTCCTCCAGTTCTTTTTTTTCCTGCTTACTGTCAAAAGCGCATTGCGACCATGTTTACATAATTTACTATTATTTATTATTTATTAATATTCGGGGCGAGTGTAGAGCAGGCAGTCGATGTTTCGGAACCGCTTCAGTCCCATTCAAGCCTTTTATTCTTCTGGATTCAATAAATTGGTGCCAGACTGGTCTGGAAGGGTAAAAACACTGATTTGATCATCGGCCGGCCGCCGTAAATCATTGTAAAGGTCAGTTAAATGTTGTAAACCTCAAACGATTGTGAATTGAAGTGAACTTGGTGGCGGATCCCGAGCGGATTGATCTGTCCGAGGTGTCTATTATTCATTATTTATTATCATTTTCTCGTTATTTATTAGTGCTTTAAAAAAAGAAATAAATGAAGAAATGTTGGAGTGGAATGTTTTTAGGCCAATTTTAAATAATCCTGCCTATTCAATAAACGAAATAATATATGACATTCCAAAAGAGTTGCATTAAAATTCAGAAATCTAAGTAATTATACTACATAATATATTAATTATACATGAAATTTGCTGGAGACTCCTTCATGAACTGTAACCCTCTTCAATATCGCAGTTTTCAACCGTTTTACCTCGTTTTAGAGAAAAAAAGATACTTCTCATCCGGGTCTCAGTTGGATAATAGACATTGTACATCCGGCTGCAGGTTTGGTCTTTTGATTTTTTGTTCCTCTAGCTTCACGAAGAAATTAGAACAAATCGTAATTTCTTCACGCTGATGAATGAGCGGTAAGGTATTTGCGAAAGGAGAAAAATTTCCATAAGAACTGAATTTTTTTTCCATCAGAGCTCGTCAACAAGATTTGCTTTTATTAAATGTCTTCATCTATTGATAAATTGTTTGAACTGTTTTTCCGGATTTCGGTACTTTTAGAATTTTACTACCCGTCCTTGCGAGGATGTCGAAACAGATGGAATTCTACTAGAAGTGAAACCTCTATTAGAAGTGGAGACCTGTACAGGAAGCAAAACCGTTTTCTTGACTGAAATTCCATTTCAAAAAAAAATCTTTCCTTACAACCGGATCTGCGTTCAGGACAACACTTCACTATTAAATCTAACTAATTAATATTTTTGTACCATGTATTACTGGTTGTAAAACTTTGTGGTAACAAGTGCCAATATGTAGTAGCTCTTCATACTACTTTTCTCTCGACTTGCTGAAACATATCCATGTGAATATGAAATCATATGCGATCCCACTGTTATCCTAGCATTTCCGTGCAGATAATCCCCAAAAGACATAAAAATGTCGCGATGCCGCTTCAAACAAGAATTTAATGAAAGCTAAAGAAGTCAATGCGAAAAAGAAGAGCAAAACTATCGAACTTAGCATACGATGTTCTTTTCAAATGCAACTCGTTCCGTGATCCACTCCGGAGCGTTTCAGGAACTGCGGCGAATCGGGATTTGAAGTTTCGCGCCGTCTCTGTCATGGTTCATCACGTTCTCATGAGTTCTACATAGCGATAACGATAGCGACATCCCTTTCTTTTTCTTATTCTTTGAAATGTTCTCAGACTTCCTCGTGCTATTCTTGTTTTTTTTTCAGCCATTCCGATAGCATAGGATGCGATCGGAAATGACTTTGAATTTGTTACTTTTACCTAAGGCAGTTGTTCTATCTGAGAACCTACGAAACTTGCGGTTCTCAAGAGGGGACCTTATAGATCATCTGCCTTCAAAACTACAGAAACATAGAGTACTTTATTTCTACTAATGGTGTTAATGTTAATAATGAAATGTGTAGAGAAAGTTTAACGTACTTGTAGTAGACAAATTTCATTTTCTTTAAAAACCACTCCTTATCCGTGGTATTTTCCAAATTGGAGTGAATGTCGCTCACTTCAGGACCACAACTTTTTTCATATCCCTTCATGAATTGCTCTGTGCCCACAATACATTATTACTCGTAACAAATTATCTGATGAAAGAGCGCCGAATTGACCTCAATCACTGCGTGGAGAAGTGGTGCGGAGAGCGTGTCAAAACTACAAAACTCTACATTTTAATATATCCTTCTACAATGTTTGAATAAATTTTTCATGTCCCAAAAGTAACCAAAACTCGTCCTACGGTATTGTTTACTTTTGCGATTTTTCCACAGATTTTTCTTCCTAATGACGGGATAAACCAAAAACCGAGATGGATTTTCCAGAAGAAAAAAGGAAAATTATGATGTGACTGAGAGCACTTCGTGTTCCCATTTCATCTGCGAAGTATTCCACGATTATTCCAAAAACTTCAAATATCCACATAGAGACGAGAGATGCAGAGTCTAGTGAGGGTGAAAGTAGACCAGTCTTTTAATCTGGGTTACTTAGACGTTCGACAAGCCCAGCAACCAGCCATAGTTCTAAAATACGTCGTGCATACGCCGATTCACAAGCGCTGGACGTTTTTTTTTTTTTTTACGATCCCTTACCAGAGCTGCTTTCATGCTTTGTTGTGGATCGGTGGTTGGACGGATCGTGATAAAATTCATCTGAAAAGGTAAATCGCTTTCATTTAACATCGGATGCAAAACTTTTATCCTAGGGTTTTGGCGGGAAAAACCGGAAAATGGCCTCGTGATGATGCGATCGCTAGCTATTAATTCATCTTGACCCCCGACGCTAAAACATATAGCACAGATTATTCTTACCTTCCTTTTGTTTATGCGTTTTACTCGCTGCATATATGGTTAAATTAATTTTCTTAAATAAATCCTGGAGATATTATAGGCGTCATAGCGAGTTGGACATGTTGACCGGCTTGTTCCGGTACTGTCTATGCCTAATTCTTGGGACTCAACTTGTTTATTCTAATGTTAACGATAGTATCAGCACCAGCTCACATCAGCAGAGGAACATCACCTCTCAGCTGACGATTCAGAGGACGAAAAGGGGTAAATTTTACTGCTTCCTCTCGTCGAGACTGGAATTTGGTTGAAATCCAAATTTGTTAGATTTCATTTACAGCTGCGACAGCACAATGCTCCTCCACATCGTCAAATAATGTTGCTCATTCACTGGTTAGCAGTATTTGTTGTGATTCCATGATTCCACTTTTTATCGACAATCAACTCAGTACAAACGATGGGCTTGGATCGATAACTCGTGTAAGATCATCTGTCTTCAACTGTCTTGCTGTTTTTTTTTCTAAATTTTATTTTTTTTCTTTCTCACGTGAGCATAATCCAGGCAGTCCAACAGCGAATTCAATCACGGTTCAACAGATCTTTCGAGGTTGTCATCTCAGAATCGGATTTCGTTATTAACACATATTATTCCGGTCCTAGACAATGTAAATTCGAGACCGATCGGTATTTTGTGGCGTTGTATGAGACCCCGACACAGGTACTTTCTGGACATTTTTCTTTCCTTTACACCCTCACCCCTCATTGTTTCTCAATTTTGCAAAAGATGAAAAATTAAATGTTTTTCATTTTTGTATAAGATAAAAATAATGAACTTCATAAGTGTTAAACATTTTAGTACGACGTCGCTGATACGACAGTAGAGAACTTCTTAGCCAGTATTGACAGTCGTGATCCTCTCGGATGGAAACAAGCACCTCTTGCGGAGCAAAATGAAGGTGAGCATTCCTTATAACTGCTATCGTGATTCAGGAATAGTGGATAAAGAGTGTGCTGTTGATCAATATTTTTGGGATTCGTGTTTGAGTTCAATTTAGAATCGTAGAGATCTATGAATGCGTTTACGGGCTATACAATTGCTTGCGGAGGCCAGTCGATACGTCAAGTCGGTGTTCTTATCCTCCAAAACCAGACTCTAACCTATTTATCGACTCTGAAAGGACGAAAAACCTTTTAGTTGGTATGAAGCGGTGTTGAACCATCGGCCGCTTAGGAGTGAGGACTTTCAAGATTTATTGATTGCTTATTAGGATAAAGGATAAAGTTATCCTAATAAGCGATCAATAAATTATTATATTAATTATTGTTATTATTATTATCATTTAATAATTTATTTTAATTTAATTTGATCTATTGACCGCTTATTAGAGAGCACTTTTAACCAATTTTTAAGTATTATATATGCCTTTCAATTCTTCCCTGTCATATCAAAAAATCTTAACGTCTCGAAATTTCAAATTGAAAACCCGTGCGCTCTGAAGGTGACCGAATCATATTTATTAAAATGTGTCCTAAGTCTACTTATTTCTCTTTTTTAAATTTACATGGAGGGAATAGATCGAAATGAACCGGTTGTTGACTTCCATCCGACGCAGGTGATTTGACACGCATGCAATCGCACCCCTATAATCTTGTCAACTAAATCGAATACAAGTTTTATGCGAAAGTTTGTTGTAATTCCATGGTATCACTAATCCACGTCTCCGTTTGTGCTCCACTGAAGAGAACTGAACACTTGGGTGGATGTGGCAACCAGAAAGTGGTCTCAGCTTGACTGACGTGAAGACTCATCAGAAAAAAAAATTCCTAGCGTCTATGAAAAGGAAGTTTTGCTCTTCCTTAAACAATAAGTTCTCTTGTCATTCGTTTTCCGTTGAAATTTCTTCCTTAATATGTGACTATTACTGTAGTATATAGAGATATATAGATATACTATATCCTTCTAATATAGATATTTCTCGAGAAACCTTGACCGGCGGTTACTTGAGTTCCATTTTCTAATCCATCAATTCCACGAAACTAAACCGCTCTTCAATTCGCATGGTTTCTCGAGTTTTTGAAGATGAAAAACAAAATTAAAGATGAAAATGAACAACCGGCTCAGTTGGAAAGTGAGAAAACTTCACATTACGGCCACTTCAGCTCTTCCTGTCGACGGAACGACCAATATTGAGTCCGGATCCGACTCGGATGTAGCTTCTTTGAGTGGCAGCAGTGCTGCATCAAGTGGTTCCGCTGCCAGTAACTCGGCTACCTCTTCGGCCCAGCCAGGGTCAGGTGGCGCCTGCTCGTGGCGAGGCAGTGCAGGTGAAGTCTTTATTGTAGCAGTATCGTTCTCCATTTCCTTCTATGTCTTCTGATATTTCAGCGGATGCTAACGTTCCGTACACATTCACCTCAGAAGAGTGCTGTGACGTACGATTGAATATTATAATGAGGGATGCAGCAACTCGTTCTAGGGACACACCTCACTTGGGCGACTCTGCCAAGGTGAAACTATTGGCTTCAAACCCGATTTGTAAAATTTGAAAGCTATTCTCTGTTTTCCTCAAACAAGGTCAGAAAATGTGTTTTCTTACCTGTAAATATGAATATCGAGAAGCACTGTGTTTCTTATAAGTCTTCTTCGTCACTTTCGTCAAAAATATAACGAACACGGCTGCTTCTTCTGCTCCAAACAGCTGTGCCAGGAAAGTACCACGGCCTATCCACCAAAGCGCATTCTAAAAATGATTACATGTCATAAAGGTGAGAATAAGACATAAGAAAGAGAACTAATCAGACTTTTTTTTTGCAATTTCTCATCGCCGCAACATTAAAAAAAACGCCTTTTAAATTTGTTACAACCTGTTTCTGGTGAAAAAGCTTCACTGCAGCTCAGAATAAACTTCAGTTTGGTTAGAAAAATATTTTATGTAATACTAAGCAAACTTGATCATTTCATCATATTGAGATTGCAACTTCTTTACTTTCGTTTGGTGAGTTCTTCAACTTTCTCCAAACAAGAGAAGGATGTATGCGGACTTGTCACGATCCACCTCGAAGACTTTTTAAATTCATGGTTTTTTCCCGGAGTCTTTGATTTTTGTACCTTTATTTACGTTGACACAAACTTTCTCTTCTATTTCTTTTTACAACTTTCCTTCATTTAAGAAGTAGTTTGTGTTGGAACACGTGCGAATCACTCCAGTTCCTCTATTTTTCGACCCAAAAACCTTTATTGTGATTGAAAAATTTTTTGTAGTATATCCAAAGACGCATTCAACTCGAGTACGGCTTGTCATTTGAAGTAATCATGAGCACAGCAAATTTTGCTGTGTCTTCTTATTATCATGGACAAAGCAGCTGTAAAATCCATGATGGAAATTTCTATTATGTGGCATATGCGACCCCTGTACAGGTATATTTTTCATCACTCATTTATAGCTAGGAAAAAAACTTTCGAATTTTAGTACGACCCATTTAACATTGCACAAGAAGACTACCTAGCCAGTACTGACGCAGAAGAACCATTAGGATGTAAGTTCCAGAAGCCTTTACTTATACTAGTGGATCACTTGTTATCTTAAAACTACAGCTACGAGATATACAAGTCTTCGAGGAGATCGGCCCGATATCAGAATAGAACCATCTGCTGGAGGTTACTTAGCCGTAGTGGTTCTGATAATTCGTAAAATTATACACTTTTGCTTCTTCCAGAAGATATATCCATTCAACCAGCTGTACTTCAAGCTCGTGCACTTATTTACGAGGGAGGTGAGATTAGATTTTAAGGTAATGATTGCAATTTCGTGGAGTATTTATTTGCATATTACAGCTGGTGGAGCTGGAAGGACGTCAAATCGTGAGCCAGAAGTATCCGTCAGTGATATTTTCACTGACGATTCAGATCTTGCTACTGCCAGTGTTATTAACGGTTTTAATGTCGGAGGAAATCGTACTCTTGGGACAGTTCCCTCTGAAGAGAGTCGCGGCCTACCTCCAGGCACTCATTGTGACAAGGGAAATAAAACAGGTACTGTGTAAGCTGGAGGAGAAATGTTCATGAACACTTTGTTCACATTTTATTCCAGGTGACAAATGTTGCAGCGGTCTTCTTTTTGAAACAATGACTGATGCTTTTTATGAGCTCAGCAGCTCACCGCAGTTTGCTTTCGCAAGTGCTGGAAACATTGCAAGCGTGAGTGTAACGTTGCTCTATTCGGGTTTCATTTTTTTCTGCATCATCCTTTCAGCTCATTCAAAAAAGAGCTCAACTTCGCTTTGATCAGTCATTCGAGGTAGTAGTGTCTTCTGGGGACTTCGCTCTGGCATCGCATGGAGTAGGGGATCAGACCTGCAAGTACAAAGAGCGCGGTTTCACAGCAATCGCCTATACTACACCCACACAGGTATACGGTTAAACCTCATTGAATTTGAGGAGTATCTAGCAACCTCTTGATAAGGGAATTGTAATAAGGTTTACTTAAGTTGACTGCGTTTAGTACGATATCACACAAACAGCAGCTGAAAGCTATTATGCATCGATATCATCTCGGGACAACCTCGGAGCAACGCAAACATCACTTCCTGGACAGCGACCGTTCCATACTCCACTTCAGCTTTACGGAGAAGGGGCCGGAGCTGGCCTTCCGGTTGGGTCACACTGCGGTGACGCCCGATCAGGTTACTACTGAGAAGAGCCTCAGTTTTGATTGTCTGAACCTTTCTTCCGAAAGATCTATCTAGGCAAAAAAAGAAATTTCTTTGCTTTACAATTCTCACGAAACAGTATTTATCCTCACAAGTTCATGTTTTTCAGGATCTAAATGCTGTAGTGCTCCACTATTTAACGTGATGCAGTCGTCATATGAGTCACTCATAAACAGAGATAACTTTGATCCATATAACTTGAGGCTGATAGCCAGGGTAGGGCCATCTTATCAGTTTTGGTTTTTCGCAAAAGCTAGTTCATGTATCTTCCGCCTAGCCATCTGTGTTTTTTCTTCGATTTTTCACGAAATTCGGAATATTTCGTTTTGGGGATAGATCAATGAAAGGTACACAGCGAACGCACCTAGTCGAATCGAATCTATTCGAATCGAATCTATTTGTGGAAAGCAATAGCGTCCTTACCAAGGAAAGCCTCTTGTGTACAAATGATAATAGAAACCTCAGCACTGTAACCACACAAAAATGCACCGGTCAAAATGGGATCACCAAGACCAGTGCAAATGCCAAGTTTGGAGTTTTGCGGTAGATTTACCGTTGCCGCTAGAAAAAAGACATCGAGAACTTGTAAACAGGAGCAAAGAGTTAGATATCCCTCATTTCCCATTACTTCTCCTTTTAAGTAAACTCGCAGTAGAGGTGAGACCATACTATTAAAGCTGGCAGAGATACACGCAACGATTCGGCAAATTATTTAACAGGCAAAAGCATGTTCCACCCGTTAAATAATTAAAGGAAAGAACGCGTGAGGGAATTCATGAGGAAGTTTCAAGATGCCAAGAATCCCAGCAACATCCACAAAAGCCTATCAGCGCCTCAATACGAAACTCTCAAGAAGGTTACCACCTTTTAAACCACAAATAACGAGAAGTGGATTTCTGTAAATGCTTCATTTGCGTCTAGCGCTGTTTCCAAATACACCTACGTTTGATTTCTGTATAATATTTTTGTATCGTAATAGAAAATCTTTCCAGACGATCCAATACAATGCAGAGGAACAGCTACAGATGAGTGTCGAAGCTTTTATATCTACGGATGACTTCGCCATATCAAGCGCTTATGAGGGAAACGAGATTTGCAAATATCGTATCGATCGTTATTACATTATGGCCTATGCGACCCCTGTGCAGGTCGGTTGGAGAACTTATGGTCCCAGTAAAAAGTCGCAAAAGTAAAACCTGATAGAATGATCTTCCAGTACCCGATTCACAGTCAAATTTATGATGACACAGGGCCTGCCATACCGATCAACTGCCCTGGAGAGCTAGATGGTCTGGACGGTGAGGTTTTCTCAGACAATAAGCTATTCTTTCATCTTCTCTTCGCCCTCACCCTGTCCCTCTATAACACATTTATGTTAAAGGCACCACCCCACGAATCTGACGTGATATGGATTTCCGATGTTCAAAGGTTATGCGAGGTCGTAGATTGCAGAAACGGGTGGGGTGCCGTTCATTTCTTCCTAATCGCCGTAAAAACGGCCCGCAAGATGCGGCCTCGAGCGTTCTGGGGCGCTATTTTGTACAACCGAGTTCTATTAGAGCGCGCCAGCCTTGTGCATGCGCCGCATTTTCTGAGCAGCTTTTTTTAACGGAAATTAGGAAGAAATGGACGGAATCACCCTCTTCCCCACAATCTACCACCCCGTATAACATAGGCATAACCCACCTGAAACCCGCACAACCCCAGATTCGTGGAGTGATATCTTTAAACAAACTGCAGACGGACAACTAGGGACTATTAAGTCTTCTTCAACTGCTGAAACATGAAAAAATACGTTGCTTAAGCCGAATCGTTCACTGAATAGCTGGATATAGACGTTGCAACATCCTCCGACGACTTGAAGTCTTTCACAGGAAATAATGTGTAGAAATAGACAGCTGGTTTCTAGGGGCTGTTTGTTGTGATGGAACAATACAGTACGAAATGACACGTGCTATTGACGAAGCTCTACAAAATCAGCCAGAAGGACAAAGAAGCAACGATGCACTGGCTACGGTGAGAAGTATCAGCTCGATCTTTAGCCATTCTTAAACTAGTGACTAGAGCATGCAAGTAAATCTCATCCAACAGGAATTCCCCATTAATTCTTCCCTGCAGGACAATCTTCAAAATCTTTATGAGTGTTCCTGTTGAGATTTTAGAAACGAAAAAGTGTCCGAAAACTCTCTTTCTCACTTCTTCAAAAACATTTGTTAAGACAATATCACGGAATATTGAAAGACGATTTGGAAGAACTTTCGAAACGATCGTCTCACGCTCAGACTTCACGTGGCAGACAAATATTTACAATCAAAACACTTGCAAAATTGATTGCCTGGGTTACCACACCCTTATTGTCCAATCGAGCAATGCGGTGAGTTCAGTTTTTTTTTTCCGACAGTTTCAGCATATAGAAGCAAACCGGGGGCTTGGAATTAATTCCCAGAGTGATTACCAAAGTATGAACCTAAACTGAATGCATTTCGGATTGATATTCAATGTTGATGACAGTTATGTTCTAAACCAAAACAAACATGTATTTTTAGCCCCCACCACTATCTGACTTCTTTGATCCAGCTCCTGTAAGTCAATATCTTTCTAATTCGAAGACATTTTTACTTTCACAGAAATATGCATGCTAATACTATGATGTTTTGGCCTATACAATTCGTCGAACCACAGCTACCAATAGCGCCTCTGGAAGTACCTTTCCAAGCGGTGCCGCCAGTACAGGCTCCACCACCGGTTCCGCAGGCTCCAGTCGGCGCTGCACCTCCAGCATTCGTATTCGGCCCCCCAGCTGTAGCCGCTCCTCCTGTAGCTCCTCCTGCTTTTGCTCCTCCAGCTGCAGTTCCTGTATTTTATGGCGGCGGTGGTGGTGGAGGAGGTGGTGGAGGTGAAAATGAATTTCGTACAAAGGCAGAGGGCGGACCATGATCGTCGCTTTACAGGTGCATGCTTTTCGACTGATACTTGGGTGACAACGCCTAACGGAAAGAAACGGATGGATCAGCTGAAAGTTGGCGATTTTGTTTTGACAGCCAACCTGACTGCGGTGAGATATCAGTCACCATTTTATTATTAATAGAGTTACAGTCAGCTGTCGCAAGAGTATTTATCGATAAAGTGACGTAATGCTTACCTACAAACATCGTCCATAGTTATTGCTAAAGAATGTCCGAAAAGAAATCCACAATTATGCAGTGAATATGTGGATTCAAATCATCTCCCTTCAGTTTCTCTAATATTCGTATGCAAAAATTCCAAATCTAAACTTTTTAATTCTCTAGAAGCATTGCTGATCCCAATTTCGTTGATTCAGGTCTACTATGCACCAATGTCATTGTGGATTCATCGCGAACCAGATCTCGTAACAAAATTTATAACTATTATGACTGATTATGGAAAAATGCTAGCGCTCACTCCTCGACACCTAATTTTTCGAAACAAATGCGATGGTATAAAAGTTTTCTAGTTCAGATCACTTTTTTTAAAGACATTATCGCTATGAAGGGAGCGCAAATCACTGTTATTTTCTAGAGTATTATGAAGAACGAGTTTATGCGCTACCGCCGAACAGTCAAGCAGTATACGCCGAAGAACTGGAAGTGGGGGATTGCGTGTATCTTTTTTATAGGGTCAGTTTGATGATTGCTTCAAGAGAATAGATTTGTAGAAGCCTGTTTTTTTTTCAGACTGGCTTCCGACAACAAAAACTTCAAGACATCTCCATAACGCAGCGTCGAGGCGTATTCTCACCATTAACCCCAAATGGACGCATTATTGTTAATGATATGTTGGCCTCTTGTTACAGCGATGTGAACGAGGCTACTTTACAAACTACTTATTTCTCTGTAAGATTAGATACTTAATGTTTTTTATACCTCCTGAGGAAATACGTCATAAAAGTCCCTGCTCTCTTATTTTTAGGTGTTAAATTCTATTCGAAAACGGGTGGTCACATGGTTCGGTTCATGGATCGACGAGAAAGTAAAGGGCGTTTTTTTTCTGTAACTTAATCTGGCCGTATCCTTTATATTTCAGGTGGATATTCCATTCGGGTCGGGATTCTCCATGGAGCTGTTACGACTCATTGTGCCATATGTAAAATAGAATTTTGTTGTAGCATAATAAAGATAATATGAAGTGGTTGTTGTCCAATAGAATTTTATCTTTTTGGACTTTTGGACTAACCTGGTAAGAATTTACCGACCCTTAAGGGATGACAGGCTCAGCTGGCCTTGAAATGGTTTGGAACCAGCGACTGTACACATGCTCGGAGAACCACAACACCATTTACATCCTCCTCGTTACCCGAGCAATTAATACCTCAGAAAATTCAAACAAACACTTTCCAGGCCAGAACTCTTATGCTGTGTTTGTATATTGAAACAATGTAAATGGAAAGACAGTTTCAGATAACCAGTCAATGGGTGCATGCATCTCATTAGTGTAAGTTCCTGAATGAAGTTTGATGTGGAAAGGAGCTCATGCAACTAGTTAGCAGCTCAACTGACCAATTAATTCGTTGCTGAACGTATGAATGCGTTTATATTGTGGATGAAATTGAGAAAAATATGCTGAATGTCATTGTACCTCATTCGTTCAGCTAGGGTGACGGAAAGAGAACAACAGCGAATTTAGTGGCTCCCTTTGTTCGTTCAACTAACGCTGGTGCAACCATAGTATAAAACAAATAAATACATGTATATATATATATATATACATGTATTTGTATACGTATAATAATCTGTTTTTCTCAACAGCCCTGCAGTTAGGAAACTTGCTTAAATCATACATGCTTCCACTGTCCAATAAGTTTTCGATGATCCTGCTTGCAAAACGATAATTTTTCTTCGAGTCATTGAATATAAATAAAGTAAAAAGAAGCAGTTGTCCAAAGATGTATAATCCTCACATAAACAAGAAATAATCCTTCAAACTATGGGGTGTGCTTCGAGTGTTGTCGTTAGAGAGGAGCTGGCATTTTCATTTGTCTCATCGGTGCGCTGCTGGTACACAGCATTCCGATTTGCCAACTTTATCGTGGCCATGGGTCTTCATTTACACCACTGCCATATGGGTACCTCAACACATAATGAAATCAAAGCGAAGCGATGTCGATTAAGGGCTGTAAGTAACGTTCATATCGAGGATATCGTCGTCGATGGCATCGCCCAGCCTATCTTCTCATCCGTCTCGGTCCCCTAATATGTCGTATTTTCCTGGTTTTATATGCATATGCAATATTTTTGCTTCGGCATTCCTGAGTGGTGTATGCACGTGTTTAACGGCGACATTCACATCATTTTGAGTACCTGCTTGTTCCCTAGAATTCGTTGCAGTGAGTATGAAAATGTTGATCACTCACATGGATGACTACAATCTGGCATCTCATTGTTGATTGCAACCACTGTGCTTGCGAGGCTCTCCCATCCACATTCTGAACTCTCAACAACGCGGATTATTCTCACTAAAGTCGAAATCGACAAGACGTTTTTTTTTTTTACAATGAGCGCTCATTTTACTTCTGACCACATCACCATGGCCATTTTGTTATTCATACGATCAGCTCGTTCTCGTCTAATCTTGCCCGTTGTGGTGGAGTAAGTTCCTTCAAATTTTCAAACTTAACTAGCATAATTCAGAACAGCTTCACTTCTGTATGTTTGGCAAGCGGTTTTCATATAGGAGTTATGCTCGTCCTTATACAACTACTACAGCGCTTTTTGAGATTTCCAAGACGATTTGAGGTAAGTGTCCTTTTTTGGATCTGGTTTCATTTCCGTACTTTAATGTCAAAGAGATATTAATAATTTATTGTCTGATGCATTTATCGGTGGCTTCGGTTATAATCATTGGGGAGCAGTTCTAAGAAAGAACATCTCATCGAAACCTCTATTCATCTTCTCCATTTTCGTCATTTTCGGGCTGTTTGCACATTTTTATTCCTTCATTTGACATTCCTAAAATAATTACGTCTGCCGAGTAACGCCCGAATGGATTTCGACAAGCTGCAATGCTTGTTGCCAGCTCACTGCCTCATCCATTTCCTTCAAATTTTCCCCTCGATTTTGTGGCTCAATTAGATTTCATTTGATCCACTAACAAAAAATAGTGCGTAACGAATAGGCATGAAATCCACATTACGAATTCACCACGCATTCAATTATTAGAAATCGTTTGAGAAGAATTTTTGAAGGAAAAGATCATTGTGGATGATAACCTTGTCACCAAAGCTCTTGCCCAATTTCGGCCAAATGAGTTACGTAGTTACGCGCACAGAACTCGGAATGGCGTATTTCCTCCCGTTCCACATTCAATTCTATTCATAGAGTCTCATGTATCTCTGCTCCTTTAACAACCTCCGGTTGAGTATGTCCTCGCAAATTCTCATTATCTCACCAAGGGTGGGTTCAGCTGTGCCTTTGACGAATCAATAATGTTTTAATGGTATTTCAATAGTAAATACTCTGGTCACTGGTCAACTCGTCAATGACTGCGCGTCCTGAATCTCCTTGTGTTTCACTTGCACAACGCTTCATTTTTTTTCCTGTTTTGCTACAAAGGAGAACAACACATGTATGCGCCTTTCATTTACTCGTGCAGAGCCTTTTGACTGCCATAAGGACATGCCTGTCTGCCGTCATTTCTGACCATTCTGACTGGCATAATAAAGATATTCCAATTTCCTCCACGACATTCCATCTTGCTTGGAAACTTTCTCGACCGGAGAACAATCAATCTTTTCACGTACAACTTTTTTTGACGAAGTCGCTTCGAAGTAAGCGTGACGTATTGATGTCTCACAAAATCCCGAAACTCTCATCCGTAGTGGTGATATCATGCAGTTACCAAAACTCAGTTGCTTATTCAACTGCTGAGCATATTTGCTCGTGCTGTGTCCATAAATTCCATGAGACGTCAGAGGTGCCTTAGGTGATATGTAGCCGTAGGCCTTCCATAAAAATCCCATACATGTATAGTCGACCAAAACAAATGCTAATTTTTTTCTCGCTGAGCATTGCTGTTTGGTGTTGATACATGCCTCATTGCCTCTCTCAATACAACAATGAGGTGAGTAAAAACAACCAATATACACGCAAACGTAAGTAGATTCATCTACGCACATATGCACGTGCGCGTATTGCTTTCGTCGATGTCAAATCCGCATAAATCCTTACCACCTCGTTTCAGTTCCCTCATATGCACAACCTTCAACAGAAGAACAGATTCGAGGTATCGGTCGGTATTGCGGACTATTTAGTCGCTCAGTTAGTACTGCTAAGAGTGAACAACATGTTGTTAATTAATGAGTACTAGAAATATTCCAAGAGCTCTCCTACCAATTCTAATCGTAATTTCATCTCCAGAAAGCAAAGCCGTTCACACTTCACTGCTCGTTGCTGTTGTTGGTACTCGCGTACGCCTTCGCTGGTGGTTTCATCTTCAATCGCCTAGAAGCTGAAGCTTTTCAACGTCATCAGGATGAGAGTCGTCAGGAGAAACTACGCTGTGTGCTTGAGGTGTTCATATCTTTCAGTAATCCTTTGTTGGGATTTATCAGTATGTGATCGCGCAAAAAGCAAACCAGCGTGAAAAATTATGGCGTTCCAAAAGCTGAATTTCCTCTAAAAATTCAAGCAAAGAGCTGTCAATTCTGTTGTCGTTCAGTCACGTTTTCATTCTCGTTCTCAACTGTGAAATTAGGAGTGAAATTGAGAGTGGGAACATAATGAGGACACTGCATGGAGCACAGTAAAATGAGACATTGATGTCACTCATCATCTTATACAGCGTTTAGCGATACATAAAGCGCAGAGGTAATTTACGATTAGGAGAGAAACAGTCAGAATCAACTCACCACGTGGCATTCATCCTTCTGTGGCATCATTCAAAAAAATAAAGTTTGATTTCAATAATCATATCCTTTAGTAAGGTTTTTTTTTCCTCCTAGCTTCCAGGCAACTTGTACCCTTACGATTCAAACCAAAACCATGGCAGCACTAGTGTCACATGGAAACTATTTCACTCATTTGCAAGCTCGATGCAAAATCCTTCCAAAAACAAAATCCTTCCGGAAAAAAAATGATTTTTAGTTTCTGCAGTGTCTTATAGTGTTCTTTCTGGAAGTATATGTAAGCACAGGGCTAAAAACGATGGAGGAATTAAAGTCAGGGAAGGATGTGCTCATCCGAACTACGCCTTACGATTACGGGGCCTTACGATTAGTATTGAAAACAGTGAAATATTGGCACATTAATATCAATCAAGTGGTCAAAGTTATGAAAAAAAATACATGGTAAGTAAAACAATTTAAAGAATACGATATTAAATTCTTTTGGAAAAAAAAGTTGTCTTTATTATGTTTCAATGGCATTAGAAATAGATTCCCATCAGGACTATCATTATTCGTTATTACTGGCACATGATTAGAAGTACACTTCAAATTACATACGAAATTAATCCTCCCTTTTAAGATGAGAGGTTTAAATCCCTAGAGAATTCATTATTCATCAACCCACACTTGTGCTCTTACTTAAAGCATACTTTCATCTATTCTTTGACTGCATCACTTTAACAGCTATTCACCAAAATAATAACTCAACCTAAGTAAATGGTGAGTGAATACCTTTTATAACTTATCTTTTCTCAAGCTCCCCGTTTAGGCCGATTTTTTTTAATAACATATTGATCAGTTTGAGCCTTCGTGAACAATGCGACGTATCTCATATACGTTTTTATATTAAATTTAAAAAAATGCGGTAGAAAATTGGCCAGATGTGACTCTTTACTCCAATAAGATATCGATACAAGTAGTTAGAATTTGGCGGAGAAAATAGTAAATGAAGTCGTATACCACCTTAGTAAAGGATAAAGCTTACAGCGTTGATCAATCTCTATGGGGATACGCCTACGCATTCGACTCTAATTTAGAACTTCATTCATTCATTCACTCATTCATTGATTGATGTGAATTTTCCGGAAACAATGACAACCCCTTCCTTGGATTACTGGACAGCTTTGGAGCAAAATAGCTTTGCGTTTTTGGAAAGAAAAAACTTTGTTCATCTTTATTATCATCTTTTTTTTCAGATTTATAGGCTAAAATTTACTGGTTTTGTTTTTGCTGGACACCACTTTGTATATAAACTGTTCGGTCTCTCAATCAACAAAAGTTGCTCAAAGCGAACTCCCAGAAGGCGCCGGCATCAACGAAAAAAGAGGTGTCAAAACTGAGCATTTTGCCAATTACATTAGTGTTTTCACAAACATTGAATATTCCGTTTGCGAAAGGAAAACCCAAATAAGAGGCACATCCAATCCATCCATCCATGCAAAGAAATTTATGGGTGAAATTTCTTTACAAAGACACCACGTCAATTCTTGGAATATCACTCGGAGTATGTAAATCTCAATTCACAAAACACTGAAAATAAATTTTGTGTAAAGCCTCAAATGATCCCATAGATGCTATCATTAGGCTGGATGAACTATGAGGGAATTTCTTCTTATCAAGGTTCAATCCAACCCTTCCATCAACAAATTCTTCTTTTTCTTTTAACAAATTATTATCCAGAATGAATACGGTAATAAGCATATACTTTATACTACTGTATACTAAATTCTCGCATTATTATGAATAAAACACGAAAGTTCCTCTATTTCAGGTGATTGCAAAATTATCGCCGTTGTCACTTGAAAATCCATGGCGAAATGCGACGGCAACCAAAATTTCAAACTGTTATGAGCCAGAACGGTGAGTCGTTGGAATAAGATTAGGGAAAACATTTTTTTCGTATGTTTCTCGCGCAACATATTTGAGGAATCATCGTATTTTAATTATTTCTCAAAAAAAATCATTGCTACTTAAGTGGTATATCACTTTTCCACTTCTTTTGCCCTCATATTGATTTCAATTATGTAGAACACTTATAGGCTCCAATATATTCTATAACCAGATATAATAAATGCTTATTAATCATTTAATTTGTTTATAAAGTTAGTAAAAAGAGATAATAATTCGGACGATTCCCTCATTCAGAAGAAATATTGAGTGACCACAGACACAGTAATTCAGGAAGCTCTAAGTAGTAGCTTGAGCACATACTTACTTGTATGTTATCCTAGGAAGCAACATTCTTGTCCTCGATCCAGTTGAACCATGTTTTCTCCTCAAAACCATACTGCAATGATTTTCTGTAAATAAATAAAATTTCGTTCATTACAGCAACTTCTTGTTGAGAAGTTTTTTTTTTTTTTGAAACGAGAACAAGAAAAAAAAAGAAAGTTACAAAAGTTCGAGCATGGCTAATGAGATTTCCAACGAAGATCTGCTGATCAGAGGTTGTACAGTGGATTTTCTACAAGGGGTTTTGATAATTTCAACAAAAAAAAATCTCTGGAATGATGAGATTTTTTTGAGAATATGAGTACTACATGAAAAATTTCTAAAAAATCAATCATGTACAACGAATACATTTTTTATTTAATTTATTGTTTCAACTACTTCTCGACGCTAAATGCTAAAATAATTTGGTCTAAAAAAACTGCTGGCTTTTGTGTTCACTGTTTTAAATAATGAACATTAATTACCACAAAAAACCTGCATTTTACAGTTTTAATAATTACGAGCACAGAAAACCCTATTTGTTTTTAGAATAATAACAATAAATGATAATAAATAATAAATATTCAACTACGGACAAGATAGTTCAAAGGCAATCTATTGACAGCTCTCTGATAATTTGAAATGAAATTTTAAATTTTGATAATTTCAATATCGAAATAGTATTGTAATTATAGGGACGAACGCAGTGAATGGTCATTCGTCACAGCAACACTTTACGGATTTGGAATCGTTACAACACTTGGTGAGAATCCTTAAAGTTTATCAGAATTTTTTTCTACTGAGAAAAAAATTGTTGAATAAAAAAGTGTTGGAGGAAAGAGAGAAAGACGTAGATGAAATGAAAAGAGCACAAATTCCATTCTAGAAAAGTATATAAAAGCAAGGACTTAAGATAGCGAATCTTGTCGACGCTGTTCGGCTACGCAGACATGAAATCAATAGTGCTGTTAAGATCTACCAAGTATCGAATTTCATGTTTGATCTACCGAGGTTTAATTTCAATTTTTGAGATGTCGCTCGAAGCGTCCAATTTTTAATTAACTGACGCGGTTCAGCGAGCTTCAAAGCTTTTACTCCCCTTATATTTACATGATAGATAAATATAAAGAACAAATCTCAAAGAATTTGTTGAATTTGCTTTAATCAATAATTATCATTGTATTTGTCCCACTTATGATCCCTCTATCATTTTGACGTTTCTGAGAAAGAAATGAAACCATTCTGCAATCAATCAAACAGCGGAGATGCTTGAGGTCCCATGCCGATCGCAGCCGCCAGCTTCATTGCGCTACTTCAACCGGTCCCGCATACGCAATTGCACCAGGGTTCAGTTCATTTTAATACGACAACAATAAAAATGCGAAAAGTGGCAACATATGTAGGGGCATTAATTTTTAAACTCACAAATTACAGCTTAGGACATCATTGAGGGAAATTGGACGTAGTTTTACCGACAAAGAATGACACAGATTATCGTATCACTAAAGTGATCAGAAAATCCTAGTTGACACACCGAGACTAACAAATCTCCTTAATAATTTGTTTACTCTGGAAGAGGATGGGAAAAAGTCAACTCCTCTTCCGTGTTCTCATGCTATTCACGTCCTTACTTATGAGTGACAAAAAACTGGGCCACCTTATAGGCTCATAGCATTTCGTACCATAAATCAAAATTTTTAGATTGAACAATATTTACATTATCAAAGCGTTCGAAACACTGCCTAAACAATACCATAAAACTTTTTGTCTTAGAACGGGTTTGGAAAGGGAGCGCTTTACATATGATGTGAGAAAAATTGGCTTCTTCTACAAGCAATTAATAGGGAGCAAGAAGTTCAATTAGGACCATGATTCCTACTTTAAAAAAAAGACGAACATGGTGTCATCTGACTGATCGATATTTTTTCCTTTTTATTTCCGTTAAAAAAAAACATAATAAAAAGCTACAACTCTAAGGATTTCACTTTATATTTCATTTTTGTAATTTGACTCCCCTGGTTCTAATAAATATGCAATTTGTGACGTTCTTTTCAAAAGCAAAAGTGGTCAGACACAAATCTATTAAAGAACAAGTCAAAATAAGTTTTTGTAGTAGGGGATCCGGATAATATGAGGCATAAATAGCGGTTTCGGGTTTGTTCGGATTGCTTTAGCTCCTGTTTTGGGCCAATCCCACCATCTGAGTACCCCTTAAATCTTATTTGTCAGGATAGTAAACAGGATGTTAGGATAGTAAACATACGACGATAGCCTCACGACGTTAAACATATATCGTGTAGAATAAAGGCATCACCCCACGAATCTGAGGTGGTACGGATTTCAGGTGAAGAGTTCCTATACGGGATCGTAGATTATGGAGAGGGGATGATTCCGTCCATTTCTTCCTACTTGCCGTAAAAAATGGCCCGGAAGATGCGACGCGTGCACAAGACTGGCGCGCTCCAACCGAACTCGTTGCGGAAAAAAGCGCGCCGGAACGCTCGAAGCCGTATCTTCCAGGCCGCTTTTTACGGCAATTAGGAAGAAATGGACGAAATCACCCTTCTCTCCATAATTTACGATCCCGTATAGGAACTCTTCACCTGAAATCCATACCACCTCAGATTCGTGGGGTGATCCCTTTAATGGATAGGTTATATCATCTCAAAAATATGTTGTGAGAGGTGTCCAGATAGCAATCCCGGATGTAGGTTGCATATGAGGTTGAATCGAATCGTAAAAAGGCCAGAAGCGCCGTATGTCAGTTGTAATTGAGTGAATGCTCTCACGTAATTTGTTTTTTTTTAACCTTCAAAACTCCAGGTCAGGTCGTTCTTTGCATTACATTTCACTTCATTCACTTTATTTTACATTCGTACCATATTCTTTCGTCTAGAACAGATTAAAATCATTTTTCATTGATTATTGATATTTGATCATTATAGACTGATTGTAGTTGTTACTCCTTTTAAGGCTACAATCGAATCGCACCGATCACATATGCGGGACGACTTTTTTGTATCGTCTATGGAATCTGTGGTATTCCAATAACGATGATTATCATTGCAAATGTTGGGCAGTACCTCAATAATTTTGCTGGAGATTCGAGACGGAAGGTAAGCACTAAATTTTGAGGAAAACTAAAACAAAAGCGAGGGGAATCATTGATGATTTCATTCTAGCAAAAATTCTATTCTATTTATTCTTTATTTATTGACATTTTTGTGCCATTTATACTCTGAAATAAACTCGCCTTTTGTTGATCCAGAATTCAGAAATCCTGAACTCCCTAGCATGATTATCGTTATATTGAGTATGTATTTCAGCTTGAAGCTTATCGTACACAACGACGAATGTCGCGAGCTTCACTATCCGGAAAACAGTATAAGGTACGTAGTTTTGTTTACTTATACACTAGACTCATCACATAATAAATAACATTTTTCGAGGAGTCCTCGATACAAGTGACATCACTCGCACTGTTAGTTGCCTTTTTGATATATGTTGCGATGGGAGCTCTACTACTGCCAGCATTAAATGGACAGGTGAAGTTTCATTTAACAATGAAATTTGACTATTCACATATTACACCCTTGGGTACTTATGTTTACTCCGACGACCGCGACGCATCCGCAGACATTTGCGCACTTTCTCTTCTCAACACATATTGGCCCCATTATTTGCCATGTCCCAATCCAGAAAATATGCGATCGTTTGCGCAAACATAAGTACTGAAGTTTACATGTTTTATTTTGTGGTATAGTTGTCTATGAGTAGTGAACTACTTGCAATATTTCCCTTGAAAAAAAAAAGAAATCTTTTTTGAGTTATCCCTCTAAAAAGTATGGATGCTTCAAAGTACTGTAGAACTCACAGTA
Organism: Necator americanus; assembly: GCF_031761385.1. NCBI lineage: Eukaryota > Metazoa > Nematoda > Chromadorea > Rhabditida > Ancylostomatidae > Necator > Necator americanus. The sequence continues at coordinate 1,121,453 of NC_087376.1, forward strand.
CAGTATAATGCAACATATAGGACAAAACTGTGAAGAAACGACCTTCGCCTGATTTTCCTTTCCATGTTTTCTTCTTCCAAGACCAAGTAATATTGTTGCTGCTTAAAAATCACTAACATATCTTCTATATTCGTGAATTCGAGACAAAAAACCCTGGAGAACGGACACACTGAATGAATCCGCATTTAATATATCGTGCCTATCGTATCTAAAGACTTACTCGTATCTAAAGTTAAATCCAGCTGCTGGAAGTTCCGTCCCTTGGATAAAAACTAACGGACCGCAAAATTCAAAGTGGTAGAGCTGGGAACCACTTCTTCCGTTAATTCAGAGAAATAGTCCCAGAGGATGCTAGAAAATGAATGGCATACGGTAGTGCTTCAAGAACTCTTACCGTAAAACATATGAGGAGAAAATCACAATAAATCGCCATAAAAGAAAGAAAGAGAGTATGATCCTCGAATTTAAAAGTAAATAAGGGATGAAACTGGAAAAGCTTTTTGATCCTTATCTAGCAAGTAACGACGATTATTTGAGGGAACTACATAGCTCCTAATATCTTTTCTTCTTCCTCTCTCCAATTTTCTTTTCGTAGTTCCATTTGTTCCTGTATTGATTTCCTTATTTAATTTGCATTTTCACTCCATTTTTCCTCTTCTCTATCATTTGAATTACCGAATTTGTTTCTCCATTCTTTTGGTTTTTTACAGATGAAATTCTTTCAGTATAATTAAGCTCATTCCCACTTTCACTACAGCCCTAATATTAAATATCTAGGCCCAGTATATTTGCATCTGCTTTTAACCTCGCTATGGTTTTAGCTTCAGTTACAGGAAAAGGAGAAACGACTTTGTGTAGTTCATTTTTCTATGCCATTTTTCGCAATCCGTAAAAGAGCCGAAGTGTCTCAATGGTTTCGAGTTGATTCTTGATTCTCTAAGCAGCTTCCTGTGGGAAAAAAACTGTTTCCCACTGATTTCATTGTAGTTCTGCAACACTTCATTTCTATATCTTTCTTTGTAACGGAAACCGTAGTATCTTCAGAGTTACCAGGGTGTAGAACTGGTAAAATTTGGAAACACGAATAAGTAGTCATACTTTCACAGAGACGAAAGCGAAAATGTAACTAAACTTCAGGTTTCAGTGTTTAGACAACGGGGTCCTGATTGCTGCCAGCAAATTTCGCTTATTCGCTTATCTGTTTTGAAAAATACAAAGGTTAACAAGGGTTGCTGGGGCTGAAGAGAGTTTGATTCCTCTTCTGTTGAAAAACTGCTTGAATTCTCAATAGACTTTGCTTTTTTGTCTTTGGATTCCTTTTCAAAATCTTTTTTTCCTTGAAAAGCAGCAAAAAACTGCTCTTCAAAAGAAAAAAAATATCTAGAAAATGAGTTCAAAGACACAAGAAAGCAAAGTCTATTAAGGAATTTTACGACTTGCGATTTCAAACAAGTCTGAGGACGCAGCATAGGTTTTGCCATGGACCGCTAAAATTTTCTTTCGTACCTTTTTCATCATCTGGTTCCAAATTTGGAGCAATTTAATTCAGGATATCTTGCAGAATAGTTATAGTAATGTCAAAACGACATGAAGAACGGTGCAATTGCGTACGCGGCTTTTCTCGAGGCGGTGCAGTGGAGCGTAGCGGTTAGGAGCGTACTGGGACCCTTGCTGGCACCATCGTTCGCTGTAGTTTGCGATGGTTCCACCTCGGTTCCAACTGCTTCCTCCACAGCGCCGTTTCGAGCGTGTACGCAAATGCACCGTGCTTCATGTCGTTTTGACCCGACTATACCATCTCTAATTTAGGAAGGATACTGGAGGAGAGTCTCTACTTTCACTTGAGAAAGTTCCACTGTTTTTCTATGTGAATTGAGTTCCTTTAGCTTCCGTGATCTTGTCATATATTCCTGTTGTGACTCTGTGTCGATTATCATGCACAACGCATTTACTAACTAGGAGCAAAGCACTCACAGGCTGGAAAGTAAAGACAGAGTGAAGGAAGGAGAGAAAGTTTAAAAAGAAGGAGTAGGAAAGGCGGAAACAAAAACAAGAACAGATGAATAGGAACAAAGTGATACACGAAAATGAAACAAACATGAATGAAGCAAAAAACGAAACGTGAGAGATAAGGGATAAGGCATACTGCATGTATAAAAGAAGAAATGAGAACCGAAACCATTTCTGAGAAGGAAAAAGAGCACAATAGTCCTGAGACAAGTGAGGCAGAGGTGACTCAGAAATAAGGAAATCAATGCAAGAACAAATGGAACTACGAAAGGAAAATTAGAGAGAGAAAGGAGAAAAGACATTGGAAGCTATGTAGCTACCTGAACAAATCGTCGTTAGCCGCAAGATAAAAATCTAAAAAAAATTCATCTTCCAGTTCCATCACTCAATTATTTTTAAATCCGAAAAATCTTTGTTTCCTCCTTTTATTACAGTTTCTTGTGTCATTCTCCTCAGCTGTTTTATGGTAAAATGTTCGTGAAGCACCGTATAAAATTCACTTCTTAACTTTCTCCGAGCCTACTCCTCTGAAACAACGAAAGCAGTTACAACCGAGTCAAAATGACCAGAAGCGAGGTGCAATTGCATAAACGGCTGCGATCGAATAATTCGGTTTCTGCTGTCCGATTCCTTGTAAAAATACAAACAAATACAAATACCTGACTTACGGTGGTGCATCACAACAGAACTGTGCTCGGGACGACCAGTGTTGTCGTGCCAGACTGCTGTGTCGTGTCTTGCAACGAAAATATCTGCAACGGAATCGCTCAATATGTCACACCATGGATTGCGGCACGTAGATCAAGATTTACTGACCCGAATGGAACTTCTTCCGGGTGATCTACATTTTGAATGCTAAGTTTGTGATATTTCCAACGTACTCAGTATTCGGATGACATGGAATTCGTCCCGTATGGAACTCATTTTCGCTCACTTTTATTTCGACTGCTCATTTTATAAGGCCACCTTACTCCGACTGTACCTTGGGAAGCAGCCAAAAGAGGACCCATTTTCAACATTTGGATTTCTTATCTCTACGTCTCAGACATGTTTCCAAAACTTAGACTTACTAGTCGAGTACGTACTGCTTTTATGCTAATCTATCGGTGCTTAAAATGAAGGGACCTTGCTGTTTGTTTTTTTTTCTTGAAGGATTTATTAATGTGATCCTAAACTTTCAGATAGATTTTTTCAACGGGCTTTATTTCAACTTTTTGTGCCTTACTGCAATCGATTTTGGACAACTTGTCCCTACAAGGTTCGCGATCACAATGACCGTTCTTTTCGCGAACCAACTTTTTTCTTTTCTAGGGTTGCATTTTTACCCATTACATTCCTATATGTGTGTCTAGGACTGGCAATTACTACTATAGCTATAGGTATTGCTAATGTTATCCATCCAGCCAGCTTCCTGTCCTTGTTCTCATTGTTGCTCTTTGCAGATGTGGGTTCTGAATACATGAAAAAACTTCACTATTTGGGAAAAAAGATGAAGAATGCAGCCTCAACCAAGATATGGTTTGGAGGAAAGACGTGAGTCCTTCGTGCAATTGAATTGTTCTTGACTAATTACATATCTGGCTAAACAATTTTTTCCTTGTAGAAGTATATAGGGAAGTGTTTTGAATGCATTACCATTCCTTACAGTCTACTTGATCTCTAACCATGTATTCACGATTTTGTTATTATTCTCAAACTTTCATATGACCTACAACCTGAGAAACTTTCATTTTCTCAGGTTGAAAGTTCGAGATTTATTGCATGCTGTTGGGAAGAAATGTGGAGTTGAACCAGGAATGATCGACGCGTTAGATCTGGAGAACGTTGTGGAGCGGACCATTGCCATCCAGGTTTCCAAGCATCTCATTATTTTTAGAATAGTTAAAGCAAAATCTATAAGAGCAATGTTTGTTTTCTGGCCATATGGATCTCTTTTTTCTCTCCCTCTCTCTCGAAAGGCTCCAGTCCAATTTCAAAGTCATATTTATAGTACATCACACCTGTGATGACTTTCTTCTATATATTTACTTAATTGTACAGGAAGGTCGTGAACCACCCGACGATACTAATGAGGAACCAGAACGGAGTCGTGAATCGGTCACACATCCTTCAATGTCTCCAGATAAGCAACCAAGCGAACAGAGTTCTTCTGAGGGAAGTCCATTCCTTTCGCTCCGGTAAGTTTACTTTTAAGAAACTGATTTTCCTGTTTCTTCTAAAGACTTTTTTCAGTAGAATATCGATTACAAATCAATACGAATATATAATTCCGCTACTAATAGTTGTGACTAATTGTTGATCACTTTTTTGTTATTCAATTTGAAGCGATGGTTTACACAGCGGCAAATTTTGCAAAAATTATGCTTTCATACTCGTTATGAAAGCTTCTGAAGGACACCAAGTATGAAATTATCGAAATCCTAGGAGATGCGCATGGCTCACTGGATACCTTTCCCATCCTTTTAGATTCACAAATACTCTCAATATTGGTGTGTTTTTGTTTATTGGTGACGAAACTGTACGTCTCAACAGATCGGAAATTCCAAATAATGCCTAAAACTCTCTTTTTCTTAAATTCAACTCTATCATACCCAATTACCGATGAGCGATGTGGATATATCGCGCATTTTTAAGAAGGTTCATTCAGAATCCAGTCCAGAATTTGACATCCTTTTCAGGTCACCTCCTAATACTCACAACAATCCTGACCTAGTCATCAAAAATCCTGTTTTTCATACACTATCTAACGAAATGCCGATGTATTCACCTCCAATCACTGAACAGGTTCTCTTCACTGCTATAATTGTTTAAAAGTTATAATCGTAGCGCTGTTGGTGGTGGTGTCTCTTATAAATCCGAGAGTCGCCCCCCCCCCCCCCCCCCTCTGTTATACTCAGTTTTTCCAGGTGTTCTCTCCACCAGCAGAAGTTTGTCGGATAGAAGTGCCTGAACAGGTCAGCGATGAAGAAATAGAAGAACCCCATATAATAATAACGGAACCTCCAGCTGCTCTTGAGGATATCAGGGTAATCCCAATTATTCATCTGAACATTCCGAAGCTCATAAACCCTACTTTTAGCATGTGGAGCCCTCTCCTGTAATACCAATTATTCTCGCAGAACCTGAAGGTACTTCCTCAAACAACTCTCATACTCATTCTCGATCTGTCAGTCCCGAAGAACGAGGTTAGTTTTTGGCGGCGGTTAGGTGTACTCAAAACTTCTCATTGCAATCCAATTTAAGTGCCGAAAAAGTTCAAAGAGAAAAAAGAAATGTACGGACGCGATCCAAGGAAGTTATTTGAGACGTACCAAGAAGAATGGGACCGATTGGAAAGGTTATCAGACAAGAGGTAAGTTCGTTTTATTCACGTGTTGCTATTTTATGTGATTATTTGATTCATTTCAATAACAAAAGGACGACATGAGGACATTGTTCTGTGTCCTGTGTATCTCTAACAACTGTGCTGGCTATTTTTTACTGTTTCTATAGAAAAATTATTGTATGACAATGTTTCTAATGCAGCAAATATCGCAGAAGAAAAAAGAGCTGCGTTAGGAGCTTAGTGCACAAAGCTTGAGGAAAACTATTGTTTTTTTTTATACCGTCAGAGGTGCCGGAATCTATTCATTTAGGCAGAACTGAAAGCTTTCATGCATGCAATAAAGCATTGCTTATTGTCTAATACTTTCAGGCATGGTCCTCGTCGGAAATCTATTCTCAATCTTCATGATTATACTGAGGGACGTTCTCCAACATCTTCGCCCTCGATCAATACTATCTTTCGAACGTGATCCTCATGAATAATCTTAAAAAGATCTTAGAGGTTTACAATTGGTCTCTCGCCATGAATATTAACTCGATCGGAATCATATTAGTATTTGCTCAGTGATATTTCTATAAACTACAGAGAAGACTGATAATTCACAGAAGAATTTTCGAAATTTTTGATTGTTTTAGGAGAACATTACTTGTTGGTGACGATAAATCGTATATTCTAGCCGTTCTAAATGTTTTTTGTCAGTGTGCTCACCAAAGAAATGCAGATGCTGTCGTCAACACAACGATCAGATGTCATCGAATGCAGTTTTTGTTTGCAAATAGACGTTAATGAGTATAGAGACACTGAAATACTGGCCCTGCATCTTGCTTTTAGCTTTCAATGTTTGCCAGCTGTGAGAGCTTTGTACACAATTATATGCAGGAATCGAAAAACAGACCTCGATGTAAACAATCTCTATATATTTCATGGCGAGCATATTTTCATAAACTGAACTAGAAGATATCTTTAACTTGAGATCGCCTGTTAGACGAATACAAAGCTCAGAACGTCTGGACTTATCAAAGCCGCTTGAAATTACACACAATGGCACCTGTTGTTTGAGCGCAGAGATCAAGAAACGAAAATGCAGGAAACGTCTGGTGAAATTTCGGGATATATTAAGCATTTTTACTGAATACGTACAGAATATGGTATACGAACAGAATGAATGCCTAATCAAATTGTTATTTAGAGCTGTTCAATTATGCATTCAGCGGATATGAGCAGCTGTTCTATCCACATAATCGGAGTGAAAAAAAACAACCTGCTGCCTAGTGAGGACCTTCTCGAATGCATCTGTGTATTCTGCAGACCAGGCCTTCATGACGTAAAGTTGCACATTAAACGGGACAGAAGCGTCGCGCCGAAGTACTCGGTCAAGTGCTAAGCATAATAAAAGTTAATCTATTAACACCTTCCATTAGTTACAGTGCAGAACACCTCTAAGACCGGTGTACCAGTTCCTCATCGTTGCTCCGTGTTCCTAAATCTCAGAGAATGACATTTTTCCTCAAGCCTACAACATCCTCGAACTTTCGAAATAAGTTTTCAGTGAGGTAGTAGAAATAGCTACATATTGTTCACCAATCTGCTCAGTATTCATGAGCCTTAGTGCATCTCCCATCTGAACACAATAAAAAAGAAACAATGTGACACATTTATTCAAATTATGTGGTAACCATTTAACCCAGAAGGAAAAAAACTTATTACAGAGCTTAGAACTCTAAAGGAACGTCTATCACAACGATTCAAAGTGCGCTTGTAATCATTTACAACATTAGTGAGAATAATATGCATATATGAACAAAATAGCAGTTCCCACTAGATCTTTGCCTTTCCAATCTGGGTTTTTCCAACACTGTAAACGACTCCATGTTTCGTATCCACCACAACTTCACCTTCCATATCAGAAGAGAAACCACTGCTAAGTTGCTTCCACGAAGGTGTAGAATCCAAATTGTTCAGTTCCCAGATACTTCCATCATATCTACTTCCAGTCATTCCTAAAATGAATACAAATTTTGCTACAATGTGATGTCTTCAGTTTTTCGTTGAATTACCTTGGGGCACACTTCCGCAAGCATGAACCCATGATCCCGATGGCATAAAACCATAGCCGATAGCTCCATTGAAACCCCAATGAGGAGCAGAGTCGGTATTGATCTGAAAGAAGTAAGCACGCTATAAGAATACTCTAAAGTACGGGTGGTAAAATCAACATACATCCAGTGTTTCGCACGTTTTATTCTCCAGATCACAAGCAATGATGCGTCCATTTTCCCATCGGAATCCACATCCATGCGTTCCGAAACAGACTAGCAGTCTCTTTCCAGCTACAACACCTGACGTAGCTTGTGAAAGCTAAAACAAAAAAAAATGCGCATACTTTTCTAGACGAGAAACAAATGCAGGTGATTATTTGCCGTAACCATACACTAACGAAGATGAACAAGAAACTAACCCCTATACCCTGCTCAGGGGGGATATCGAAAAGGTGTTCTACAGTAGCACCGCTACCAGATGAAGTCAAGCGGGCTACTCTCATCTGATGATCCACAGTACTTATCAAATATTTCGTTTTGTCGTCTGCACCGTCGGCAACCACTAACGTGACCCTGCTTGAGCTGTCCGAAGTGGGAATAGCGGCAAAGCTCTAAAATAAACTCGTGTCACCATGATCTGCAGATCTATTCGGAGTACCTACCTGAAGCTCTACTGGCTTGAAGGAACTTCCAGTCCACTCATGAAGAGATACCATAGAAAGTTTGCCGAATGCGGTGAAAAGGAGCATATGAACTGCTCCATTGAAGACAAACATTGCCTCGCTAAGGTTCTCTTCATTTGAGAGCGGTGAGAACTGAAAATTAGGATTCAAAGTCATGCTATCCCTCTCCGTGCACACAAACTGCAGAATTATTTCGAAACAAAATCAACTGCACAGCCATCAGCTCCAACACTATTTACTTGAAAGTACACTTACTGAAGTGTCCTCCGATTCAACGATTTGAACACATTACACCAACATCAATGAACGGAATTAGTTTGTACAGTGTCTCAACGTTTGACGCTGATAACTGCTGTCATCGCGATGTCGAAGCAATGAGTTTGGGCAAACCTCGACAGCGCTAGGAATATGTGATCGACTCTGATTATTGATTTTCGTAAGAGGTCACAGCGCGCGCGACGATAACACTGACCTTCATTCCCCTCCCACCATTCTTTCTTCCAAACAAGTCGCTACTTGATATTTAACAATTCAATTCATTACAACTCCTTCTCCTCTCGGTGCACGTTGTAGCTTCCATAAAATTACTCGCAGCTTTGCAAAACAATCAATCGCAGAGACCTCCCGTTATCAGCACATATCGAAACAGTGGTACAGGTCCCGTTCTCGAGAATTTTTGCTAGTAACCAGTTCTGTTTTTGTTGGATAAGAGGAGTAGATATACTGTGTGCGGTTCCTCCCATTTGTTGGTAGTTGTGTTGAAAGCTACTCCGTAGGTTCCAGCAAATGCTACATTGTGTCCCCAGTTGAATGTCGGTTGACTGACAACTGAAATAAGCCTTCTTCATCAGCTAAGTTTAGTGGAATTAGTAGACTAGAATATCTCAATAAACTTACATTTCTTCCCGAATACCCAGATCTTTTCGCCGACTAGTAGAGCATGATTGTAGTCACACGGTTCGGAAACAGTGGACTTGAACGAATCTCCAATTTTTTCGCAACTCATCCTGTAAGAAGTTGATAAGGTAAGAAAGGTTTACGTATAGAAATAAGTTCTCATTGTTATAAAGGAGCACGACGAACAAAAGAATAAGTTGCTCAATTGTGAAAGTGAACGGTGGAGAGCAGCGTTTGCAGGATTCCCAGGGAATGCGTCCAAAATTTCTCCATCCACCATATTTATGTATGTCAGAAACGCGTGTTTTCGTTTCTCTTATATTGACACAGCCGAGGCATCGATTTTCCTTGGCTGGTAAGCGGAGAGATTTACCTGTAGCTTTGCCTATTAGTGTACACATAATGATGAGCCAAAATCCAGTCGGCACAAATAGTTAAGGGATAAAAATACGTATAGGGAAGTTAGAACTACTCAGTAACGATGTGTTGTTCATATTGACAAGCGCCAGTGGCGCTGCTATTGCTGAACCCCCTCTTATATACGAAACGCTTGCGAAACTCGCGCTCTCATTGTATGACTCATACGAGACTTCCCTCCATAACAATATCGATGCCTCGTTATTACCGTTTTGCCATTTATGATGAAAATATCCGAATATTCTGTTGGCAGCATGTTTAGGCTTGTTGCTGATTATAGCAGCAGATGATAGGAGGAGTTTTACGATTGAGAGGCGGCTGTTGAGTGAAAAGCGAGGTTAGAAGAGGTAGGGTGACGGCGCGAGAGAACAGCGCACCTTGGCTGGCATACACGATTCGTTTGTACTTCCCGTCGTTTTCTGACACCAAAAGATTATTCTGAATGTGAATAAAAAAGTAAATCGCCTTATTATTTTTTGTCTGCCGTAATACCTCCAGTCTCCATCTCCCCACGGACGCCTTCCCCTTAATTCGCATTAAAATTTTGTTGCAACGAGTAACATTGTAACGATATTTTGGTAATATGAAGTGACAAACATTAAACCTCCAAATCCTTCATGTCGGTTTGATTTCGGTCATGATCGTGTCATTAGAATTCTTAGGTCGTCCTCTCTATCATTTCTCACGCTCCTTTGTGTTCAATCTGTTCGTTTCTCATGCAAAAGTCAGTGCTCTAGCAACAAATCCTCATCACTTACCTCTTTCGTATCACTTGATTTTGTCAAGGATTCTGCAAGGTGTAGGATTCAACCATAATAATGGTGGACCTTCGATGTCCTCATATGTTCATCTTATTGAGTGATTCAAGTAGTTGAAGTACTTATAGTCGTAATCATCTGTATCAGTTGATATCTGTGAATTTTAAATGAGAACATTTTTTTTCCTATTTCCTTTAGCTGTTGGTATTTTGTACATACCTGCTTGTCAACGGCCTTTATCGCTCACTGTTGGATCGATCATTCATGTCACTGTCGCTGTCACTTCACATAGAATTCACCTCATTGCCAACACTGCTCGCTTACAGATAAGCATTCATGTCCTCCTGTACTGCTGCGGTACGCCTGTCGACCACGACTAAGCATATTTGTACCAGCACTCCGTACCTAGCATTATTGTTTAAGTAATTTATGCCGAACCACCTTAAGAATATGATGGATCAGAACGCGCATCCTGGTTATTTACTTACTTTACAACTTCCTAAGCGTTCTAACGCGACTATTCGAGTACATCCATTCACTTCTTATCCCATTTCTTCATTTGCATAGTAGAGTCGCTTTGTTTTTTGAAATGTTTGCTTTGGTTGAGGATTGCCTTGGCTGAGAACATTGCACTTCATTTCTCCGCTCTTTAGTGCTTTGACATTGGACGTTTTGATAAGACACATCGCCTCCGTGTTTTTTCTTCCTCTTCCAGTAATTATAGACCGAAAGGTAGGGACTGAATTTCCCTACATCATTGTTTCGATCTTGAATTAAACGAGGACCGTCATCTCCAGTCGGTTGGTTATTTTTGCCGAAATGCATTTTACACTTTGTGATGCTAGCATGTTTGCGCGATGACATTCGCGTCCTTCCGACATCTCACTGACGCATGTTTCGAGTCAAAGAACTGTGATACCTTTTGAAATATGCGACTCAGTATTTAGAAACTGTAACACGCCACACGCTTCTGTTGTTGTCCTCATTTTTTTTTCGGTGACTTGCATTGCTTTAAAATCTATCACCACTGTAACATAGTCATTGTTCATTCATTGTCACACCATGACGAGCTGTGTTCCAGGTAATTTGATCATGAGTATCTCAAGGATCGCTTACCCGCTGCTCACCAACGTCAATGGAGTCCTCAAGGTGAATTCTTATTCTCTAAATAACAGAGTGTGCTTTAAGCTCTGTAGAAGTTATGTTGTAGTGATCGTATGAATCGAAGACAGCACTTCTTCTACTGTAGCTGTACTCACGTACTTTTAGGCCGTTCGTATGCAGAGTACGATCGCGCACACCATCAAAGTGGCGGAGCACATAAAGGAGACTCGTGCCAAAGCTCTACTCGGTGGGGGCCAAAAGAGGATAGACACCCAACATGCTCGAGTTCGTCATTTTTCAATAAGGCTGAGATAAGAATTTATGAACAAAGTAAAATCTCTTGGCTACAGGGTAAGTTGAGTGCACGTGAGCGGATCGATTTACTTCTGGATAAGGGTACATTCCGTGAATACGACATGTTTGCTGAACATACCTGTACCGATTTCGACATGCAGAAGCAGAGGGTAAGGAGACATATGTGAAATCATAACCGGATTGATGGAACAAGTTTGCAGTATCCTGGAGATTCTGTGGTCACCGGTCGCGGCCATATCAACGGTCGTAATGTGTACGTGTTTTCGCAAGATTTCACAGTTTTTGGAGGTTCTTTGTCGTCAATCCATGCGAAGAAGATTTGCAAGATCATGAGGGTGAGTAGATGACATAATTGATACTGAAGCAGACCGTAACTTACACATTTACCGAACTTGATGATGTGTAGGAAGCTATGCTTGTTGGAGCACCCGTCATTGGCCTCAACGACTCAGGAGGTGCACGTATCCAGGAAGGAGTCGAATCTCTTGCCGGTTATGCTGACATTTTCCAGGTACATACAACATGCATTTCTATATATGTACATGCGCATATACATGCTATGTGTATTTCTATATACCAGCTTTATACGTTTAGGCAAATGTGATGGCATCTGGCGTTATACCCCAGATCTCCCTTATTATGGGACCATGTGCTGGAGGTGCCGTATACTCTCCGGCTATCACTGATTTCACATTTATGGTATGTCTACGGAACTCGTCTCCTATGGAATATTTCTCTTCTTTCCTGAGGAACTATGGATGAATAGTTCATCATGTTTTACAGGTTCGTGACACAAGCTACCTCTTCATTACTGGACCTGACGTTGTAAAGGCTGTTACTAACGAAGAAGTTACTCAAGAAGAACTTGGTGGAGCAAAGACTCATACTGTTACATCTGGTGAGTGTGCTTTTCTTATTATATGACGATGAGGTTAACGCAAGAGTCATCCAGGTGTGGCTGTCGGTGCTTTCGAAAATGATGTGGATGCTCTGATGAGCATGCGTGAACTGATGAACTACTTGCCACTCTCAAACAAGGATCCCTCACCGATTCGCGCTTGTGATGATCCATGGTGAGTGAGGTGGTTTTTTCCTAATTATGACCATGAAAAAAACAAAATTCAAACATTAGGGATCGTGATGTCCCATCGCTTGACACTGTGGTTCCATTGGAGAGTACCGCTGCATACAATATGAAAGACGTGGTCACTGCTTTGGTTGATGAAGGGGATTTCTTTGAAATCATGCCGGATTACGCAAAAGTTAGTTTAAAAACAATTACAACCGTTTGCATTAGTTCTCTTCACGTGTTATAAGGCTAGCCTTTATAAGGGATGGGAGGAGGGTTGATAGTTTATTGAAAGCTACTGTGCACGCTAGAGCATTTTCACCTCCTCAGTCATGAGCTCTAGAAATTTACCATACATAATTCCAGCAGTAATTCTTGGAGTTACAGAATATAGTTGTTGGATTTGGTCGCATGAATGGTCGCACTGTCGGAGTCGTTGGAAATAACCCGAAGTTTGCTGCCGGTATGTGACATTAGGAGCACGGTTTCTTAGACGTGGATAATCTTGTGCGTTCTAGGTTGTCTTGATATCAATTCGTCCGTAAAGGGAGCCCGCTTCGTTCGGTTCTGTGATGCGTTCAACATCCCACTCGTCACGCTTGTTGATGTGCCTGGATTCCTTCCCGGTAAGAAGAATTGTTACGACTAGCCGGAGCGTTTCTATCTGTTCCTCCTCCAGGTACCGCTCAGGAGTATGGTGGTATTATTCGTCATGGAGCCAAGCTTCTATATGCCTACGCTGAAGCAACTGTGCCCAAAATCACAGTTATCACCAGAAAGGTAACTGTTTCAGTGGGGAGCTCCATCTAAGTATTCGTTCGGAGAATTTTTAGGCATTCGGTGGAGCCTACGATGTAATGTCGTCCAAACATCTCCGAGGAGACGTCAACTACGCCTGGCCCACCGCAGAGGTCGCTGTTATGGGAGCGAAGGTATTTTTCCTGTTGAGCGGAAGTAGAAGTTCTTCAATCTTCCAGTAATCTCTTTATAGGGCGCCGTTTCTATCCTATTCCGTGGATCAAAGGAGGTAGCTAAGCATGAGGAAGAGTACATTGACCTATTTAGCAACCCGTTCCCAGCTGCTGTTCGTGGTAAGTAAGACTTTTTTGGTCACTTTATCTAGAACGATTGTTATCTGTGAGTTTCACCACTGCAGGCTTCGTCGACGACATCATCGAACCCCATACGACTCGTCGCAGAATCTGCGAGGATCTCAGCCTACTCGAGACGAAGAAGCTAACGAACCCGTGGAGGAAACATGGAAATATCCCTCTTTAATCACGGATAGTGTCTTGTTCACGTGCCTTACGTACGTGTTCTTAGTGCCTTTTTCTTCTCGGTGTCTTCTTCCTCCGCATTATCTCTCCTTTTCGTGCAGTCTTCCAGAACTTGTCGCCATTCGGTGTGCTAGTTGGGGCTTATAAATTTGTATAAAAGGAACAGAAGTACCCAAATACACTGTTTGTTGTTTTTGAGGCGATTTACGGTGTCTCATCACATCTCTTCACAGTTGTCCCAAATCAGCTGTTGGATTCTCACATGCTTTGATTTCTGGTAGTCCTCACAACATTTCCTCAACCTCAATATTTCAGTCAATTCTAATCTGGTGTGTTTAGTTCTTTGCCCAATCCTTCCTCTTCGGTCCTAACACCTCTTCCTAAATTTTAAGATATTGTTAGTATGTGAATTATCACAGACAATTTGGTTTGTTTTTTTTTAACCTAGACTGTAAGTATGTGAATTTGCTAGTTTTCCGCTGTTGTTCACCTCACTCTGTCTATTTGCAACTTCTCCAGCCCATACACAGTCGTAATCACATGCAAGACCCCCTTTTGTGCTTCGGGCGAAGGATTTGAGGTTTACGGAGTTTTAAAATGACTTCAACCGTGATAATCAAAACTACAATTAGAACCAAGTGCAACGTCCCCAGTAGTCGGGGAGGCTGCCCACAGATGCGGATAATGGTTTCGTTCAGTACATTTTAGTAAAGGATCATCATAACTCACTCGGATTGACTGTTTCTCCGCTGTACCATTTAACCGTGCCAATCTCTTGTATGAAAAGTCATAGAAGCATCGAAAACCGCCATTTTACAACTACAGCCCACCTTAACCTGTACTTTTTGTCCATTTATCGTGCCATCGATGCATACTGACCTCCCTCGTTTAGATCCTCTGGTATTTACTCGAATGTGCTACTAAATCATGGTTGACAGCACTTCTACCGGTGTTACTTGTGTTGGTTCATAAAAATTATACAGTACTGTTTATTATTATTATTACTATTATTTAATCCCTGAGCTACCCTACAGAACACCGAAAAACTTTGCAACTGTCGTTAGAATTGCCTTTTGCACAGGAGGAATGACATTTTCGACGTCTTCCACCGATGGAATATCGATTTTCGGAATTTGGTCCAGAGTTGGGAACGTAAGTGGTGGAAGGATAGGCAGTGGAGTGGTAGATATAGGTAGAACAACTGAATGGATTATCACATTGAGTTATTGATATGATCACAGTGTCTCAACGTATACCTTGTTGAGGTTGTAGTTGTGGCTGCGAGTGTTGTTGAAATAGTCCAGCCAGAGGTTGGGGCTGTTGTAGAAGTACTGGCATTTGCTGGGGGGATGCCATCAGTGGATTAACTGATGGATTCAAAATGTTTCCGAGTGGCTGTGCACCCTGCTGGATGCGAATGAAATCTCGAAGGAACTCCTAAGCAAAAATATCTGGCAAACCTGAGGTGGTGCAGGAACCTGGTCATATTGAGGATATGTTTGTACAACAACTGCATGCATTGCAGGCGCTTGAGGATTTTGTACTACTGCATATTGTTGAGATTGCATGATGGGCTGATAACCGGCAGGTACAGAATCGATTGTTTGAAGCTGGTATCCATTAACGACTGAAAGAATCTAAGCAATTTCAAATAATCATTCTCAAAAGTATCGAGTACTATTGTGAAAAGATTTGAATATTTTGATGGAAATTGACACCACGGAAAGGAAAAAAAAGCAGAAACAAAAAAACAAACAAGGAAGATAACAATAAAACCTGTCTTCGTTATGAGATCAGGTTTAGTGAACTGGAACTGATCATTAGTTGACCAGATGGATCAATAGCCCGAATAGACACAGAAATGAGTATTCTGGTACTTCCATGTTTCGTTACATTTTCTAGAAAGTTCATGAGAAGAAAGAAAAATGCAGTTTTCAAGAGTACTATGTCAGGATGCCTTTTTTTAAAGCAGGGATTGCAGAAAATGTTGGATTCGCTTCAGAAGAGTATGGAGTCTAAGACTTAGTTTGGAATGCAACGTGCAAAGAATAGTTCAATCGATTGAACTGATCTGCTATTAGTTGTGCGATATGCACTAATCAATTATTTGATCTACACATGGCCACTCAGTATAACATGACCTACAACGGCAGTTTATATAATGGTGGATGCGAAACAAATTAGAACTACGTGGAACACTTTTATTCCCGATCTCGTTTCTATGGATTTTTTTTTTCATCCGAGTAAATTTTATTGATAACTAGTGAAATGCCAAAAACCTTCCACAAACCTAATCAAAGAACTTATGACGTTTAAAACCTTCGAGAAACTAGGAGTTCACTCTTTTTGTTGCATTTATGTGGACAATTGCTATCAATATCTTCGAAGAGACCCGTTTCCTTTCCGTCTTTTTTTTTAATCATGACTAGCGGACGGTACGACACCTTTGACCTAACTATTGAGAATTTATGGTCGATTTTTTTCCTGGAAAATAAAAGAATTTCTACCCACCATTTGTTCCTTGAGATAAAACATATCGTGGAGCCGGTGCCGGCGTTACTCCGTAATTAGGCTGTAGCTGTAGATCGTACGGTGAAGCAGCCTAAACAATTCCCTTAATTACACATTTCTAAACTCTAGGAACTCCTTGATCCACTGCTTCATAGCTCTCTCAGATTAAATTCTATGCAATATACCTTCAAAGATCACGAACTTTTCCTTCGAATGTTCGAGTACCTTTATTCATTCGAAGTATTGGAAATTCATACAAAGGAACAAGATCGGGTTCTAGGGAAAATTATAGAAGTCGGAGCTTACTTACAAATAATCCGAGAAAATTGTGCTCAGCCGTTTAGCTTGTCTAAATGGCGATGCCTAATTTGTATGGCTCAGAAAATTCCCTTGGTACAACTTTAAAACTACCAATACTACCTTGGAATTCATCTACAGAATACTTTAACATGTTACTGCCACTGTTTAGTGCCTACATATGTAATTTTATTGATGTTTCGCGGAATCATGTGCTTATTTTCGTGGTTGCTCCAAAGAATCCCCATAAAATCCGATACTCAACCATCCTGGAATGGATGTAATGCAAAATGGAAATGCTACATACGCTTTCATATCTCAGACAAAGCCAATGAGGAATCATTTATCATTTTTTTAAGGTATCGATCGTAAAATCGTCTAAAGCTATGCCTGAATCATATTATCCTGGCTCACATCCAGTATATTTCTTTTTACGAGGAAAAATAGGAAAGGATGAGGATGGAACCATCGACTTCTTCTTTTCATAATGCGACCTTCGTCTATGGTTACCTCGAAAAAAAAATAGCGGGAACCATTTATGGACATCCGATCTTCTTATCATACCTTGTAAAAGTATTTCACTTAACTCGGTGACTAGTAGTGTTATTTACATGATAGTAGATTACATGGAATAAAAGAAGACATACTTTTGGGGGTTGAGCGGCGTAGACAGGGCCCTGTACGGGAATTTGAGGTGCTGCAGGGTTGATGTCGATGGACCGCTGAAGTGTATTGAGCTAGACAATGAGAAAAAAAATACAGCTATAAAACCGTCTACAATATTTCACCATGTTAGCGGTTCGTGCTTCACCGTCGAGGTTTTGCATGACTGCATTCTGTGAGACTTGAGGATCTAAAAAAAACACCAGTTAGAATAACTATGACGCCGATAAAACGAAAACTATTCAGATGACCGTTAAATCGAAGTTTATTCGTAGATTAACTTCGAACTTGTTGAAATTTTACTGGTTTTGCAGGGAATTTACAGTTTTTAAGTTGCGACGAAATATTTCATGAAGGTGAAAAATGAATGAACTGAACAAAAAAAAAAAAAAAGAGAATCACGTACCAAGTGTATACTCGTCATCTTCATCCTTACATTCCATGCGTCGAACGGACACCGCATAAACAACGCTAAAACACTGAATATATCAATGTATTTTCTATAAATCTGCTACATGTTGAAATGTTTACACGGGAATTTTGAGGCACACAAACACCGCTGGTACCTCGCCCTGTCACAAAAGCGAGAGTTAAAGAGGTAAATGAAATAATAATGACAGATCAGCACCAGTCTTAGCTACAGCTTAAGCAAATCAATTCAAAGTTAAGTGAGACTCCCTTGGACGTGAGCCAAGAAGAGCTCGAAAAGCTTAAAATTACTACAAATGGGACATAACGGCTCAAGTAGCGCACCTGTGCTACCCACATTGTCCTTATGGCACCGTTTCAACCTCAAATATAGATGAGTCAAAGCGACATGAAGCACGGTGCAATTCGAAGCGGTGCGGTGGAGCGTAGCGGCTAGGATCGAGTGAGGACCCCTGCTACTACCGTTCAATGCTGCTGTTCGTGATGGTCCCACCTCGATTCGTACCGCTACGCACCACCGCGCCTGCTTGAACGCAACCACTTGCGCAACTGCACCATGTTTCATGTCGTTTTGATCTAACTGTAGAGTCGGGTTATGCTCCAGGAAACAAAAAAAAAGCAGTTCTAGAGACCTAGTAGGGATTCACACGAATGATCAATCAATAGCTCATTTTAATATGCTTCCTCGAAATAACTCTGGTAATCCCACAACATTCTTCCAACAAATGGCACATTCAACAAATCCCTATTTTAGGGGCCGCTGGGGCTATTCTTTGAGGCACAAGGGCAATTTCTGGGTTTTCACCCCGACAACAGTGAAAATAACCAGTGAGACGACGAACTTTCCCTGTTTCGTTGTCTCCGCCTTCACGTCGGCGATATAGTCGAAACCATTCAGATCACGTCCGTCCATAACCTCACCACCAATTACTAATTGACCCTAAAATTAGTAAATATTCACTAGAAATGAAAAGAAAAAGTTTTATGATTTACTCAAAAAGAACTGCTTACATTAGTCACCATTGCTATTCCTCTATCTTCAGAATCGAGTAGGGGCGCATACCAACAACACCGGACCTGAAGTCGTAATAATCTCTCAGGAATTAAAAAAAAAAATCTGATGCTCATATCCAATTAACCGTAGCAAAATTTCACCTGCATCCCTGTAGCTCCTTGAATAAGTCCTCTCGGTGCTATACCACCCAACCATTGTCCAGGTGCACATCCCTGTTCACTAAATTTCTCCTCACATTTCTAAATGTTTCCACTTTTTTTTCGTGGCGAGAATGATTCCTGCATAATATACTGACCGCCACACGTGGAGTCATATTCGGATTACGAAAAGGCGAACGAATTAATTGGTCGGATCGTCGAAGGTAACCATCCTCTTTGCCGTCGATCCTTAAAAGATGTCGATGTGACACATATTCGCCATGTTTTCAACTATATTTTACCTATAAAACTGAGCTGTTTCACCCGCTCTTGTCCCATTAGCGTTCCATCCGAAACATTTCGGCCGTGCACATCCTAACACTGGTAGACCACTGTGAAGAACCTGGAAGAGGGAAGATTAGGGTGATTATAAGTGAAAGATTCTGTTCCACTTGTACAATTCAGATATATCTAGGCTCTCAGCTCAAATTTGATTTTAGTGATGAGGTTAACGATTTATTGACTCTTGTCCGCAGTTATATTCTTCTGGATGTTCCGACACAATGTTGGGCATTCAAAAATTTGAATGGACATATTATAGAGTCTCTTTATAGGATTCCAAAACTTCATCTCAAATTATGAGTATTTAAAAAGTTTTAGTATGCCCATAAGTCAAGTTATATAACAAAATTGAAGTATTCTATGTTAGAAAAAAGGATGGTAGGAAAAAAGTGTCTGAGGAAAAAAAACGCGAGTTCCCCGAGGAATAAGTGAGGCGCAAACCTGGAATGTGAAAGGAATCGCTGCTTGTCCACAATATGAAGCCAAGGAGATTCGTATGAAGTTGAATGTGAGCAGACATAGAGTAATTTGTAACATCTGGAAATCATCAAGAAAAAGTGAAACAAGTGGAATTTTAAGACACTATCGGATATGATCTACGTGTTAAGAATCTGCGATCGATTTTGATAACTAAGGATGACTGGAGCGTGGATCAAATAAGAGGATCGAGGTACATGAAATAATACTCCTGAACTACGTATACGACAAAGAATAAAGTTTCCGAATGAAAACGCCTGACAGTTGAAGAGTTTGACGGATTGCGGTCGGGGCGTCCACCGATTGTGGATCGGAGTTTTCGGACAGTAGAAAGTGAATCCCACATCGAATAGAGGTCAGCACACGATATCACTGATATCCTTCGAACTTGGCCTAACAACGCACTTTCAATTTCAAAACTTTTTGGACGAGTCCACGAACGTCAGGATGTTCTCATCGCTGAGAAGGGGGTTGGCAACGTTTCCAGTGATCATGTACCATACTACATGGTAAAATACTAGATATCCTCGGGAAGAGGTAAAATTTCACTCACGCATGCTTCGATGAAGTATTGATCCAGTGAAGAATTCTATATAAGGTATCGGATGAAAGGAAAAGAAGTGTAGAAGAACTTTTTTTTTTCAAAAATTTCTGCGCTTTATTACCTTAACATATTTTCCTAAGTTTGAAGTGTCAATTATTTTTTCAAGACTAGATTTGTTAGACTGTAAAAAAGGGAATTTTTTTAAGCTTCACATGTTTGGATGTGTTTTTTTTTTGGAAGGATCCAGAGGTTCTGCTCAGTACGTGATGTCCATGCACATCAATTACGATAAACATCTCGGAATAATCCATACATATACATTCGTATACATGTGAACCACGTAAAAATAATTCACCATATGTCAGGTGAACTTCCCTTTCGATTTTCCTTTCCATTTTGATAAGTACAATCACTTGTACGGATAATAGCCTTTTTCTTTGATAGAACGCCCGTAGATCAGAGTCCACGAAGTCTCTAGTGCACATCCAACGTAAGTGCCCATTATACGAATTAATTTGTTATTATTTCATTATTTCTATTAGCTTATATTATTGTATTATTATATTATGCTACATTATATTAAATCATACTATATTATGTTATATTAAATCATGTTATATTATGTTATATTGTATTATATTGTATTATTTACTGCTTTATTTTCGGGTTAATGTAAAATCTAAGGGCTAATAGCAGCTAGTACAGTTAAATAATCGAGGAGACATAACAATTTAACATTATCAGCTCCTTATATCCAAAACTATACTGGTCCTCAATAGTGCCTCTTCCCTCCAAAAAAAAGAAGAAAACCTCTCATTTGCTCGAAATTGCTCATTTATGAGTTAATTTTGAAGAATTTCATGGTTGCCTGCGCATGTTGACGGGCAATGAATAGCTTGGAGATAAGCTCGTGGGAAATTCTATGGCAGAAAATCGTCAGAGGAAGCGTTGAACCAAAAGCTAAGAGTGAAAAACTGGGAAATATTATTTCTACTGTGCCATTGACATCTTTGTTTCTTTTGTTTTGTCACCTGCTTACCACTATACGAAGAATTCGTTAAATTTTTACAGTTAATGTCGTGATTTAAGCGTCAACGGCATCCAACCACAAAGAACATGTCCGAGAAATAGTTTTTATTTCTTGCCTCAGGGCTTGTGTAATACTGATGACGTGGGAAGGATTAAAGCGCTAAGACAATGAACCAGTCGTTGCATAGCTTACTTTCGGATATGCTCAACATATTCTCCTGAATTCGATATCTTTTCCTGAGTTCGCCATTCTGTAAACTGATCTCATAGCATCAGGGTTATTTTCCCACACATAAAGTGAAAAACTTTTTAAAAATTTTGGTACTTTTTGTCTACAATTTTTGCTAGGTTTTCCCCCCAAAGTTTAGATTTCTTTATGAGTCTCTATGACTAAAGTTTCTGTGTTTTTTTAAATTGTTTTTTACTCTGAAAATCTTCATTTTTTTATCACTTGAGCGTTGTCTTCGGCAACGTGTTACCAGTGAGGAAGTCACGCATTATTATCCACAAAAACTGTGTCATCCTTCCGGAAAAGTATGCTTTGAAATCTTTTTTCTTTCACAAACAAATAGTGAAGAAATTTCATTCATAGAAATTCTTTCATTATTTTTTAAAGTCAGAGTATCACGAAGCTGATGTAGTTGGTAAGCTAAAAAATATATAAATATAAAAATATAGACTTCTGGATGTAGATTATGAATACGGATTGAGCGTAGTCCCGCTCAAATGCCCCTAATCGTCCTGGTTTCCTAACTATGTCAGTATCGTGATATGCTGTATTTAGGATGAATTTAATTATCCCTAATTTATTTACTCTCATAGTCAAAAACAGAAACAGAACAGCGCGACCACCGAAGTCTCAACAAACGATCCTTATGAATAGACGACATTATCTCGGATCGTATGATGGGGTCTAGGATTTACACTATCCCGTCGGCTAGAATCTGGAACTTCTTGCAGAAGTTCTAAGCCAGTTTCGACAACAAGCTACAGGATTACGAAATGATGAAAAACAACAACAATTACATTTTCATCTAGGTCAATTGGATATTAGGTATTCGTATGAGTTAAAAGAAATACTGTATAGAACTATCGATATCCGACGAATTGTTGTGCGTATGTTGATATAAAGCTATTTATCTTTTCTTTCTATTGAGGAGAAAAAAAAATGTCGTCGAAGGTCGTCGGCTTCGTATCACACGCTCCCAAATCTTCGAATTCGGATCACTAGTTCTCAATGTTATGTTCGTTGAAGTAAATGGGTAATTTCTGAGAAATCCGAGAGTTCGTGTTTTTTTTAACGAAGGAATCTAATGGGAAAGTCATTATTAGTTTTCATTTCCGATTTCCGCTAAATCTTTTCATTGATTAGTGTCAGTTATAATAGTAGCAAACTGATGAGGACGAAATCAGCCCAGTAGAATTATATCAATCCTGTACTTATCCATAAACACACGAAAAATGCAAATCAATCCCTTGCTTTTTTTTTTCGTCAAAAGCACTTCATTACATTTTTTTCATCTTCAATCCCTAAGTTTGAGATAAGAAAAAACCATTATTCTCAGGAATGTGAAATGAATATAGCCATATAAAAGTCGTGATAATTTGTCTAGTCTTGTCAAAATCTTGCACTATGAT
Source organism: Necator americanus (assembly GCF_031761385.1). NCBI lineage: Eukaryota > Metazoa > Nematoda > Chromadorea > Rhabditida > Ancylostomatidae > Necator > Necator americanus. The sequence goes on from NC_087376.1 coordinate 1,144,429, forward strand.
TCTTTTTCGTTATATTTCATGTTGAAACGTCTATTTAGGAAGAGTTCGAGCCATTTGCGGATTAGCAACAAAAGTAATATACCTCGAACGTTTGCATGGAAATGTTTTTCAACAGCGAACTGTTTAACGACTGGAACGGCCGCACGTTTCGAAGAACTTTGCCTTTGAAACTTCCAACAATTAAACGAATGAAGGAAGTTTCTAATGAATTGAACACAAAACACAAAAAAAAAACCGCATAAATTTTAAAAACGGAACCTTTTGTGGTGGAGAGCGAACCAACTCGTGGAGCAATGGAACGGAACGAAGTATTTTCGGTAGATGAAGTATGAGAAAAGTAGAATTCGTTCACACTGAAAAGATGAACTCTATTATCGCAGAAATGAACAGAATTCCACATTTTTTCTTTAATTTTCTTAGCCTCTTCCATTTCGAGCACTAACATGGCCGCTGGAGTCGTTAAGATCCTGGCTGGACCTGTTCTCATGGTGGGTTTTCTCTTCGTCCTCTCATCTCTCATCATGTTTCTCATTATCACCATGGCGTTAGAGTAACCATTGCAAATATGCGCATTTGGTTGCGAAATATCCTAATTACGTGCGCCCTGGATTTTAGTGCGCAAGTCCCGGAGGGCGACGACGACACTCCGCCCCGCCTCTCCCGTCATCCCACCCCCGTCTTATTTACTAACAACATTCCCGAACTTGTCGCTACCAGTTTCGGCTTACTCAATTTTCGTATCCCTTCGCGCCTCCGAACTCGTTAACCTTATCGATGGCAAATCCTAGATGTCGTTTTGTGGAACAAAATGTAAAGAGTTCCTTGGTTTTTGTTCATTGAAGCATTTCCCGTTACAATTTATTTTCTTTGTGGACTTTTTCCTCTCATTCACACTTATATTACCGCCAAAAAATAGCAACAAGTTTTCAGATTTTTTGTCCACGTTTTTTTTTTGACCGTTTTGTAATTATGAGAAATTGAGCGGATGTGAGCGGAAACCAAGGGCGTTTTGCCCCTTCTCAATCATTTTGTGTACATTCTTGTTAGTGTAATCCTGTGCTACATTAGTAAACGTGTAATATTGATCCAAGTCATGTACATGATTCACGTGCTAAAATTGTCGTTCCTTTAATCGTTGACTCACACATCTCGATGCTTTCATGATGTTAAACTCACCGTTTTTTTTCATGATATGCACTTATCTTCGCGATATGTCCCATCGATTAAAATTAGTGATTTTTTCCCCAAATGACGGGATCCTGATTAATATTTAATTGTTGGAGCTCGTCCTATGTTGTGATATTACTTTTCCTCTACATTTTTTTACTTTTATTACTTTTCCTTTATATTTTTTTAACTGCCAAGATCACATTTTCATCTGATTTCGCCAGTAGGATCAGCCACGTGATGTTTTTTTACTTTCTCAAAAATACATACTTTATACTTTCCATGTCACGGTTTTTATTGAAGATTGAAAGTCATTCAGGAGTATTCTCAGCTACATCCGTGATCTACTGCATTTTTTTTTAAAGTTGGTGTCTCTGGATTAGTCAACATTACAGGCAGTTCTTACAGGCAGTTCTCAAAAAAGGATGGAAATTCCGACTGTGATTGCCTTCATCAAAAATTTCCCTATCTAGTCATATATCGACCCATCTATACTTCAGAAGTTTTAGTTTTTTTTGCCTCGTTTTAATTGAGGTTTCCCTATTCATTTTCTCATTTAAATTCCTATTTCACTGAATTCGCTCGCTTTATCTCCTGTATCGTTTCTTATTGAATTTAGAGTTAGAATTTATTGGGAAGAAACAAATACGCCTCTGGCTCTTACAACGAATTGTTTTCTTTTCCAGACATGTTCTTCATGGGATCTCTCACTGTTTTTTTATGTTTTTTCCTGTGGCAAAAAAGGATCGTAAAATCATTGCTACATCATAGAATTTCTACCGTAAAGCATGGGAAAACTTTTATTCAAAACATATGTGTATAATTTTAAAATCTAGTCTTTTAATTCCTCACTTTCTGGATCTTGTTCGTGAGGATTTCCGGCAATCTCTCCACTAAAAGGTGTTCACCAATCTCATCGAAAAATCAGAACATCGGAAGGTTCTGCGTACATTACTTTTAGCAACTGGATATGTAACTCAAATACATCCACAAAAAGCGGACCTGATTTTGAGGGGACATAAGTGATTTTGTCGGACGTGGTACGGCGGAGATTTTGTGTCCTCATTGGTGGGGATTGATCCTTCTGACTATTACTGACCTCTACCTTATTCTAGATTTCTTGATTTTATTTATTCATTTTTTAGAATTGCTAAGGTAGTACGAACGCCGCCCTTAACTATGTTTCAACTCGTTTCCCTCTGTAGATTTGTTTTTTAAGGATAATTTCTTCGTTGCATTACTAGAAGTTGTTCATTTTTCTCGACACTTTAGTATGAAAAAAAAGAATGTCCTTTAATAATACCACCGTTAAGAAATTGTTGTAAAAAGTAGTCATAGTGCAAGTAGGTGGACTGCATCTCTCGAGTCAACGTTAATCCAATGGCGAAAATACTCTCATTCCGTCGTGTATACCTACGCCTGAATGCACCTCACCTCAATCCCTACAAAACATGCATCTCGTGCGATTACACTACGCTTATTCTTTACTCTGCTATGAGTTAGGAGAGAAAAAAAAAAGAGAGAAGAAGGAAAAAGAGAAAACATCATCTTTCACCTAGCATTTGACCACTCACTGGAGTTGAATTGCAATTCCAATTTTAATCGGATCGGAGCTTCATTATGAATCGCTATCCACCGCTATTTACTATTTATGTATTGCTCTAATTTTTTTTGGAATCACCTTACATACATGATTCCTGTACATGTTTTAAAGTGTTCTATCCTGCAATTTCCACTTGATGAGAATATTAATAGTTATGAAATTCATCAAACTCGTTTGAAATTCCCGTTTGACACGACGTTTTCCTATTGTCAGCGATTCGCCACCTTTTTCCTTATAGAAAATCTTATAATCAAGAATGCTTCTCTTTCAGACTTGCTTTGAAGGAGGCATCTCATAAAATGGGAATTGTTTGTAGTCGTTTTCGACGAGGACTGCGAAATTTTTGCGAAAAAAAGGCGAAGAAATTAATCATTGTTACTTACGAGATTGTTGGCGATCTCCAACTCTTCTATTTATATCTTATTTGAAATAGTTAAGCGATTTTATGGTGATCCGTTGGAACTACAAGGATTTGAGCTTCCGAAGATTTATTGGAAAAACCTCTTATGACACACGTAAATGACAAATATTGTTAGAGAAACTTGCTATTTTATCAGAATTGCTCTAATTGTTAATATAATAATAATAATAATAATAATAATAATAATAATAATAATGATGATAATAATAATAATAATAATAATAATAATAATAGTAATAATAATAATAATAATAATAATAATAATAATAATAATAATAATAATAATAATAATAATAACAATATAACTATAATGAAATGTTATATATAATAATAACATAACTCGTAATAATAATGTTAATATAATAATAATATAACTTTCATGAATTTTTAGTAGATAGCTTCAATATCATTGCATCTAAAAATGTTTATGGTAGAGTAGTAGTAAGCAAATATTACTAGCAAGTAATAAAAGTAATAAATAAGTAATAAAAGCAAAAATATTATGTATATTACTAATATACATAATATTTATGCTTTTTTCTCCTTCTTTCTCGTTAAGGATGTTAACTGCGAAAGATTTCTTGGTCCAGACTGATGTTTGAAATATTCCCTTAAGGATACCTCGTAATCTTCCACCTCATTTGGCACCGAGTCCAACTGAACTCTGTATAATCATAGCATTCGTATAAGAAGGACTAATATTAATGAAAATCTAACATAAATTGCGTTTTATAATCCGAATCCGAATTCGAAGTCAATCATGCGTTCTCATTTTCAATCCTCATGATTTCTACCGGATTTTCCGGAGTTCTTAGTTTCACCCTACGCCTCTTTACTTCGTCACGACTGTGCTGCATTCCGTAGTTAGTTTTTTCATGTTAGTTCTGTTAATCAGACTTTCTCACTTACTCCTCCAGCGCTCGTGCATCTTTTTCATTTCCATTCGTCTTCTTATGACAGACTATCTTGGTCTATCTCCACTGTGCAAATATTTGTGGAAGAGTTCTCAAAGCTTCACATACTGAAATTATCTAGTTCAGAATGCAACACTTACAAGAACCTCAAGAAAAAGAAAAAGTGGAGAAAAAGATCCTCAACATTGAGGAGATGGCTGGAAATTATAGAAGCAAACACTAAACTAGAAACATCTCAGGAATATAGCTGCAATCATTAGGTGGATGCTAAACGTTGACTGAAAAGTTTTTCAGAATAACATTTCGTCTCTCTGGACTTGGAAACAAACAAGAAGTTTTGTACTTGGTTCAAATGAATTACTAAACTTAGAAATATACTGGCAATAGAATCCATTTGATAAATGAACACCATTCCTGGAAAACCCACCGGGCAGTCCCTTCTAAAATATCGATCCAACGTCTTATTATCGCTAAAGATCTCAGTCAGATACGAGCGAAGCAGACCCCGACGTTTTTCCACCGACCACCTTGTTATGCACGGGTTTTGGCCAACAGCAGGTCTGTCACTTTATGGATGAGTCAAAGTTTGAGAACTCATCATTCATTGTCTCATCAAATACGCTTGCTTCCGCTAGAATGCAAATCCATACGCATACGGCGCATGGATTACGTTCTATGGAAAATCGCATCAACATTGATGTTGTTGACAATTTATCGATGTTACGTCGTAGTGCTAAAAACTTCGTTTCATGGATGTCATCGCACTCTGCCAACTTTTTTTGTATCGAACATATTAAGAGTTTCTAACAAACTTTGCTTTATCAAATTCCCCAATGATTTCTATGCGAATTCTTATTGGAATAAAACAACAAAAATTTTTTTTTAGTTGTTAGAGCTTTTTTCCAGATATCATTCAAAAGGCATGCATTTTTTTTTATGTGCAACAGCTCACTACATTCTTACCCATGTCGTGTACATTTTCTCAATTTTTTCCTCGCTATTATTTTTTCGGGTATTCTGTGCTCATTTTGTGCTATTCAAAACGTTCATCATTTTCAGGTATGGATTTCGATTCGAAATATACCCGAGGCCCGTTCATTGAAAGCGGTTCCTTCGGGGAAGTAAGTCGTGTCAGTCGAAAAAGCGATGGAGTTGAGGTATTCGTGTAACCAGTTTTCCACTACGTTTTTCTTTTTTCCACCTTTCCGTTTTTAAGTCTTTTCGTGCTGCACTTTTGGACATTCCGTCAGCGACAATTCGCAAATGCTAAGTCGCGTAACATTGTTTACATACGGGGTTTACGTAGCCATTCTTGCGAGAACGTTGAGGCTATTAGTGGATTTCTCTTAATGTCTATTTATGAGAAAACGAGATGAACGCTTGGCTGCTTTCCTTAGTCATTTTATTTCCTACCGCTCTTTAGATGGCCTTGAAAACGATATACAAATCCAGACTACCTCATTATGCATGTACAGCTCAAGGAGAATATCCGTTCGAAGTAGAGCTTCTAAGAAATCTCAACCATCCTCACATTATCAAGGTTTGATTGGAGTTATTTAATTTTTTTCGGGAGGGGAGAGGGGGAGGGGTTGAAAGGAAAAAATCTCTTTTTTTTTAGTTTATGGATTCGTTTGAGGATGCGAAATCATTTCTACTTGTTATGGAATTAGTAACAAATTCAATTGACCTCTATGATTTCACCATGAAACGAGTTGAAACCTCTGAGGATGTGCTTGCCTATCTTTTTGCTCAGGTACGTTTTATTTTTCATAAGTACATTTTCTAGAAATAAGGCAAGGATTCACCGATAATTTTAAGGACTGGATATATAATTTGTGAGTTCAAATAGGATACTCTTGCACTTTCTTAGCCATTTTCGAAATTGTACTGAGTTCATCGTTCGTTTTCTATGGCTATGAAGTATTTTAGTAGTGCATTAGTAGATTAAGAGAAAATTTCCAGACGAAAATCCCAGGCTGATCAATCCCCTCTACACTACATATTACGGCTCCTTCTCACTACGACTACAAATTCATTTTAGGTATCTGATGCATTACTTTTTTTGCACTGTCATGATATTGCTCATCTCGATATAAAACTAGAAAATGTCGTTATGGATGAGAATCTCAACTGTAAGTTTTTTTTTTAATATTTTACTATCCTTACTTATATATTCGTTTCGCTTTAGATGATTTCATGTGTGGGGTTTATTTGCGATTTCGAAGGGGTAAACTAAAATCTGCTAAAAACGACCAAACTTGTGAATTTCATGACATGGCCAACGCTGTTGGTACCTCAGTGGAAGACCGCTTAATTTCTACTTTTGTTGACGTGACCCTAGTGGTGTTTACGAATGTATATCCAATTCCCTTACGAACTTTGTCTGCGCAAAACAAAATTAAATTCGAATTAGTGCGACATTTCTAGAGGAAACAAAGGGAAACATGAAGTTTTATCGTTCTCAGGAACAAAATACCCCGTCCCTCTTACTAGGTCCTGTAGATTATTTTTGCATAGCCATTTATAAGTTTGTTGTCAGGGCATCAGGCATCCTTCTGTATAGCCGGGTCAAAATAAATTGACTTACTGTACTAATCGCTACAAGTGTTAGACTTCCAGCGCAACGGCGACGGTTTCGCGAAGGTACCATTGCGCAATGAAACGCAGCCGTTTGTGCTTCATCGCACCACAGTTGAAGTGATTTCGACTCGGCTATGTTTGCTATTCAGAAGTGCACGACATCGCTGACTTCATTCGTTATCCTATTTACGTTCACTTTCTCATTAACTACTCATTAACTACAGTGCTCACGAGAAAAAAAAAAGTGTTTTTCTATCGCATCACTTTGTACTCATAACCAAACCGTAGAGGGAATCGAGTCAAAACATGCTGTTACTCATTTGAAGGCAGCATACCACGAATCTGACGTAGTGATGGAAGTTTTTCAGTCGTAACGCTCCATTGCAACGCGTCACCTTCGTACACGCGCCGCAACCAGCTGCGCAGCGGTCGAAAGCCAGTGGGTCCCCCTGGACTGCCTATTCAAGTGAAATCAATGAATATATTGCTGAGGGGACCAGAACGTACGCAACGAACGTAGCCATAGTTCTTACGAGGAGCGTTCTAACGTTCCTCGTAAGAACTATGGCTTTTTTTTTTAGAACGATTAAGGAGGGGTGAACCCCTGATCCTGCAATCTACAACCACATCTCTAGCTTTCCCCGCGGATTCTCCCTCCACGTCAGATTCCTGGTATCCTTTGGCACTTTCAAACACTAGTTCACTTCCACCAACCTTATCCATCTGCGTCCTTTTGAATCCCACAGATCCAAGGTTGGCTGTAAACTTCGCGGTTAGCGGATTTTTGGAATGGAGATGTTGGAGACGGTAACCATTACTGTGGTGTCTTTCTTCTATCCATTTTCCGATTCATTTTCAAATTTCCTGTAATAGTACTTTTTGCAATTTTGTTAATAAGCGTTCCTCTGTAACCACTCTAACGTCCATAAAATATTCCCTATTCCAAATACTAGGTCGTTTTCTGTTCTGCTCGACGGGTGAAGCACGGTGAATTTCTTTTCATGGAAATTTTAAAAATGACGCAAAAAAAAGCTGTAGTATGATGGGAAATTGAGTGCGAAACACGAAAATAGGCGGTAGTTATCAGCTCATAGGAATTGATTTGCAATTATCGATCGCCTATGATCTCATCGTCCAAATCCAGTTCTTCGCCTCCAATTTTGCACAAAAATTTGAAAATAGAAATGAGGTAAATGAATAAATTCTTCTTGGTCGCGCAATCTGCACTAATCCATTGGTATTCTCAGCATTCATAGTTCTCTTGCTATGAGTATAGTAGATAAAATCGATTTTTTCCTTTGAGCGTCAGCATTGATTTTGAACAACAGCAGAAGCGGTTAAATATACTTTTTCAGGTAAATTGGTCGATTTCGGAAGTGCAGCGGCTTGTAGAAACGGTGAAATGTTCTACCATCCTCGATGTTCACAGCCTGCATGTAGTCCAGAAATTTGGAGTGGACGCAGGTGAGCTGATATTTCACCCATTCGAATGATAAAAGTTACTTCCCGGCACTGATTCCAGTTTTTATGGAAAAGATGCGGATTGCTGGGCGTTAGGCGTACTTTTGTACAGATTATGCTATCGAGAGACTCCGTTTATATCCTGCAGTGAAGCTCTCAGCCTTGACTACGTTTTACCGGATGACGTTTCACCAGGTGATACTACTTTTGATTACTTAAAAAAAATCCGAAATAAAATTTTTCAATGTAGAATTGGACGATCTTTTTTCTCGTGTTTTCCACGAGACTGTAATATGTCGAGCCGAAGCTTGGGAAGTTCGACATCATCCATGGACACTGTCAGGGAACAGAAAAGGCTATAACCTCAGCGATCTCATTGTGAAAGGTATTGAAATGTTAGTTACTTAGAAGAAAACGAACTCAGCTCACCCATTTTTTCCAGAAATCGCTCATAATTCTGCTGCATCTGAGGACAGTGCTGAGGATGGCGGTTACTTATCTGAAAAGTAATTTTTCTTAACCAAAAAAACTATGGGTACTGCAATGCGGGTTGTAAGATTTCTAACGATTTGAATAAAGTTCAATATTTTCGAGTTCTAATGAGGAAAAATGACTTGAAGAAAAGGGAAGAAACGAAACCAACAGATGTCTATATGTCTTTTGTGAGTAATTTCGTACAAAAAAAAAAGATTATTCCGTGAACCGTTGGAAATACAACTGTCACTGTTTTAAACAGCTTAGAAAGGAGTGTAATAAAACAAACTAAAGAATTTCTGGAGAAATATTGGGACATATTAAGCAGTAGATTCAATCCAGGAATCATTCGCTAGACTACCTCCAATTTCGTTGAGATTTTACGTAAACAACCGGGGAACAAGCCTCAATGAGCTATCGCTCTTCCACTTGAATAAGAAATACTTGTCACTACCAAAATGAGGCTTGAAGGCTAATTTACCTATCATGCGTAAGGTTGCCGTACCTTTGCTATCCTGGCCATTGAGTACGGTCTCGAGATTAGTACAGGCCACGATATCTAGCAATTCAGGAAAACTTAATGGGCCGTTTCGTGGGGGTACAGTCTCTTCCAGAATTTCTGTTCCGATGATCTTCGCATTACGACCGTCTCACACGCGGGAACGATGCAGACGATCGATATCGCACTTGCCTAATTCTCGCTGTCAATAAATGGACATAGTCACTTAGTGTTGCAACACGGCAGCTAATGGAACAAAAATCCTGGAGAAAACTGCACTTCCTCATTTCATGTTGCCCCTTAAACGGATTTATATACATCCCGTAAAAAAGACTAAAACAATTCTAAAACCCTATGTGAAGGAACACATCAATTGGTGGATATTTTCATCATAACAGTGGAGAGAATATAAATAGAAGCAAAAGCGAAAATCAAAATATGCACACTTTCTAGAAGAACTGATTAGAAACACTGTCAAAATTTCACCACAGTATCTCCAAAGTAGTATAGTTTTGGAAACAAGGTGAAGGTTAGATTAATTTTTAGAAAGTGAAAGGAGTTACGGAAGGAAATAAATATATTTGGGAAGCTTTACTTTTATAAGTCAATTATTATACAAGAAAAAACTTCAAAATGGAAATATCAACTGGGCAAAACTTGTACATGGTCTTTTCTCACTCATATCGGAAGAACTCGATCACTAGAGGTATACCTTGAGGAATGTATAGGTTGACAAAGTACCAAAAATGCTTACGTGGTGTTATATGGGATTTAGAAAAATAGTGACCACAACACGAAGCTTCCCATGGTGATGTATTCATTTTTTCTTGACAACAGTCCCCGAGAATTCTGCTGATAAGGAAGTTCTGGATTGAGAACATGAAAAAAAGGAAAATTCAGTACTGGTAGGGCATTGAAGAAATTTGGCGAACACAAAAACGACGATAGGCACGTTGATTGTATAGGAGATCAAAAACGACGAGAAAAATGTCGGTATCGATTCATTTCCGCAAAATCGGATTGATCAACACTGGTCACTTTTTTCTTTTTCTTGCTTTTTTGCGTTGAAAATTTGTTTTCATCTGCTCAGTGATATCAACTTTGCTAAACTTCCCCTTCTTTATTTCAAATTTTCAAACAAAACATTTTTTTTCCAATTCCTTTTTTTTCTGGCTGAGTGCTCTTGTTTGTCTCTTCGTTCTGTGAAAGAGAATTCTGAAATATTGCTGCCATTGAGGGTAGGCTATTTCTATTCATCTTCTCACAACTAAAATCTTCAAATAATCATTGAAATTTTAAATTTCGTCCTGGGAATGCATAAGCGGATTCGTGACGTCATTTTTTGCCCTGCTATACAAGACGATTTTTTTCGTGCAATGGGCTGTGTGTGTGCGCACTCGTCGTTCGTCACTCATTGTACGTTCTAGTTCGATACCGTATTTATTTATTTATTTGCACCTATTTTTACAAGTATTTCCTCCACCTGGTGATGTAGGCCGCACTGACTAAATTCACTACCTTGGCTGGGAACTCCTCCGAACCTCGCTCATATTTCTTGTGACGAGCAGGGGGAGGATATTATCACCTCTTGAGATCACATGTCCTATTTGACTCAATTTAACTCTTTATGTTCTTAGCCAGTAGCCGAACACCTCTTTAGTGGTTCCAGCGTTTTCTTCCAGCGTTTTTGAAGAAGCTCTGACTTTAAAGGAAGAGATTCCAATAGTCATAGGACACTTGTTACAAATATGGTAATGAGTAGTAGAGTAACTAGTTGATTTCAAGGATTGCTTCCATATTATATTAATCAGGAATCAAAGAATGTGGAATCCGCAAAGTTGGCATGTTTTTCTTTCTTCCTTTTGGAGTAATTGTACATTAAAGAAGTTACAGTAACATTAGTGTGAAGGTAGATTTCATGACATCCACAGTCCCAGTGTTTTGCTTAGATCTACTGCTGGTACTTTCTGTTTCGTACTCATTATCGATCTGCTGTGTACAATGGATTCGTGTCCCTAATTTTCCTTATCAGAATTCTTCAAGATTGTTATCAAAACGAAGGAAATCTTCAGTTTACACAGTACAAACATAATTGAACTTTATTTGATGTGTCCCATAACATAAAAATCTTCGAGCAACATAATTGTTTCAAGCGTTCCACGGCCCAAGAATGGAATTACTAGCGTGTCTTTATAGAAGAAAAACAAAGCGAACTAGATTCACGTGTTCTTTCGTTGATAAACAAAAGTAAATAACTGACTTAGTGACGTCACACAATGAGGGGATAATCAGCTGATAATCATTTTGTGCGATATGGCGGTGGTGGACGAAATAGGTCGTCATATGCAGGTGGTTTTGTTTGCTGTTGTTGTTTCGTTCCACTTTTTGGAGCCGCTTCAGCCGCTCCAATTTTCTTCTTCTCTCCGATTTCATCGATAGAATTTTCCATCTCAGCGAAGTTCACTCCTTTAGAAAAATGTGCTCAGTTTATGAGGTAACCTTGAAACCCAAGAACAAAAAAAAACGTTCGTATCACTTACTGCAAACATGGCGTCTGCCGAGGTGCTTCTTAAAATTCATTTTAGATCTGAAACACGTTTCATTTCATGTCTACATTTAATGCATCTGGTAGAGGAATCAAGGATTTCACTGACCTCTTCTCCAGGAGTTCCTTGAGTGCAATGACAGGCACGGTCATGGCGAGAGCTGCTCCAGCCACAAGCACAGCAGGTGCTGCTAGTGACGTCATTGTGTGACGTCACTTATGTGATGCTAACAACGTGAAGGACTATAGGGGCCTGTGAAGGCGAATCCTGTAAACGTTGTGCCCTTTTCAGGAAAAATAAGAAAATCTCATAAAACTGCTCGTGAAAATATTGAAGGAAATCCAAGCTTAGGAATTAAGTAAAAACCCAAATGTATATATTAAAATCTTTCATTTTAAACGTCTTCCTTTTCTTTACATGTTTGCTGTAATGTCATTTTTTATTGCGAAGATTCTCCTTACGAATCTATTAATCTTCGTTGTGAACTAATCCATTTTCTCAACGAAAACCCACAAAACGGACTAAATTTCTTAACGACAGCGCAGGGGACGAGCAATTCTAGCGAAAAATCCCTACGATTTTCCCATCAGAAGAATATATATTTGTAACTTCGGATACAGAGCAGATCTATAAAACCATTTCAGGACCAATGAGTAGCTATTTACAAATTAAATAAACTAAATAACCATCTGAGAGAAACTAACTTAAATGAAAGTGTTACACGCTTTTGGACAAATCCGTCTCAATTGATTGGAGCGGAAAAAAAAGAGAAATATCAAACAATAATATCACCTATAATAAACCTACCTATCCAAATTCGTCGAGGTTAGAGGGGAAGAAGCGGAAGAAGATTAGCGGAGCCAAGATGGTAGACTGAGAAGGCACAAGACCTGCGAAAAAAAAAAACATCCGATAAAAAATTAGAAGCACGAATTGAGAAATGACAAAGAATCTGAAGAAATCATTCATCATTTTAATGATAGAAAAAAAAGCGAATAGACGACAACAATTGTGAAATAAATTCGTACCAATAAGTGTTAGAAGATGTGCGTACTGACGAAGTGAGTTTGTATGGATGACGGTACCATACATGGATAGTTCTCTTTTATACAACGCAAATTATATGCAAATTTTGGTACGTGTAGACACGGAAATAATCGGTTGACGTTGTTCAACTGATCAGAAAATCGAACACTTTACGAGAGTATGGACGTGGATTCGTGAATAATTCTATATAAACAAAATAAACGCAGACGATAAACATATCGTGATATTGACGGCGGCCATAGTCGTGTGTCGGATTTAGGGAATATGAAATGAGAGGGGAGATTGGTGGAGTTATTATAACAACGCGCACGATTTCAGACTTTGATTCGGCGCTGTTCAACGGTCGTGTTTTCTTCGTTCTACTAATCGATTTACGTACGTACATATGTGTATCGTTCGTACGGATCATCGGTTCACGAATTTCGTTCACTTAGTTCCTGATTGATCAGGTGATTAGAATTAGTTCGAAAAAACTAACTAATCAAAAAAAAAGAAAGAATGAAAAAACTTTAACATCTTTGACGTGTTATTCGCCACGAAAAGGATTACGCCAGACCCAACTGAAAATAGGTTTCCTGATTTTTTTTTGAATGTTCTGACTCAGTAGTGACGTTTTCTTTCTTTTTTTTTTGTGCGCTATTGATGCATGTGAAAAAATAAATAAACATCAACAAGAGTATTACGATTCCCAAGACTGATAACAAGTAAATCTAGTCCTACTTAGACCTCTTACTAAACCTATCCTATTTTCATTGTCAGAAAAAATCGATAAAGCATGAAAATCACTCAGAACCATCACGAATCACTTTGTTAGAAATGAACACGGAATATCTAAAATGTCGATAAGAACGTTGGTAGAGAATCAGTTCCGTAGCGGATGTCCGTATATATCATAAGAACAAACATAAAAACAACGATTTCGATTATGTAAGTGATATTTCTAAAGTAATATAACAATTTATGTATCAATATGTTAGAAATTTGATATTGTGAAAGCGCGGATACCCGCCAGAATTTTCGAGAAATTCAGCAGAACACTACATTGATTAAGTGGTAGATCATAGATGGAAAGGGTTTTTCACAAAAGAGAGATCACGTTTTGTTTTGCTTTATTTTACTGTAGTTTTAACTAGTAATGTTTAGTTAAATTAGATCATTATTACAATCAACTAAATAGAAAATAAAATCTAAAGTAAAGAAAGTATAGGTGAATTCAAAGTAGCGTAAAACGAATAAACTTTTTAAAACTTTTCAAAACTTATTAATTAGGGAGAGAGACAGAAGAGAGCGCTACAATTCGTTATTTGTTCTATGCTATTTACCCCAAAACACTTATAATACAGAAATTTGTGGTGTTTGCCAAATAGATGCCGTTATCGGCTGGAACCTGACTTTCACGTTCCTATAAGGAAGCCCACGCCTTTCTCACGTCAACATTACAACGCTACAGGCAACGAATAGAAACCAAAGGTTGTTAGGACAAAAAAAATGAACACACCATTTGATCGAACAAATCAAAATTTAACCAAAATAAACTTCACTTCTCTCTATTCATTGTTCGCAACTTCGGACGAGCAACCGGAATTTTCCTGGATATTATTTTGATAGTAGTTTTCCGTATCGCACAATTCTACTGTGGAAGATTTTTTCCTTTAAAGTTTAGATTTTTGTATTATTATGGCGCAACGAGACTGCTAAAAGAGAATACGAAAAAAATCATAAAGGAGAGAGGAAGACGGTGGTCCTCGGCACTAGATCGACAATATCCCACGTAATCATGGACATCTCCGAGTCCAGATGAACTGTACACTAATAAACTAACAAACACTTCTAGTCTTGCCTTTTGTGTATGTTCCATCTAGAAATAACAGGAAGAAAATTCAAATAAGAAAAATTAACATGAGCCGAAAAACTGATAATTTTATTAGTGAACGTATTTCAAAGGTCAATAAAGAACCATTAAATAATAACAAATTTTTTCTCCTAATTACTTTCTTTACAACAAGAAAGAACTCAGCACTGAGAATTCTCACGGATGCTATTTCTAAGAAATCGAAAGTCAACATTTTACGGTGAAATGTTCCAGAAAAAATAAGAAGAAAAAAGTAGAATTTGAGCTACCTGCGGTAACGGCCTATAACTTTCTAGGGCTGGAGGGATCGGCTGAAATGTGTATGGATGGGGTCAACAAACAGATTGATTAGATAAGAACAGAATGATGGAATGATCGTGGCACTATTACAGATAATAAATCGATTGATTATGGATTCATGGAGCTATATAGACCCTCTAACTTCTCTAAGAAATTTTTTAGACGACCTCCAGTAACCAGATCGAGCGATAAGTGCTGATCCCGTGTGGGAATCCCCCTTCTTATTCAAAAATACGATCTTACACTGAATTCTGATTAGTACTTTTTTTCGGAGAGTAATATTAAGAATAATTCACTCTCATAACATAACAACAAAAACACACACATAACAACACATAAACACAGTATTTACTCGGTAGTGCTGTATTTTCGTGTATATCGATCAAGAACAGCGTATACATTAATTGTAGTGAATAAAGCCGACTGAAAATACAAAATGTTTACGAACATCTATACTTGTTTACTGCTGAACTAGAAATATAGTTTATATACTATATATACTAGTTTATATACTATATAATATACTTTTGCAGATAAATTTTCTATTGATTTGTATCAATGCAATTCTGAGTCCATTGGAAATCAGAAGTCAGAAAATTCAGGAAATCCCTTGGATACGTGCACGAGTCGCGGATGCATAATAATTCGTATAAGAATTTTTTTTTGAAAAAAATGTTCAAAGACTTAGATTAGATAGAATAGCCATTCACTAAAATCATATTTCTTTTCCTTAAACAAATCAGGTTTATTTCTATAATTCAACAACAACGCACATAACTTTGATTCCTCAATCCTGCCGGACGAGCTGTCACAGAAAGAAAAGTAAAAACAAAGAAGAGTTTTAGTTTAGAAGTTGAAGTGTACGGTTGTTAAACCAAGTCCAAGTCAAGAAAAACTTGCTCAATCTGTTTTTTTTTTTTTGGCTTAAACACGATTATATTTGATGAGCATTAACTTCCAAATTGATTCTCGCCAGGAACACAAAAAGGAACAAAGAAATAATGTCAGAACAAAGAGAATTGCAGCTATAGCTGAAGAAAACGTTCCATCCAATAATAGCTTCAAATGTTTTGTCATACTGTTTTTTTTTTTAAATCAAACAATACACCAGATTACGGCAATATACAGAAAGAAGTCAATAAAACTTAATGGATGATTAGAAATAAATTAAATAGCAGCATGAATTCTAGAAAGGAACAAAATCAATCATATAGATTTTGGAATATTGCACAGAGATATGTATTAACATGAGTAAATTAGTATAGTATATAACTATTTCTTTTTCAAACCACTATTAACAACTTTCTTAATGTATTTTTTAAACTGGTAATCAATTCGTAATGATCCCGCTATATCTTGGAGATAGCTTCGTATCACAATTAAGAAGAGTATCCTTAATATACTGGAGTGTTTCCATAAATATGTCAGCTCTCTATAACACGATTTTTTTTAAATGTCTTCTATTCAATGATCTTTCTTTTTATCTCGTTTCTCGGACTCTCGAACCGATCTTTCTCGAACTATTGTGGATTATAAAATTTGATAATAAAAAAGTACCAAAGTGCTCCACTATAGGTTGCCTTTTTCTCGTTTTTTTTTTCCTATTCCACCTTAGATATTTTATGCACCTTTTTTTTTTTTCTTCGCTAACATTGACGTCCTCAGAAATCCTTGTGGTCTGTCATTGACAATAGTATGTCGATGATATGTCAACGATCCTTTACAACGTTAAAACTGCGTAGAACGAAATCAGTCGTTTAAGGTTAAACACGTGTGGTTATCGCGAGGTCATCACTTTGTTCCCCCAATTCACATCGTCATCGCATTGTCTGCTGACATACGACAAAAGTTTAATGCTAATATTCCACAGCCTGACTCCTGTATAAAAGCCACTCATTCGGTCACACCAGCACACAACCTCCGCTTTTGTTAGCAAACAAGTACAAAACTTGTTTCATTTACTCTCATAAAATTACAATTTGTACTTGTTTTTAGTTAGTTTCCCACCTGGTACTAAGACATTCTTCCGCTTTTCTCATCCTACCCAATTCAGTTCAATTTCTTCCCTCCCATCATGGCCACTGATTTTCATAACTCCTATCCTTTTAAATTTAAAACCATCTGGAAATAAAACACTGCAAAAAACACTTCTTTCTATTTTCTAACACATTTTCCATATTTCTAAGCGTTCTTTCTCAGAATCAGCCACTAACCTTAAGGATAACGCTACTAATTCGTTAAAGATATGAAATTCATCCTTCTCCTCGCCATCGCCCTAATTTCTTCGGTAAGCAGCCAGTGGGGGGGCTACGGTCCATATGGAGGAGGTGGAATGTACGGTAAGAAATTTTCTCTCATCTATGAAAATCATAAAATGTTCCCAAGATTAACGTCTAACTAATTAAAACTTCTAGGACCATACGGAGGAGGAATGGGTCCATATGGAGGTATGGGTCCATACGGAGGTATGGGTCCATATGGTGGCATGGGACCATACGGTGGTGGAATGTATGGAATGAGACGATTCGGTGGCGGTTATGGTGGAAGAATGAATCCACTCCAAGGAGCGATGATGGGTGCTATGATGGGAGCAATGATGGGTTAGGAAACCGATTCTACGATTGTGCTATTCAATCAGATCTCTATCCTCATAAAAGAGGATTTCTCTTGTAAAAACATTACAAAGATAGCCGAATATTATTGATTTTATGCATGAATAAATATTACAAAATTCATATGAATTCTGCATCCACACAGAATGAACTACGTAAAGGCAGTGTAAGAAAATTGGCGATGTTCTATTTTCCGAAATGGCCTACTGGACATATGCAGATGCCAGCTTGTACACAGTATATTTGACACACCGTCGTACAACATATGCAACATTTCTTCTGAAACAGAAATAACCTAGGAATACAAAGTTCCTGAAAAAAATTCTAACAAACTTCTACTAGTACCTGACCACCACAGCACGGTTTTCCACCGAAACCGCAAGGAAATGAGCAATCTAAATTGGATTCACATCGAGCGATTTCAATGGAATCTTAGACGTTGTGAAAGAAAAAAAAAACACAGCTGATTACATGTTTGAACGCTGGTCGAGCACGTTTTCCCATGACATGTAGTGCTACTGCATCCAGAACCAGTACATCCACCAAATCCTGTTCGCATAGCAGTGTTACATTGTCCACCACGACATCCACAATTCCTTCCAACTAGAAGCAAATGATGGTAGATTTTGGTGACTTACTGGCGCAATCCCAGCTTGTGTTCATCTACTTTGGGAATACTGCTTTTTTTTTGGCGAACGATGCCAGTATCAGTTTTCAGTTCAGTTTACAACGAAGTTAAAAAGGTCATTTGTTGACGTGGGATGATAGAACGTTCCGCGAACGAACGATATGAAGTAGAACGATCGCACCACTCTCAAAAGTTGGGGATAAATACGATTTTTTAAAGCACAAATATTTTTTGGACTGGCTTCGACTTCACGGAACCACATCCGCTGAACATTCTGGCGACAGCTAACATTCTCATGGTAGCATTTTTGACCAAGGTTTATTAGAACGGGATTTTTCTGTCATGCGTGTAAGTGATAGTAAAACGAATTTGGTCGAGACCGTCCTTAAACTCATCGCTTAAACCCCAGGGTTAACCATGAGTGATCCCAAAGCCCGATTGTCCAAAAATTACTGGAAAAGAGCTTGGATCAGAAGTAGACTAGCTGATCATCGTTATGTCACACTTCTGTCTCGACCTCAAACTCATCCGACGACGGTAATTTTCTGTCTAGGTGCACTTTTTAGCTGAATGCAACGTAAAAATGTATCAAAATAAAGTTACGTCCACTATTATATGAAATTAATTTTTTTACGCACTTTTATAGTGAAAAAGAACGATTTCAACTCGGACGAAGCATGATTTTAGATTGAACTTCAGAGCAAGGGTTGCCTTGCTCAAGTTACTATTTTCTTGTATAAAATTCAGTATCGAAACCAACATTTTTGAACACTCACACCTTTGAACTCCTCAGCAGTTCTGAGTTCCTAATACCGAAATTTCCTTGTCTTTGCCATGTATTTTTTTTATTTCCAACTTACAGAAATATCTCATTACTTTTTATTAAAATTTTCTAGTTCCGAGATTTCTTTCAACGCCAAATTAAAGAAAAAGTCGAAAAAAAATCGAGTCGAAAAATAATTTGAAATGGACTCGTTCCTGTTATATGAAAACTCTCTATAGTTCTACTAAAAGCACAGGATCCATCATGGTTAAAAAGGCATTGTCTGGAGCAAACAAAGACTCGCTACAAACCTTGCAGTGATTTTGGAAACTCCAGAGGGTCTAAAATGAAACAAAGTAGCAACCCCTCTTCACTACGTATTCTTTGGATTTTATTCCTGGATAATCAAAACAAAGTCTGAGAAGATTCTTCCTTCTGTTTCAGCTTATGAAACCCAAATTGAAAAAAGAAACCCTTTAAGGAACCACAATTCAACGTTTACCGCAATTTCGTTTGGTCCTTAGTGAGGCCTCCGTAGTTGGATTTGCAGGTATTGTGCCGTTTCCTTCGGAGGTTGATAGTATTGAGGCATGGAGGAAGCCAGCGAAAACGGATAGGAAGAGGATGACGATGAAGACAGCTTGGCTTGTCATTGAAAGCTGAAAGTAAAAAAAATAGATATAATAAATGACCGATAGTAATTCGACCATCATAGAAAACTGAGAAGGTGTAAAATAAAAAAACTGTTCCCGAGAAACCCTATTTCAATGGTTAGAGGAGACATATCATTGGGAACATTTTAACAGCATAATGACTCAATTTTCATTTTGCCTACGAAAATGCAAAATTAACATGAATCACAGGAATTACGCCTACTTCATATATTTTTGAATGCTTCCGCATCGCTGTCACCAGCATTTACAATATTGTCCAGCATAGTGACAGGAGGAGGAAAACGTAAAGATGACGATTAATAGTCACACATTTAACTGAACGAAAACCACCTATTTTTTTAACATTTGAAAATTTGTGATACTTGTAGGATCTGCAAAATCAAGGTGATGCAGGAGGTCACCTATGGCCGGAGGTTCTCGGTATTGATTGAAAGTGATCTCAGTTCACATGTTATTCGAACTATAATTTCTCGATCCGACTCTTTTCGTATCTATGAAGTGTAAAACGGATTGTATATAAAAAAAACAGTAAAGAGATCCAAATCATGTTTTTAAAGGAGCTAAATTGTCAAGAATCATTGAATATTTTTCAAAGAACCAAGACAAATTTACAGAAGTAAAATTAGCTAAAACGTACAGTGATAATGCTTACTGAATACCTTACTAACTAGTGAAGAAATCCCCAAGTTCTACGAAGAGTAGTAACACAAATCAGTTTAAAATTATTTAGAATCTGTTTTCATAGATACTCCTCACAGGTCAAAGTACTTCGATAATTAGAGTTAATTACACACGAGGAAGCTCGCTGCAACGTGATTACTGTGTTTTGAGTACTGACACTGATATTCCGTTATATTTACTTTAAAAAAAGACAAGAAAATCCTTGTTCCTACGTTTCGTTTCATAAATTCGACGAATCTTCCGTCTTCATCGAAGTCAACCACTCGCGGAATCACAATAATACCAAAGTAAGGACAATAAAAAGTGATAGGACAAAAATATGGACTTGACTTAACTTAGAACTAAAATAAAAGCGCAGAGAAATACCTTGAATCCATTCAGGAAACATCCAAAAATGTATGGTCGGATCTGATCACTTATCCACGTCTCGTCTTTTCGAGGAATAATTAAAGGCTTATAAAATTCGATGCTCCTTCTCTATCCTTCAATTTATCTAGACCAAAAGTTGTATTTTCAAAAATATATTTCTTCTATATTGTTACAACTACATCAGCAAAAAGTTTTTAGTGTAAGATAGGCACTATTATAGTTTTGGTGCATTATATCTTATGTAGATTAGGCCTGTATTTTCAACCCACTGTCTACTGATCCATTGGAAACTAACGTTGGAGTAGGATGCGAGTGTTCGTAGGATCTACTTCGAAAAATTTCAAGCGAAAAATCAAAAAGAGAAAAACACAACAGTCTCTACGATATTCAAGGTGAGTGTTGTTGAGAAAAAAGTAAAAGCGAATATAACTAAACAGAGAGCCAGTCCGTACCGAATGATTTTTGAAACTGGGACGTGCACTGGGACAGCTGTACAAAGCTCAACTGAAACTTCCCTCTTGTATGCGATCTAAAACGAGAACAATAGCAGAGTGAATTCGTGCACGAGGACATATTTTACCTGAACATAATGTATACGGAGTCCGTCGATCGCCAAACTATTTCCACTCATAGCACCTCAAATAGCCCGTTAATAGCGGTTGCGCAGTTCTTTTCTATTTCTCGTTGTTTATCTTTGTCCGTTCAACACCAAACGTACTGCAATTAGAATCCTAGAAACACTAAAATGAAACACGACAAAAGAAAACAATGCAACACTTTCCACGACAAGTTAATTTGCAAAAATTTCACACATTTCAGGGAAGCATTTCAGCGAGATTTCCCTATTTCAAAACATTCACTTTTAACAACATTTTTAACTAGAATAAGTATTTCTTGTATGTAGATGTAGCCAGAATCATCCGGGCATAAGAAAAAGCTAGAAAATGAGGTTCTCAGTCATTTTCAACCTTTTTAGCTACATGTAGATCATCGTTCAAAAGAATATCTGTTAAACTGAACAAGAAACAAACATATCCCGAACCTCAGCTAGAGCATATAGTACTGTAGTAATTCAACTATGTAAAAATAATACTGATTTATTGATTGGAAACCAAATAATATAGTTACGTGGAAAATTCTGGTCAGAATCACAGGATGTTCATATAATCACACTACATCCAGTAAAAAAGCAAAAGCTTCCACTTACGACTTCAGTCTCTTTTGCAGAAATATGCGCCACATTACGGAATTATTAAAACGTGAAGTATAAACTTCTAGGAGAAGAAAGCATTAGAACTCAGAGGTTCTAACAGAACTTAACACCTCACAGCTCATAGTAAGCACTATTCACCTCAACGAAAAAAAGAATAAAAAGAAATAGAATTGTCACTCACCGTATCCGTTTGAGGAAGAGAAATCGAGCCATCATGCGGCGCATTCCGTAGATCAGCACATGAATCGATCGCAATGCAGGCACCTTTATCTGTGAATTTTGCCTCATTCTAGGCTACGTTTTCCTCACGTATTTCCTCACACCTCTTGATTAAGAAGCGATTGTTTCTATGTTCTCATCTCCCGTTTTACAAAATAACTACGAAGACAGTATGGGCCAGAAGACTAGTTATTTTTCAGCATTTGAACATTCAATAGGCTAGATTTACTTCGATATCTTTTCGCAAGAATGATCCCACAACTCTTACGTATCTTTTACCAGTGATTGTAACCTATTTCCTCTAATTTTTATGAATAATGATTCATTTATCCTTGAAACATTTTGTTTGCAAGTGAAAGCAAGTGGAAGAGACTGTGACCAGCCTTTCTCGAAGAATCCAAAAAAAAGGAAATTGATTTTTTCATAAATAACTAGTGTATCCAGATTTCATTTGACTCCTACGACGAAACATTTGTAATATCCTCTTCCATAAACTTACAATTAAACTATTAGAAGAACTGTTCCTCACGGTTCTCCTTTCCAACCTTGTTAGAAAGATTTTCTCGGTTTTCTATCCGAATCTGTATGCAAAAAACCCATTCTCTAAGGTTCCATGAATTTTAACTCACTTCTCGAACACGGTTCCCAAACTTCTAGAACTTTCGCCGAACTATTTTGGAGCTAATAGATAATCCTAATCTCAGTGCCAATCGATAAATGGTCTGTGCACATAGCGAATGTTACGGACTACTTCAAAACCTTATTGAAACTATATGAAACTTATAAAATCCAAGAAAGTAGGTAATGAAGAGAAAATACCCAGCAAAACCTCCTCATACCGACAAGTAGCTGTGAGCTTTGTGGAGATTAAACGATGATCCTAAAACCATATTTTTATGATAATTCCAAAATTTTATGTGTACTATTAGAATCAATATGTGCTAATGGTTTCGAATGTTTCATGTAAAGGGAAGGAAATATTGTTCGAATGTTCCCATAAAGGTTAGAAATGACGTTATGTGGAATACATCTCGAAACACTGGGATTGCTCATGCAAAGAATTTTCATGCGAGGAAGCAGTTTTCAAAATATTGCTGAAGGGTTTGTTTTTATAGCTCTAGTGATACTTCTAAAGTAGGGTTTACTGGATATAAATAGTTTGGAAACTATGCCTACACAAAAACAAACAAACAAAACTGACTTGTGTAGCGTTCAACACCGCCGTATTCCATGAACATGAGGGGCTCTTGCCTGGAAGTATAGCTTCAGGACACTATAAACCACCAGTAAAAACTGATGTTCACTGGTCACGGCTTTAATCAGGTCCCTACAGCAACCCAATGTGCAAATTCTTTACTTATTTCTTGAAAATTCTCGTCCTGCCGACAAGTTTCCAAGAAATAGATAAAATCGGAATCTTATGTAGAAAAACTGCCATATTGTAAACAGCGTATGCGAAAATTCTTACAAACAAAGATATATAGTAAAGAGTAAGTGTTTGAGAAGAAGAAAAAAATCATAGCAACTACCTGGAACGTACTTTCGATCCGAGTCCATACTACGGCGGATTTATTCTTCGATAGTTCAAGCGAAATTAAGCCAACCAACCGGTTGTCGTTTTCTGTAACAAAGGTATAGTTGTTAATTACAATCACACTCCATATAAATTTCGTTAATCACTTCAAAGAGTCTCTAAACGGTTCATAGGGACACATAGAAGAAAAAGGGGTCCCGTAGCGTGTCTTGTAGTACTGTCATTAGGCGTTTCCTTTATGATCTCGGTGCATGTAGATCGTTCTACGTTCCAGCCTTCTCCCACCCTTTCCCAGAACCACATTACCTTTGATACTTGGTACTCTACTTTTACTGGAACTTTTGGGTTTTTATGGATTTTTGTTTTGCTTTTCTTGTTCTCCTATGCGCTAGAAGATGTTCGCGCAAGTCGATATCCATGAATGTTGACCTTAAGACTGAAACTACTGGGATTTAAAAGATACTCCCTACCTCAAGTTGTTCGAGGACTCCTCATATGTGCAGAGATCCCAACTGGACCCGCTCTTCTTGTTATTTATTATATTCCTGAAACGAATTTTGTTAACTTACCAATCGATTATACCAAGATATCGATAACCATGCCCAGATATTTAAGTAATTTCGTCCTGTTTGAGAGATTATCGGTCAGTAACACTATCTGTTGAAACATTCTATTATTTCCTTTTCCACAGTAATTTTACGTTTTCGACAGTACAGTTACTCCCACCTTGATTACAGTAATTTTTGAACTCTGCGTAGAGTTCTGACCTATAAATCCATTTCCAATTCACCCATATTTTTCCTCTGTTGTTAGTGAATCCAGCAGGGTCTTTCAATTTCAACTTCATTGAGTATTATATTCCATTAGTTTACGTTCTAATATGAAATATTTAATTCATCGTTGCATTGAATACTTCGTACCTCTACATGTTCCCTTCTTTTCCATTATTTTTTTTTGTCCAAGGAAAGTTCATTACGTTTAGATGCCACTGTCACCAGTTGTTTTCGTTGTTTATCTTTCAGCATATACCAGTACCATCATTTGTGTTGTCTCATATATTTCATGTTTTAATAATTACTACTTACACTTGTGAACTAATTCTTTGTTTTCTTGTTGTTGTTTGTTTAGGTGTCCCTAGGAATCGAAATCAATTCCAGTGATCCTGTAATGGCTGGCGAAGCATTGAAAAAGAAGTATGAACATTTACTGGTTCGTGAAATGTTTGGGAATCGTGTGAGTACGTCTTCTTATTTCTACCGTTCTTTTTAATTTCAAGCTTATTATTATTACTGGAAACTGGGCATGTGTCAGGATCTCCTATCGTTTACAGTTTTTCGGGGTAAGGTAAACTCTTCTTCATGATGTTTTCCTAAGATTATCCCTCAAAGGACGACTAATGTTAATTGAGAAAAGAGCGGTACAAAGAAAGAGCAGTTACAGTGGATGTAAAAATCACATAATTTTGAGATTGATTTGCTTAGATTAAGTCTAAATATCTTATGAATATAATAATTCTTCGTAATTTTACACTGAAACCGGCACATACACTGGAGAACCCAATTCCGAGGAATAAGAGTTGCGTCCAAAGAGTGCGCGTCAGGTAACGTGTTAAGAAGGAAAAATGAATGAATTTCTTTCTTCTATCTTTTCTTGCCTGATTTTTTTTCCACCAATGACTGCTTCTTTGTCGCCATATGGTCAGCATTAGATCCTTAATCACGTTGGATTGATTCTTCTTGTCACTCAAACGGGAAGAAACAGTCCTGACCGATTGAAGCCTCTCCCTACATCACAGAGATCACTGAAATAATTTCTATGTCGTGTGCTGGATGTGGACGTTATTCTTGCGCATTGTATATAATTGCTGTTTATATTTAATTGTGAATTCAGTCTGTGTGCACGCGTAGTAACGTAGCGCGGGTCAAAACGACACGCACGCGACGACGACGAAAGCAAAATCTGTCGATAGTCGCGGACGACATCAAAACCGAAAGAGTATGTATGGGATGACGAAAGAACGTTATTAAAATAGCCGAGAATATGAAAAAAAAAATGAAAATGGAAACAAAAGCCTGGAATTTTTCCTCCGAACTCATCCAAGTGACGTTTCCAAACTGCGACATAACGAATGAACCAATACGAGAAGCACTACAACTTTAAAGACTTCTTCTTAAACTACAATCGCAGATTTTGTTCTGCAGATTTTTTCATAGTTATAGATTTTCACTAATGAAAACTATGTTACAGTTTCTACAACATTATTTTTCATTTCGTTCAGGTCAAATACGTTCTACCCGAAAATAACCATGACGATGCAGTCAAAAATACTACGTCACCTTTGTACTGTAGTAAAAAATCAGAGGAACCTAACCGTTGTTCTGGATTGGTGGAGGAGGAGAATGCAAAACACGGCGATTGTATTGCTTGCAACAAAGGTACGTGTATTCCATATAATATTTGGTCTGTAATTAATTTAAATGAATATCTCTATTGAATTTGATCCCTTCAATTTTTCATACGTTCAATATTAGCTTCAGTACCTTATCTTCAGATCATGAAAATCCTAAAAGCGAGCCAAGTGAAGCAATAGCCGGACATTTTCTCGAGAAAACACCATTCCATTCCGATTATGAACGTTCTTACTATGATTCCCGAAAGCTGATCCCGGGTAAAGTACCTCATTGAATTCGAATTCCCCTCTTAGTGTTCTTATTCGTGTTTTCTTCGTTGATTTTGTTTATCTGATCTGTGAGTGATCTGTGTGTTATATCCTGCCCCGTGAATTAGAATGGTTGAGAACCCTATTATTACTGCCTGCCTTTGTCCAACAATTTTGGATAGTGATGCTTTAAAAATCACTTTTTTTTTAAATTGTGATACCTTCTATCATATATTTTCTTCTAAATATGTCAAGTATTTAGTTTTCATTAAATGTTGTTCAGCAAAACTCTAATAAAAACATAAAAAGTACTAGATCTCCAAAAATCTGTATCAAAGTGAACAACACTTCGGCTGCATAAAGTACACATACGTCCAACAACCTTTTTTTCATCTTAAAAATATCTTAACACATTCGATTTTCTAACAAATAATTTCTCATGTAAAATAAAATAACATGCGGTGTATACGATATACATATTCGATATTCACGATACTTTTGCCCGTAAATTAGGCATGACATTGACTTCAATGTTAATGCTTTGCATTATAAAATGAGATCATAAGAGAACAACTATGTGTGCTCGACCTCAAAAGGCCATGCTAATCCTCGTGCACGTGATAGGAGAACGTGCTACGGGTTGTATTAACCCCAGAACGAGTGCGTAACGTCGTCACATGTTGGACGAAGTCGTCTGGATCGAAGATAATGATAGCATCTATTCGTTACCCATGTTGCTTGTGCACATACAAGAATACCAAGATATATAGAGACAACCATCAGGATTTGATCTGAAATATATCTGAACTAAGATGTCAGTTCATTTCTCTAATCCTCGCAGGGTACGAGTGATCCAAAGAGAAGGTTTGGAAGCTCTTACCAAATTTCTGATAGAAGCGTTGCTTTTTAATCGCAATAGTATAATATAGCGTATATGTTGCAAGAAGAAAAAAACCAACACACTGGCAAATCTTAAAGTAACGATAGCAAATCATTTCCTAATAATTTTCCAAGTTTTTATAACTTACTCACCTCAATTACAATAAAAGGAATGAGGTACGCCGGATTGTCGAAGTACAGTCCAACAAGAACGCAAATAGCCACAATTGTGTTCATAACGATTAGAAAAATATCCAGCCAAAGATTCACAGAATACACGCCGAAGAACATACAAATCGAGGAAAACAAGCACAGTATGAGTGCCGAAACGGCCACATAAAACGCAGCGCGCTACAAAAGGACAGTGAAACGATGGACTCATACGGTCAACGGAATGAGCGGAGCTTTCTGGCGTTTCTGAGGAGTACGAAACAAAATTTGGAAATTATCAGACACATACCAAGATCGCTAGAAAATCCGCTCATTGTTGTTCTGAGCCAAAAACCCAAAATCTCGCAGCCTCAGAGAGAAACGAATGACTTTCTTACCTTCACGTGTACCGTGCCTTGAAAACACTTGTATGCACTGCTTGGATCATTACCATAATCGTCTTCGAATATGATTCTTGTACCTTCAAGACACAAACAGCACCGGATTTCCATGAACATTCATCGCATCTCGAATCTTTATCTGTAAGAAGACTGGATATCATCCCAGAAGAATCTGACACAATAAAAGATAGTGTTTGAACGAAGAGACAACGAAGAGCAAACAAAACTCCAAAGCACAACATAAAACCCGCCCAGATTCCTCTGTAACCACGCATAATTAGTGCATTCTAGAAAGGGTTTTCAAGTCCACTCAAAAAATTGAGCCACATCTGATGAACAGGTGCGAATTACAATGTGTGGTTGGAATTACTGCTTAATCCGCATGTTTCTTCTACGATATTTTCATCCTTTATACTACAAAAACAAAAGATAAAGTGGTTGTGGTTAATCAATCTCTTTGGGATGCGGAGATAGCGGCAAGAGGTTCTCACAACTTCAGCAAAGCAAATGTTTCGAAACTGCAAATCCCCATAAAAACCTCTCATCTTTGATAGATCAATTAATTGGTACCAGACGTGCCTGAGGGGATGAGAACATTAAGTGGATATATAGGCTGACTTCTGCAACTCATTTAACAAACCACGGTTTTGAGTCAAAGTCTGACGCATAGACGGATCCGAGAAGGACTGATCCCACGCCACTCACTTCATTCTTTCTCCTTTAACAGCAGACATAAAAACAGTGTAAACAATGGAAAAAAAAGTCCCGGTTCTTTTCTTTGCACACAAATATCTCGGACATTACTAAAACGAAACCGATTGTACCGGAGACAACGAAAAATAATTTTGGGTATACAGCAGAATGGTACGACTAATTCCTTATGTTTTTTATCCCGAAATTTTCTTAAGTCCTTTGGTAATATTAAAGTGAAAATCAACTAGCCAGTGAGCAAAGATTTCAGGAAGAAAAATTTGCTTGCACAATAAGACGAGTCACAAAGTTTCTACAAATGATCCAGCAAAATCATTTCTTGCCAGGAAAAAAAAAACTTGTCTTGTGTCACTCCATGTGGATTTCTATTGTTTGATTTGAAGCCTATTTTTGTGGATACGAACAAATGGATGAGCGAAACGATGAGGGAAATGTAACCATAGCAGTAAAAACACTCTTAAAACAACAAACAGAATACTTACCGAAATACTCTAATATCGATTACGAATGCCAAGGTTCGAATTTGCTAGAATCTTGGTGTATAGGAATGCCCTGATATCGATCGCTTATTGAATATGTATCTTGCAAAATGCGCGAACACTGACCTTCTCGCTGTTTTGATCCACGACACCTCCAGAAAAAATTATGGTAGGAATGCCGTGTTGTAACTGTAAAATCCTCGAACTGTTCTCCGAAAGAAAAATGGGTGTAAAATATAGCAAAATAGTCTAGAGATAAGCCGGACGAGTCTATCCCTTTAAAATATGACGACGATAATCCCAAAAGCAAAAAAAAAAAAAAAAAACTGTTAGCCTTTTCTGAAATCCTTACAATGTGTACTGTGTGACCTAATGCCATTCTGCAAATACACAATAGACATTCTGTATGGATTTTCCTTTTTGTCGCTAACAATAGCTGTTGTAAACAAGTTGCTGTCAGTGAAGCAAGAAAAACACGACAAATTAGAAGGATGGGACTGAACATATACATATATCTTCTTTTGTTTCTTTTTCCTTTATTCTTTTTTTTTCGTTACGGAAGATGTTGTTTGTTTTACTGTAATTAAATAGCTGAATTCAAAGTTTTTGTAAGTAATGAATTTTGTTTGAGTGACTGTAAACAAAACTAACTACAAATATCAAGCGTGGCCAATAAAATTTGTCAGAAATTTTGTTGGGATCAGCTCTATTTTTTCTCAAGAAAATGCGACAACTTTCTTTGGAAAAAAAAAACTTTAAAAGGCATACTTTTAGTCACTAAAATCTTTTAGCATATTCAATTTTTCACACAGTCCCCATCATACTTTTGATAGAAGCGGAAGATAGTTTCGGTTGTTCCCAAATTTTGAATTATTAAGTTATTTAATTAGTTAAATTACTAAGCACAGTATCAGAGCACGCTGTTACTTCTACTTTTTCAGGCAAATCAAGACGGAAAAACTTTTACTAGTGAAGTTACAGAGTACCTGATCTTTGCTGCAAAGCTACAAGACTACACTGCAAAAAAAAGAAGTACTGCAAAAATATTGTTTTTTTTTCGAAAATCCTCGTTCCTTTAAGGAAGAATTACGTATCAACGTCTCATTTACGTAATGTAGCAGGATATGAGGAGGGAACAAGAATTAACTTACTACACATCTGTGCCGAATGAACCAGAAATGTTTAGATAGAGAAGATTACTATGTGACACACCGTGTGAGCGTACACACGTTGACATGCCGAGTTATTTCAGGAAGAACGAGGAACTCCATGAATGCAGTATATTTTCATATCACAACATAAAATGTTAAATCTTTTCATTCATAATCAAAAAACTGCTAATTATTCTAAATCACTGGCACTCTTAGAAATTACTAACACTTTTACAGCTGTATAATAGTAGTCTAATGCAGTAGAATAATAGAAAAATTGATTGGTACAGAGCTGAATATTAGAATTGCTAACACTTTTACAGCTGTATAAAATTGCGTTAATTTCTAAATCTAAAAATGGATGAAGAAAATCCAACAAACTCTGATTGGACAGGATTCTGCCGAATACTTAATGAAATCAAATTTATGTTTTATGGCAGAATTTTCACAAAAACAGAACCACCAAAGGTAAAATATGTAAGAGGACAAAATACGGGGCATAGGTGACACAGGAACTTTTTATGAAAAAAAAGCTGATGAATTTAAAAAATGTAGTTTTTACTTCAGCCACCTCAAACAGTGAGAAAATTGTTTCACAATAAGAATTCTGGTGTCATTTCAATGAATTTTTCTTAGAGAAAAAGAGAGAAAATAAAGCATATGTATATTAGCCAAATGTTCATTGAACCACTAGTGATAGCAGATAGGTAGTGAAAGAAATAATGTATTTTATTTGAAAAAAATACATTGAATTGTGAAACACTTGATTAGGAGAAAATCATAAGCGCCTCGCAACTGAATTAATCCTCCCTAACTAACAAAATCACTGAACGATTAACCCCTCGGTCGTTTCAACTTTAAGGAGTTTATTAGACTAATATCCAAGAATATGGAAACCTTCTCAATTTTACTAAAATTAATCCTGGTAAAAAAGGGAAACTGTATTTGCAATAGGTAATATATTTCTATGAATTCTATTGAAGGAGGATTAATGTAAGGAAGATAGCGTATAAGTGAGATAGAAATAAATTTCAGGAGCCCGTTTTAAGCCTGTCCAGCTCATGAAATTGTGAGTTATAAAAGCTGGCAATTAAGCGAGTTCAAACCTAACGATGTTTTCTCGAACACACAGCGATACAGCTCACAAACATTCTCCTCATCGTTAGCAACTCATTTATTTTCGTCCAAACATCTCAGCAAGAAATAAACGACGACCTTTGAGAACAAATCATTCAAGTTAATGGAAAAAGAGAACGGATGAAATGAAGAAATGAAGAAATTGTTGCCATCATGAAAGAATTTTAGTGTAATGATCTATAATGAGCCGAAAGTGACCAGGAAGATTGGCAGTGCCGTCGTCAGTATTACACTTTCGTCACCGTCATTAATTAGGGACAGGTCCAGCTGATACGAACACGCATATTTTAAAAATGATGAAAAGAAAAGCTGCTGAGATTATGGAACAATTTTGAGAAAAAACTTTAAAAAGAATAACTGTGCATATTTTTCAAAAATAAAAAAAATAACTGTGCGTATTTCCCAAAGACTATTCGGTCTCTTTTCTGATTTGAAGATACGTCGATAGATAATAGTTGCTAATAACGATTATAAATTATGGAGCATGGTGAAGCGACATTTCCATAAATGAAAAAGATATCCTTCACAAAAAGAAGAATTTTTTACGATAGATCTCAATTTGCTCCTAAGAAGCACCAAAAAATTGCTTCCTCAGAATTCCTTAACAGTGCAATCTATATGAACAAACCTATATTTATATGAAAAAAATAGAAAAGATATTATCTTGAATTATTTTAAAGACATTGCATATCCAGCAACATTCATAAGTTAATCGCGAATAATCGTAAACTCGAGATTTTGACGAGGCGCTGTACATCTTCTTCTGGAGTACTTTGTTCTAAGGGGAATAGTTAGGTTAAATTAATCTACAACCGTATTTCCTCCAAAGGGATCAGACTTGTGCTTCCGAGAATCCACTCATTTCTATAGGAAGTTGCTGAGACTCGGTCTCGCTAAGCATTTACCACACAAAAATCTACTGCGTTAACTTTTCACCAAATATTATTACTTGTACAGCGAACTCTTCGAGGTAATCCTGAATGTTATACTGGAAAAGCCGAGCGCTATCTAGTCAATGTCATTGAACAAGTGTTAACACATTTCCGATACTTGTCCTTTGTGTTGTGATGTGCAGTGGAAGTGAGCAGAGTGAAAAAAAAATGGATGCGCTTAATTTCATCCTAAGTCGACAGCTTGAATCATTTCACAAGAAGCCTAAACAGCTTGCCGAACAAGTTTACAACGTCTACACCTGTCGTGAAATTCGAAACCCCACACCAACAAAACAGCTATTGATTGCGGATGAAGGCGTGTGATCCTTGTAGTCCAAGCTCAGTCATCCACAAAAAAAAAATGTCGCATTCAGAACAGTTGTTGTTAAGGAGTTTACAGCCGCTTTTTGAAATTATTAAGGTAGACAATCACACAAAGGTAAAACATCAACTTTACAGTTGATAGTGGACGCCCCCGGGGATCCCCGAGCACATTCTTAAAAGTCACGAGAGGGATAGATCCGTTCGAGACCGATATCGCCCTGCTGTCACAGATCACCGCTATCTTCTTCTCAATAACAATGATATATAACGACTATTAAAAATCCAACTGCAGTACAGACCTTTAAGAGTTACGGTAATGATGCGCAGATCAAAGGAAACTGAAGAATCCATCGACTTTCTCAGATCCACAAAGAAGCGGCGCTTATCAAGAAGAAGAAGTGCCTACCTTTCATTATATCTCAACCAACTCCGCAAGCACAGTAAAGGCTGGATACACGTCCGCAAAAATTCAAACGTTACTGGATTGAAATCAAACGTGTTGGTGGGTCCTAAACAGATTGATAAACACCAACAAATTTACCCAGTCTATTTTTTATTTCAACGAGCAAATCCGAAGTGAAGAATTTTTCTTCTTTTTCCTTTTCAATTATTACTCTCTATAATCTCTCTCATGCCATTACAGTATACACAGCATACGTGTATAAAAAATAATGAATGTATATAATATGCATGTATTTGTATAAAATAAGACAATATATTAATGGTAATGAACGGTAATCGAAAAATAGCAGAACACAAAAAAGAAACATAAAAATCAGCAAAAGAGCTACAAATCTATAAATTAAAGATAAGAATGGTGGTAACATGATGCAAACTCTAGAACAATCGACATAATCCTTGATTAAACTATGCATCCTGAATATCAAGATACGATCTACCACATAATAGAAGTCATAATGAATCTACGATGATAATTCTACATTTGAAACAATACCTAATGAATGATATAGCTTCGCTACGATATCCATAGAAAAATGTGAACATAGCCAGAAAGAAGTGTTGTTAAAATCAATGCGAACAAGCGATGAACAGAATTGATTGGCGGTAGATCAAATATGGGGAGCCTATTTACGTGAGGTTACGACATATTTGTACAGGATATTAATCTTCACTAGATTTCTTTTTAATTTTTATTCAACGTCAAGGCCTTTAGCTTACACAGATGTTTTTATTCTCAAAATACTTGGGATCTACAGACTGATAATTAATCAGTCTAATTAAAACTGAACTAAAAAGAATTAAAACTGTACCGCTCTCGTAGCAGATGCTACCGCTGGGTATGTAGGTTCTAATGCGAGTTTTTCACTTATAAGAAACTTTATTCATCACGGACGTTTTTCATCATTCCATCTTGAACAATTCTCGTACGAAATGAATACAGTTGGACTTCGATATTGATTATTGCTGCAGTCTTCGTCCCGTCTCCGGACTTCTCCGGCATTTCACCGCCGTCAACAGAATTCCGAATTTAAAGGTTACTTCAGCACTTCAGTTGAAGAAGCCTTAATATTCCGTAGTTGTCCATCGGCAGTTTATTTAAAGATATCACTCCACGAATCTCTGGGGTGGTGCGGGTTTTAGGTGGGTCATGCCTATGCGGGGTCTTAGATTATGGGAGGAGGGTGATTCCGTCCATTTCTTCCTAATTGCCGTAAAAAAAAAACGGCCCAGAAGATGAGGCGTGTGCACAACGCTGGCGCGCTCCAATCGAACTCGTTGTAGAAAATAACGTCCCGGAACGCTCGAAGCCGCATCTTCTGGCCGTTTTTTACGGCAAGTAGGAAGACATGGACAGAATCACCCTTCTCTCCATAATCTACGATCCCGTATACGAGTAGTCCACCTGAAATCCGTACCACCCCAGATTCGTGGGGTGATGCCTTTAACTACTCGCACACCTATCGTTTTCTAGCATTTGAATTTATTTGTTTATTTTACTTATTTTATTCTTATTTATTTCATTTGCATTTATTCATAAGCCTGTTCTTTCCTGAAAATACGCATGTTCAACATGTTTTCGCCTCGATATTTGTACTGGATATTCTTACACTGTAGAAATTCACGCTTCAAATCCTCGTCGTTCCATTGATGACGGAAAATGATTATTCGGAGAATAAGCTTCCCAAACGCCGACTGTATCCATATTTAAAAAAGAGTTTTGTTAACTTCTAGGTATCATCTGAGGAGAATCACACTATTACATGTTTAATTATTTTAATTCACTGCAATTACAAAGAAAAAATAGAATAGAATAGAATGGAATAAGTAAAAACTATAGATTTTAATGACACTCTTCACAAGGAGCGTGGTGTACACAACATAAAAGCGTCTTCGTTTCCAAGGAAGTAAGGATCTGGCATTACTCATATGTCGTTGGGTACTGTACACAGGGCTAGTGATGTCGAAAGAACTATCGTTATTCACATTGAATTCAAAGAAAATGTTGTGTGCGCTGTGAAAAGGCGTGATCAGCACCGTGGATGATACCGAGAGCGAAGATATTCTTCTGGAATGCTAGAGGGAAGGAAGAGAAAAGAAATTATTTGACAATAACTATTACATATACCATATTACTACCATATTATACTTGACAGTGGTAATAATATGATGCCGATGCGATGTGTACTCCCAGTGTTTTCAAACAAACAGATTGTGCCTCTTTATTTTTTGAAAGTTTCTTGTATACAGATACTAAATACAAAGTAGATAAGATCCATGGTATGAAATAGCACATCTCATCAAATATTGAAAACGCATCCTAAAATCTCGGACCTAGGATAACCAAAAAACGAAATCAACTTTACCCATACTTGAACAACATCGCAGCAACTTCGAAAGATGAAAAAACCATGCGCTTCAGAAGTACAAACTAAATAAATACAGGAAAAAATATCGCCAAAGAGCATACAAACGAAAAATTCTCAAATAGAAGGCGGAATTACAAGTGGTGAAAATGAAAACAGGTAGTATTTTCACTAACGCTCAGCCAAGATCAAATCAAGAAGAAGATCACAACAATCAGCGTTTCGATCAGGGACCAACTCCATTAAGTAATCGAAAACAACTAACACATGATACAGATGAAGTTCCCCTAGTCGATTTATCGGCACGTCTCGTGAAGCGCGTTTTTCAAATTGCGGAAGTCGAAGATGAGTGGAGGAAGGAAATCTTTCATAACTTTTCTGAAGTAAACTATTTACGTCAAAATTGAAAGCTCTACGAAGCCCATTCACGTGGCTCATACTCACTTGCAATTTCTACAAGTTGCCTCAAACACATGCTGGAACTTCCCGAATGCGCTACTGAGTTGGTGAAGCGTTTGGGCAGTCCTGAAAACAAATTAAATTCAGCTATTAAAAAAATTCGAGTAAATTGCTGGGTCAGAACTTACCATCGGAATTCCTGTGTGTTTATGGTTTGCATTAAGTGAAGATTCGCCTGAGTGGTGAGTTTCTGATATACAATGTACTGAGATGGCTTAGTCAAATCTACCTAAAGTAAATCCATAAAGAAAAATAAGCAAGGAGCTTTCCGAGCGTTCTTCACTGATATCTAATAATCTTTTGACGTCAGTTAACAGGTACAGAACTACGCCGTATGATTTTTTTATTTCGCTGAATAAGCAGCTAGAAGAGTGGCCGGAAATGCAAAAACGATTTCAAAATTTGATGCGTTAGTGTAAAGTAACGGGCAGCAGAAAACGCAGTTAAATAAAAGAAGTGTTGAACTGGCAAACAAAACTAAAGCTTGAACTCATATTCCTCACCCTTTTCTCGCCAAGATCTGTGTAAAATGACCATTCCTCATGTGGAGCAACAAATAACATTTGCTCAATAACACCGGCATTTTCTACCATCAACATTTTTTGAGTGAAAACAATTTGCTTCTCAAAGAGAACACCAAATCGCAACTGAAAACAAAGGATAAGCAGGCATTAACCAGTGAATTGAAGAGAGAATTTAATAGTGTCTGAACAGTTCCAACCTCAACAATGCTTCCCACGGCCGTTCGTTCAAGGAATGTTGGAAATATCCCCGTTTTATTCTTCAATAACTCTTTCTGGAACTGAAAAAAAAGCCGTTATGGTATGGTCAAAAATAGTTGTCGATAAAAAACCACAAATACCTGAGCAAAAGCTGTCTCAAACTGTGCATGAGGTGACATACCAGTTGCCCAATGTGAGCATGACAGAGGCCGAGGGACAATACATGAGGGACGGCGACGTTGAAGTCGCAAAAACTCGCCCAAGTACACGTATGTTTGCTTTAAAAAATTATTGTGAAAAGAATAGAAATTTCTTCTTAGTCTAAGAAAATGAAATTTAGCTTACGAAATTCCCTTCATTCCAATTCTCACAATCAATCATAGACTCTACGGTTTCCATGATTTGTACATCCTGTTGTTCCTCCTATGAAAAAAAAAAACAACAAATCTTGTCCAGTAAGCCATAGAAAAATCCGCAAAATGGTTTTCTTATGCTCATTTTAAGTGAACACATACCTGAAATACTGCCCTTAGTCGATTGAGAGGTTCAATTTGAGGTAGTTGATTAGGTAGTCCTTTCGCATAACTTTCAAGATTACTGTACAAATACATATTGAGTTATCACATTTTGATGTTTTTTTTTTTGAAGATGCAAGTCAAAAGGACAAATAAACAATTTCTTACTCGAAACAATCTCGGAATTCCTTATCCACTCGGTCTATTCTTCGAAAATATGCGTGCCATGTCTCTCTCGTTGGAGGTGATGAGTGAAAAAGAAGATTATGAAGGCGTGTTACACGATTTCTCAGTTGCCGAAGAAGAACAAGACCTACACATAAAATGCATAAAAGAGACTATTAATGAAAATAACATGGTATTGATAGAAGAATAAGAGAATACTTACAGTTGTTACTACGTTGTAATACTCCTTCGTATTGCTGAGATGCTTGCGCACTGCTGCTTCCCATACCGAAACAAAATCCTTACAGTTACAGTAACACCTCCAAAACTTTTCGACTACGATTTTAAATCTATATCAGTTAAATTTTCTCGTATCCTATTTATCCTTCCCATAGCTAAAGTATAGTAGGCAAGGTATGACAGTTTACTAGTTTTTTTTTTGAATATATTTAATTCTACAACTGTCGAAAATAAATAAATGTAGAATTCTAAAATTTCCCACAAAGGCTTACTAAGTGATTCTCGCCTTCGGCAATTACAGAGCAAAACCATCAAACAATCCGAATTCGTCTCCATAAATTAATTGTAAGGCTCACGCACGAACAATGATCCAGAAAAAACATTTCTCACATGAGTGCTTAGCTAACTTAAGTTTCGATGGTGGTAATTTCCTACCAGACTAACTTCTTATCAAGGATATTACATCAGGACTGAAAATGACTAAATGCTGCGAATAATACCGATTTACCAGGATATCGCGGCCACTCCCTCAGCTTCCAGGATGTCAAACTCACAATTATAAATAACTTAAAGACTTTTTTCTGGAAACCTCGTCTTTTTTCATCTTTCTCCGGTAGTGGTGCAAAACTCCACAATTTATCCTCCACACGTAGGAATGTAAATATTCATGGAAACATCAAATCCAATCAAGTATTCACAGTTTTATCACAAAGCTCATATTTTATTTAAGGGAAACTGTACTCGAAAAACGTAAGAGAGCAATAGCACGAAGGAGGAGAGTGAAGATGTGCCTAGGACCAAAACCATGATATAATTTATTCTCACTATAACAACAAACAATTCATGAACAAATAATATTATTAATTCAGCTAATACAACCGTATCGTACAAGTACGGCCGTAACGATCACAATCAGTTGCATCCTTGGCATTTGTGTAGAAATGAAACTCATCATCACGATACCTCCCTACGAGGAATTAACAACCTGCCTAGAAGAACCACAAGTCACACCGTCAACCTTGACACCACCCAGAAAAAAATAAGAAAAAAAATCTAGTACCAACGGCAAAAAAGATGACACGATCCGAAATCAGACAAAATAGAGCAGATTTCACTGATAAGCGATACGTATATAGTTTCGTTTACTAACATTTCGAGAGAACTCAGCACAGAACTAACCCAACACCCAAGCGGTGTTTCGATTATCCAAACGTCAAATTTCACAGAGTGAGGAGGATCGACTAGTATGTGATTCTCCACCTGTTTTCAACTTCGACGTTGACAATCCTTCGAAGGGGTGAGTTTGAATCCAAGCTAACATCACTGTGCCGGAGAAACTTCTACTCCATGCACAGTCGGATTCGCTTGGCCGCTGAATGGATCTACCGAATCACTAGCATCATCTGAAAAATATAATAGAGTTATAATTGAACTAATGTGATGTAAATTAACTTCTATATATGATGCAGAAAGAGTAGATGTGGAACACAACTTTCTTGCAAAGGTAAACCAAAACTAACGGGTCAAAAATGAGTAACGAAGCCATCATCAATAGCTTGTCGCTCAACTTTCAAAAACCAAAAACCGATAATTTGCAGGACTTACCAGGCATAGTAGGAATAAATCCGAACTGTGTAGGAACTGGCATGGCCGTGATTGGCGCAGCTGGTGTTGGTGAAGCAGCACCATTCGTTGCTGCCTGATTCAAAGGATTGAAATATCGAGAACCTGAAATGATATACAGTAGAAATCTCTGGAAAAAGTGATGAGTTCTAACAGCAGACATCGCCAAGATTACCTCCGCTTGTACGAGCAGCACGGAGTCCACCCGAACTGGAGTTGTTAGTGGCCAGGCTATCCATTTTAGGTGGCGGGGCAGCTGCCGTCTCTTCCTCAACGCCAGCGCCCACGTATCGGCCTTTTACGGGATCCCAAACAATCTGCGTTACATTAAATTTGAGAACTGACGCAATTTCTACCACCATATACATGGAGGATTTCAACTCACCGTAGGTTTACTATCATCAGGCAATATCATTTCGTTTCCACTAGGAATAGCCTTCAATAATTTCTCCTTCATATTTCCGAAAAATCCCTTAGACCCTTGATTGGAGCTGCTCTTCTAGAAAAACCGAATTATTCGGGAACAAAATAAACGATTTGTAATAAATTCTTTGTATTGGTGAATTAGAACTTTAAGATTCGAATCCGGTAATCCGTTCGGTTGCGAAGATGGTGTAGCTCGCGGCTGAGATTGAGCTTGAGTTTGAGGTTGAGGCTGAGAAAGATGTGTAACCTTTTGTGACATTTGTGGAGGCTTAAAAAAAAGATATGTTAAGAAAAGCCAGTGATTTTTGAATATAATGCAAAAAAAGAAGGTACAAGGGAAATAAATTCTACTGACTATTAATGTATGTTCCATTGCACCATTCAATTCAAACAGACACTGTTAGAATCAGTAAAATTCAGCTACTGTTCCGAAATTGAACTTATAAACATAGTGAAGGTGCTATTCACAGTAATGCAGCTTTTAAAAATACAAATAACAATTTGAACTACTCGATTTGAGAAGAAAAAAGAAAATCTGAAACCATACCACAGTCATTTGAGGAGTATGAGAAAGATCCGGCATTGGTGGTGGGACCGGCGATACACTTTCAGCATGTTGATTCTAAAACAGAACCGATTGGCATCATTTTTTTTTACAAATAATTCAACAATAATGAAAAGGTCAAAACAAATATTCACCATAGTGCGAACGGGTGTACTCTCCGCTGTTGAACGTACGCTGGTGTCATCCGAATTGGTGAATGCTTCATCCATGCTCCCTTGTCGTCTTGCTGCTACATGTGATGACATTGTGAGAGGTGAATACGCATCAGCGGAATATGGATCAATTGTCTATAAGAGGTATAACTCTGTTAAACGCATCAATATATGATTATGCTTTCTATTAACTATCAACAAATTCAAATTATTTACATATACTTGCTGGCTGGCATTGCTCTGAGTACGCGAACGTGAAACAGGTCCATCGTTGTCTTCCATCGCAGAGTTCGCGACAGATGGAGGCGCTACTGGACTCATCTGAAGAGGATCTTGCCGTTGAGCATGCCAGTCGCGAGCTTCGGCGGCAAGCGATTCAGTTCTCGACCTGAATCAGGGTAAGCGTTAGGTGAGAAGACAAAACCTTCATTTGCTGGTGACCTCAAACACTTGATTCTATGGCTACTACCGCAGAATATGCGCATATATAGCTTCAATAATAACACCAAATTCTACTTCATTCTACAGTTTCAAAAAAAGATAACTCCATATGCCACTGACCTTCGTGTTGACGAAAGCTCCGGCTCAGGAGCCGTGATAGCTTCCTCTGTACGTACATCAGGTTGGGTGCTGGTTTGCGTGTTTTCATACTGAAACGTTAGGATTCGGAAAGGAAATAAACTGTGGGAAAAAACGCGTACAGGAGAGTGTGGAACAGGTGGGGCTGATTGCTGAGTTGTTGAAGTATCTGTGTGTGGCACTTCGCTAGATTGACACTGTTCCTTCTGTTGGATCATGGCACGCAAGCTAGGAATCCACGACGTTTCCCAATCACCAGCGGATGCAGCGAACCGTAATCTAAAGTAAGACCGCAGAACTGATCAGAATCGAGACAAAACTAGTCACCTAAGAATTCTGACTCCTTACCTATCAGCTAAGTCACAAAGTTCTACAAGTTCTCGCGTAGACAGTAGATGACAGTAGTTCCAGATGGAACGAGCTATTTCCATGCAGTATCTACAGAAATGCAGACAAGGTATACAATGAATCGACAAATGATTTACAAATATTGTCTATAAAGTAGCAGTATCAATGGAAAATGTGGAATTTCGCAGGAATAGACCTGAATGCATCCGTGGCAAAGCCTCCAAATTCCGCTATGAGGTGCGCGTACTGTATGCGTCTTCTTTGATACTCAACAGATTCGCCAAGTGGAGAATATGCATTGGCATCAGAGAGTCGTATGGCGTAATCGAAAATTTCAGTGGCATGGAGATCCGTGAGGGAGAAGCTGAGATTGAAAATCTAACGTTATTTGACAAATGAAATAACGGGTATGCACGTACCCATAACGACACTGCATCGTTTCGTACTCATCATCCGGAAGTCCACTATGGATCAACGTAATATGCTGACGTGACACTCCATCATCGGGGCTGAAACGATTATCAGGGAATTCCAAATTAGAGGAATGATTAATTTCTGGACTTACTTTGCTTCAAGTGTCTTGAATGGGTTAACCCCGGCCAATACAGCAACAGCCAAGAAGCAAAAATCTGCTGCGTTATTATAATCCCTCTTCGCAAGAACCTTCCCGAGGTCGTAAACCTGTAACGAATAATAGCGGTGTATTGAAAGGCATTTCACAACAAAATGTACAGGATAAGGAACATACAGACTCCATAGCTTCTTGAGTGGAAAGATTTGCAAGGACAATCGCGGCATGTGTCCGCCAACATCCCGAGTCATCGCTGGTGGGATTCATCTGCAGTAGAAAAACACTTACTGATCTCCTTCTGAAGAAAATCCAAGTATCCAAAAACTTACAAGAATCGGGACATGTTTCTTGGTAGCTACTGAGACGAGTGTCACTACAGGATTATATTGCGGTCTGGTGGCAAGGAATCGCTCCTCGATTTCGATAAGTTTTGCTACGTCATTCGATAATAAGCGCCTAGCCAGAATCATAGCA
Organism: Necator americanus; assembly: GCF_031761385.1. Taxonomy (NCBI): domain Eukaryota; kingdom Metazoa; phylum Nematoda; class Chromadorea; order Rhabditida; family Ancylostomatidae; genus Necator; species Necator americanus. Next base: position 1,186,473 of record NC_087376.1, read on the forward strand.
TCGGCATACAGCCCATCACGGATCGCACTCTCGATCGCTTCCTGAATAAAGTATTCGCTTAGGAAATGAACCTCAATTTGCTTCAAGTGCTACTTACACAAACGTGTCCTCCAAGAAGTAACTCGGTGAATCGATCATAAGCCTTATTATCTGAATGCCCATGGTTTCGCATGGTAGAGATGGCTGTGGACGCGCTCTCCGTTGGTGTGCTGTTCTTTTCTCGATGAGAATGATGGTGGTGCGTAGAAGAGGCTTCTCTGTATGGAGCAGATCCAATCTCCACCAGAAGACGAGCAACATCTGGCCCTGTCACCCGCTGAAAAGAAAATGAATTATACAGTAACCTGCACCAAAAAAACTTTGAGGTAGAAGCACGTACACCCTGCTGTTGCACGATAATGCCCAGCAACTGCCAAATCAACAAACAATCGATGACGTCATTATCACGTGGATTCTCAGAGGCGACCTCACAACTTTTAATACGTTTAATTTGGCGTTCAATGTACAGGCGAACAGAATGAGTTGGAGTTTGGCCAATGAGGAGCGGACCTAGAAATGGAATGAGGATATCAGTCCAGCAGAAAAAAAAAAACATTCACAAAACCTTTGAATGTTTGGGCGCAATCAATCAGACGCATCGTGTGAGAATCAGTAAGCGCTGTCTTGATGTCATCGATCTGTACAACCGACACGGACAAATCCGGATGGACCTTCACCATTTTCCCGCCAGCACCGAACGTGATAAATGCATGTGGCACGCGATATTTTAGAGGAGCTTAAAGTGAACCATGAAAAAAAAATAAGAACAACCAATGAATCTGAAGCAATTACCTCGCTGGCTAGACTCTATGCTCAGAATGTCTGAAGTTCGGTCATCGTGATTTTCATCCATGCTGGCCCTTTCACTCATGCTGAAAACAGAAAAGTGATAGGATATGATCGAATAACCTATTTAAGTACCCAAACAGAGGAACCCAAGCATGTGAACTTATCAAGAAGATACAATATTCAGAGGACACATTAAAACTGGCAAGATAGCGAAAGGAAGGACGGATCCATACCTTGCGTCGATAACTAAAACTGTGTCGATAGATTTTTCCTTCAAGTAGCATTTCTCAAAAAGCGCACATTTGCGCTTATTATCAACAATCAGATACGTGGTTCTTCGAAAAAGAACTCGTCTCGACAGAATGGTACAAATCCTTTCCATCCTATCAGAAACACCGCTATTCATAGACTTTGAATGAACTTACAAAGATGGAGCAGAAATAGTTCTCAAAATCAGACGCCGTGGTCTCTCCCCGAGGGGGACAAAGTCGGGATTTTTTCTTAACAATTATGAATAAATATAATTTGGCTAAAGTATAATAAATATGACTAGATTCGACAACGTTATATTGCTGACTTTTAATCGGTTAGTGTGTCTTGTAGCCATATGCGATGGGTTCACCTCAACAAAAATCTGTTCCTGTTCAAGGAGTCGTTTTCGAATCACCATAGAGTTTATTATAGGCGAGAAAAGATGACTACCCTAACAATCATGAGATTGAAAGGATAGAGACGTGAACAGCCACCTCTATTTCAAGCCAGATAGAAGGAACCATTCTAGCTTTTGTCGCTTCGTTACTGAGTCAGCACAATCAGAAACTGTAGGTAAATTCAACAGACAACAATTGCAACATTATCACTTACCCATCCACACTTTCCCGTTCATCGCTGAACAACTGGCGTTGACTAGCTTCGTATGCTTTCTGTGATTCGGCCAGCTTCTTCGTGAGATATTCTTCTTGCATAGACTTGCATATCTGCACACATCAAATTGTTGAACTCTAAAAAATAACGGGGAAAAATAGATAACCTAATACGCTACCTTCCATAGTGCCATATTGTCGGGGTCACCATCGCAAGTGTATTTGAAGTACTCGCGATTAAACTTGCGATGGAAATCGCCCAAATCGTTGTATTGTTTTTTGTAAACAGCCACATAAAATAAATAGGCAGCCTTCTCAATCGGTGGCAGTCGGTGATACTCGGGTGGTGGAGGTTCGTTGACGAGAATTGAGCGAACACGGGCCTGAAAGAAAAGAGTTTGGTCCAGCAAACACTATCCATTCACTAACTGTTTCCACTCTACGCATTTATATGGGTTCTACTTCATAAAACAAGAGAATCTGAGAAAGTGATCAGATTCTGGAACTCCACCTTCCGTATGTACCCATCCCTACCTACCTTAACATCCTTAACAATATCTAGTTTGATAAGCAAAATGAATAAAAAGAAGAGCAGTTGTGAAGAAGTAAGAAGAATTAGAAGTCGTAAGTACGGAGGATAATAATACAATAAACAAACCTGATCGAGATGGATAGCACCAAAATAGTACATCTCCTCGCCGATGGTGAAGGGATCCAAGGCTTCACCAGGAGCATATCGTCCCTGGAACAGATAATAGTATAGAGCATTAAACATAATCACAAAGGAAATATCTACTTTTCGGGTATATTTCCTCATCTCCTCTTCGCTGTCTCCTCTCTCCGGATCATCAGAATCAGTTCCCTCAGACACACTGCTATGAGCATCATCATAAGCGTCATAGTAACCATATCGTCCACCAGATCGTTGGAATCTAGAGAGATGAAGAGAACGTTTAAAAAAAGACGAAGTGAGCAAAAAAAAAAGAATAGCGTTCACAATTGCAATGTAAGGAATTGCGTGTGCAAAAAAAAGAAAAAAAAAAACAGACATATTTTACGGGAAAATGCAGTAATGAACAATTCGACTTAGCAACAACTAATAAACTGTGCGAGCGATAAAACAAATGGTACTCAAAACTGATCGAACAAATTAGTTAGTTTAAGTTTTCATTCTTTTTTCTTAAATTATTTTTCATTTCGACATTACCTTTCCATAGCTCTCGCATCATACGATGATAACGGCCGACGGCGTTCTTTGTACATATGCGACTGTTGAACATAGTATTCCTGAGGATGATTAGCACCCATAGAACCATGTGCTGACCGACGGCCAGAAGGATAATGTCTGCAAATTTCACGTTTTAACTTCAAAAAGTGAATGTAAAGAAAAAAAAATACTGTTATATGTAATACCCAGGATATGGTTTCGATGCTGTGTAAGCTCTAGGTTCATGCTGTTCGACACCCTCAGAATACTCAGGTTTTGCTCGACTGCTGGGACGGCTAAGACGGCTCAGCCGCGACCTTCACAAAATAAAATAGCAATCAAGGTGAAGAAAACGGCCAACAAACGAAAGGAAAACTAGCTACAACTCTAATAAGAAACATTCTGTACACGCACCGTCTCGCTGCATCCACGAAATCATCACCGTAAACAGCAGGACGATTTGAGTCAAACGACAAATTCAAAAGGGGATCCGGATGTGAAAACAAGGAGTCATTACCTAAAATATACAACGATTATCACACATTCAAATTGAACGTGAATAAAAAACACGACGATCACTAAAGAAAGAAAACTTTCGCAGACCTTCTTCAGTTTTACTGTTGTACAACATGGAAGTAGCACCAGAACGACCTTGAGTTCCGTGATTTTTTGCTACTGCCAAAACGGAACGACGACCATAGCTGTAAAATAATAAAGAAATTCGAAATAAACGAAAAGAAAAAAGAAAAGAAATAATACGCTGGCGAGTGCGGCCTTGAGAGGTAGTCTGTTGGGATATCACTGGGGATAAATTCGTCGCTGCTGGTGCTACTGCTCGGTACAACTTCTCTTGCTAGTCTCAAATGTCGTCTTCGATAGTTTTTGCGCTTGTTCTGGATGTACATCCCTGACGAATAGAGTGGACGATGCATGGATGCAGCTAACGGGCGCGACTGGGAGGCTTTGCAGCCGGACTGCGCTACTCGCGAGCGGAACGGCCGCGCCGAGCTCGCGCGCGACTCCCCTAAGCCATGTATTGATCGAACGCACCAAGAAAGTTAAACATTCTAATTTCTTGTTGCATAGTGAAATAATACTGAAAATATATTAGAGGAACAAGAATTCTGAATTTTATGATGTCAATCATTTAATTTCAACGTGAGTGCTAAATTCTCTTGAATAAATCAATGTCTAGACAAGCACGAAATAAGCACATTATAAAATCGCAAATTAATTTTGTGCTTGCAATTGTATTTAAGTGCTATATTAATGGGACCACTATCTCTATTAAGGCGAGTGTAATGCAACCGGACTGTCGATGGTTCTGAAATCATCCTTGCGCAACCAAGCTTTTCATTCATTCTATCGGGGCCGATTAATTGGTAGCAGACGGGAACGCGAAGGGACAAGGAAATCGTTAAGTTTTTGTAACGATCGCATGTGATTTCATTAACATTAAATCCTCTGAAAGATTCTGAATTAAAGTAGGACGTGTTTGCGAATCCTAAAGGGGTTGATCAATACCAATTTCTTTATCCTATAACGTTTATCGACGTTTGCAACGCAGAAGCAGGTAGGAAAATCAGAGATTGGGACGAATAGAAATATAAGCATCCTCTCAAGCTCTGTTGCATATGAAATGTCAGCACGAATCCTTTAAATATTTGCTGCAGACCTATTCGCAGCGTTCGCCATGAGTGGATTTCCTGTTCGCGATGACGATCGGAATTCGCTTCGGGATGGCTCGACTCGATATTGATCCAAACGACCCATAATACCAGAGAAGCTAGAAAAAAGAACCTATACATAGTATTAAGCGCAAGATCTAGCAAATGTTGCCACGTACTGCTCCTTAAATTTCTTGTAGCGGCTCTGAACACTTCGTCGTTCCGGACCATTCCTGGTGGAAAGAGAGCCGGTAGTGCTGTCGCTCTGGTCGGCTGCTGCAGCTGATGCAGAATGGGGGTTCGCTTGATTTTGATGATCCTCGCATTCTCTACTAGAAGTTTCGCGGTCTTCAATCCTTCAAAAAAAAAAACATGGCTTTAATCGATCAGGCCGAAATGTACACGAGGAAATTCTGTGGCAAATATCAAATAACTGCACTATGTTTAGAAAGATATTGAAAACATCGTATGACTGTAAAATTCTAAACACGTGTACCTGGGGTATATGGTCTTCGCATCTTTGTTCGTTTCTTCGGGACCCATTGGAGTACTTGTCGCTTGAACAGTCACCGGACTTAGAACACTTTCTGCAGTCCTGGGCTCAGGCGTGGCAGCGAGTGGTTCCTGCGTCCTTTCGGAGCTTTGAGTGTTAGACTCTGAGGGAACGCCAACAGCAACAGACACATCAGGATCGTCTTCTTGTGTTTGTTCATCATCGTTCATTTGAAGTTGAGTCGAAGAGTCAACGGGTTCAGAGTAAGATGTACTTGTCTAAAGTAAATCATAGTTTGGAGACTACAACAGGCTGGTGTTCCCGTAAAAATCACGGTAGTGATGTGAACTTAGCAATGTGGAATGGAGGGAACCAAAACACTCACCGTCACTCCGTCAACTTGTGATGGCATTTGAACAGCTGGTGCAAGGGCTACAGGAGGTGGCACAGTTTGCATTGATTCTGGCTGTAAGAAAGCAGGATACAGGACGAGAAAATCACCAAAATTCTCGATACATTTTGAAAGCTTTAGATCTACCTCTGGTCGTAACGGAGCAACCTGAGCAACAGCCGGCACATGATCTTGAGATCGACTGGCATCTTCTAGAAGAAGAGAACTTGAAAGTTGACTTTGTGACACATAAAGATGATAGATTGTGACAAAATCCATTAAACTGGATAGAGACTATCAGTTTGATTATCAAGAAGCAATTTGTTATCTTAAATGAGGGGAGCATCTACGGAAAATAATGTTTCCCATTTGTTTTCTTCTCCACACAATACCTCTCCTGCATAAAAATTAATAAGCAGCGAGCGATCGTACTCCTTGGTAGAAATAACAAGCCATAGTGTGAAACTGTTTCGACGATGTGACTGATATGTAGCTACGCGACAAATTCACAGACTTGAAAGTGAACTGCTCAGCGAGGAACAGTCAATTAATGTCCACACCAATTATTCCGGAAGATACTGGGAAAGCGCAACTTCCAATATCTTTGAGCAGCTTGTTCTCTTCATGTATACTGCATGTGAACAACTTAGACCAATCCGTTAACCATCCTTACTTACTTTTCCCCGTGCGACCGCGACGCATTGCAGCAACTCACTTTCCCTATCTGTCATGCACCCTCTCAGCTCTCTGCGCCGCCTACGCACGTATGTGTTTATTGTGCTCTAATGGCAACGAACAGAAGTGGCTCTGGTCCACCAACCAAATATGGGAAGAATGATTTGCTTGAGCGAATTTAAATCAATCTTAAAAAGGATCAAGTCACTAATTACCGTATCTTGGCACTCCAACAACCGGTGGGGATGCAGTTGAAACAGGAGCTACCCTCACCACATCCGAGCCAGGTTCACTACGATGAGGTGTAGTGTCATTATCTGTTGCTAGTGCCACCGAACCCTCTCTAGTCGCGCCTGAATCAATCAATAACCTATATCAAACACAACAACTAATACAGTGATGAACAAACGCCTATATCCGCACATGGTGTATCTGGAAAACTTGATGGATATCCAGGTGGTTCCGATTGAGTTTGGCTCGCAGCGTCGCTCGGCGTAATCTGAAGAACTCATAAGAACTCTAAAATTAGGAAAAAATTAATAATCTGGACTTCTAATTTTGTTCGTGGTGGTGGCAACAAATCAATGACGTATTTTCAAAAACAATTTGTATCATTTTGCTTGAGATTACTTGTAACTGAATTGATTACTTTGTCACGATCGGTGCATGTTTTCTAACAATGGCTGTGAATCTCAAAAATATAGTCCCAGGAAATTAATGCAAAAATCTAAAGTACAGATCTCTGAGATATGTGCTAATACGAACAATGTCATCAATAAACCTGTCATTTGATTTTAGGATGCGTTTTTCTCCTAATTTGACATTTATTCCATAATAAAACAAAATAACGCAGAATTCAAAAGATCTTCCTGTGAAAGAGAGAGAACCCTTAGAAAAAATAAATGTACAGAGTCCTAAATAAGTTGCCCACGCCAAAAAGCAAAAATTAGTAACACCAGCACAACACTGCAGCTAAATACTTAAATATAAAAAAACTAAAAGACATGCACAAGGAAGTGCGGTGTGAAAGGTAAAGAGAAGTGAGGATGAGATACCTCTCTGACGCCGCCTCTATCCGGATGTTCCGTCCTCTCCCAATCATCTTCCCAGTTGTCCTCCGTTCGTGCTGCACTCTGCTGGGCACCGCCTGATGAAGAGCTGACTCCTCGCTGATGTGTCGGATGATCGGTGGATGAAATTCCAGATCCGAAGGTATCCACAGAGTATGTCGATTCAGGAGTCACTTGGGCGGAATCACCGACACGTGCAATATCAGTAACAACTCCTGTTGCCGGTGGAGACTGTACGGATAACAGAGGTTGAACTGCAAGATAGGTGAGCGAGGATCGACGTGACGAAGTCTCGCCGGGACTTCGTCTTGGACAAGTTTCCTGTGGAATTGTAGAAGTTGCAATCGTGCCAGTGAATCCCTGGTGGTGTTGTTGAGGACTGGACCGTGAATTGAACGGAGGCACCGTTGGAAATGAATGTGGTTGAGGAATTGTGGAGTTCGGTAGGGCTACAGCAGGAGAAATCACGGCAAGAGGAACAGATTGCTGTTCGGAACACGATTGGGCATTCGAGGACGGCGGTGTCAGCGATGTTGGTGGCGTGAACGATGTTGGCGGCTGCGGCGGCAGTACTACACTCTGAGGCTAAAACAATGGGAAATAATGGTTTGAGGTAATACTGGCTATGGAGGAGTTCAGTTCACTAATTTTGCCTACATGTTACAGACCCTGATTAGCTATGAATTTCGAACAAATCGTAGTTGTGAATGCAGTAGTGAAGGTAATGTATGGGATGATAAAATATCATAGCGGGAGTACTACAGAGATTAAAAGATTACGAATTCAACTTTTGATAAATATCGATATGATGATGCAATGTATAACTCTCTCGTGAGTTGTAAACGAGGTTGCTAAACGACTTCATTGGCAAGATACCTGCTCCACTACTTGAAATCCACCGTGCCGTTCGAAGCGCCGGTGAACGCGATGAGACCAGCGCCGGTTCCTCTCGGACCGCAAAATAAACGACGGTCCCAATGCGATCGCAACCGCAGGTTTCCGTCCTCCTGCTTACGAAAAGGCACCAGGCTTTAGGGCGTTTTGACGTGACTACAGCCGACAAATTCACTTGACAACCTCGCATATTGCTCACCCAAGACCAATACATTTAAAAAATTAACAATTTAACAAAATTAATTATTTAGTAGTACAGCGCGCTGAACATTACGGAGGTAACAAAGGAGTGGGTTTACTGTAAAAAAAAATAAAATAAAATAAAACCCCTCCTCACCTATAATTTTTTATATTAGATCGAAAATTCAAAACACACTAATCATTGAGCTATCGTCACGGTAGTTCAAATGTTTTGTCATTGAATTTGGCTAAAGTTTAAATGACAAATACCACGATCCGGACGTGGTGTGGGAATCCGCGTGGAAAGCTAGAGATTTATGATTGTGGATTGTGGAAACCGAGATGGTTCCACTCTTCTCTACCCGTTCCGTCGTAAAAAGCGGCGTGGAGACCGCTTTATTTCCTACGAGGTACGTTAGAACGCTCCTTCATGTACACTTTCCGGTACACTCAATAGCCTATTCATTTGTTTCAATTGAATGCTGGTGAGAAGACATTATTGATATTCGACCGCCCGCAAATGAATGCGACGCATGCGCAAGGGTGGCGCGTTGCAGATGAAATCGTCGGAAAAAAACGACCTCTTCCACGTCGTTTTTTTAAATGACGATCAGGGAGAGATGAGCAGAACCACCGGGGATCCCACAATCCACAATCCCTAGCTCTAGCTTTACCGCCGCGGATTCCCTCACCTCGTCAGATTCGGGGTATGCTGCTTTTAACCGAAATCGTGGAATTCGTGTCCATAGTTGGTGTCGTTATAGCAAGATCAGTATGTATAGGTCAAGGTGATATGATGTAAAAATGATGATGTCATTCAATTAAAGCCAATTCCTAGCAATATTCAAAGTATTTTTGTCAAATTTCAAGATAAGATAAGATAAGAGCTTAATGATTCAGTAGAACACATAAGTAGTAATTTGTAAAGCGTTAAGAATTACGAGAAATTTTCGCTACAATTTCTCAGTCTCCTAATCGCTTCAGTTCATTTCATGTAATTGTATAACTAGTACGGCACAGTGCTACACTGTTAAAAGGGTAGGAGCAACTTATCAATAGTCTAGGTAACGTAGTTAAGAATTGAGCGGTAATAAAAGCACCGTAAAACCTCACGAAGTAAAAAAAAGTCAAAGTAGTACTCACAAAAGCTGTATTACCTCAAGTAGTAAGCACAGCTACAAGCAACCTACTTAGTACCGAACAAAGGATACGATTTGATCAAACACGTTACCATCATGCATATAATGACCAGGATAGGTTATGCGGAGTGCTATAGTAGCTGCCATGCATACTTCTACAAAGGATCTGCTGATAAATAGATGCAAATCTCAAGTGAAAACAGCATAATAAGCACTGAAAATGCATTAAAAGAGACCCAGTCAATGTTGAAAAAAAAAGCTAAACGCGCTGAAATTGATATGAAACGGAAACCTCTATTCGAAGAGTGTAATGTTACAGAAAAAAAATCGGGTTCCCACCTCAACCGATCTATTTTGATGACTTGACGACTGCGTATTTTGCCTTGCCGGAACTAGAGTATGTTGAGCTTGCTGTGTTACTGCTGGCGAAGGGTTAGAGACCGCTGTCGGGTTTGATTGTTGTTGTTGATGCAAAATTTGTTGCTGTTGCTGTTGTTGTTGTTGTTGTTGTTGTTGTTGAGATTGGTGTTGTTGAGATAACTGTTGCTGATGTTGCTGCTGATGATGCCGTTGTTGTTGAATATAATGATTCTAAATTACATTCTTTTGTAAAAGTTATAAGGACAACACCCAGGTTTAAATAACAAAAATATTTTTAATAGTATGACATACTTGATCAACAGGCTGATTGATGCTTGTTTGAGAAGCCGCACCATGTGCATAACGATTAGGAGAAGCTTAAAAAGTTTATTTCTCTCCTAGATCACGTTAAAGGAAACAAAATGAAGGAGTTAGATCCCTTCATTGATTGATTATCTAAGAAGAGAAACGCAAAAAAAAGCGGTATGCGAACCTTCATGATGTTGTTGCTGCTGGTACGGATAGACAACATTTTGAGCAGCTTGTTGATAGCCTCCCATTACGGCAGCTCCGTAAGGATCATATCCGGGAGAGCCTGTGGAGCGATTTCCCTCCTGTAGAATGCAATGATAACGAAAAATAGAATGAAAGAGAAAGTATATAGGAAGCATACCACATGCGAACCGATATGTTGACCCCAATGGTAGTGTTGTTGTTGAGGTGGACCACTTCCTAGATTAATATAATCCCAATTCGTGGATGGATTGTTCTGTTGAGCAGCAGCCGTGGTTGACGCGCTCAATCCAGAATGATCTACATTCTAAAACCACACTTATAAAGCCGTCAATAAGAAAAAATAAAAAGAAAATTTTTTAGAAACGAAATCAAATAAATCCTAACCTGTTGGGTGGGTGAATTCGAAAGTACACGCTCCCAGTAGAGCGACATACACTGAAGTCAACCCAACTGAAACAGCAGAGTAAAACAATAAAATGACAAATGACATTAAAGAAAAAAGCGACGCGAATAATGTTGCGGAGTACATTGAAATCAATCCGATCAAAAATTGTTCTAGTGTTTCATAACGACGCAGAACAATCGATCATATTAATATGCATCTATTCAAGTCTCTTTCATTCTTTCATACTACAAAAGTTGATTTAGTTTCGCACGAAATTTCATACTTTGATGGTAGTGGACGTCCAAATACTAGCACTTCTCCCCTCCTCTCCACGTCTTCATAAAAATAACAAGTAATCTGATATTTCTACTGTGCCTAATGACTAGTTTGGATTTTAAGTTATGCATGTCCTTGATGTATGTATAAAACAACATGATTTCAGTATTAGACCGTCTTTTAGTCATTACTTATTAATTCCGTTCACTGATAGCGCTTCTCGTCATTTTTGATAAAATGTGGAGTTACGGCACGACCTCTGCCTCTTCCTTGACAGTAGGATTCAGTATTAGGATGCGGGAGGAAATAGCATATAATCTTTGGACGTAAATCCTGCACACTTAGAAAAAAAACCTCGGATGAGAAAAACTGTACAAAGCACGCCATTACTCTGTTATTCACGATATCGTATTTGCACGTGATTTTAACACTCGACGGCAATGCTAATGACTACGAACGTTGAACCTAGTGTATTCTTACATTATAAATAAATAAATATTCTTGAACTGAGAATGCCGATAATAACTTCATTCAGAGACCACTTCGAAACAGCTTTTTTTTCTTGAAGCCAAATGGGAACAGAAGAGAACTTCTTGCAGAACTTCCAACCATCTCTTGAGGAAATAAAACAGTATTGAGTAGTAAAAAGTATGATCCCAAAAGTGATCCCAAAAACAAAAATCCTATCATATTAAAAAAGCAAATTACTTTATATCAAGCACAAACTTTGTAAGACGACCTTCAAAGTCATCAATATTCTCACATCTGAAAATAGAGATTTCGAAACGTTACCTCCTTCCAAAAACTCTGTGCCACCAATAGAAAATCCGTTAGTTTTTTTTTTTTTTGATAAGGGGATTTAACAGAACTCCCAAATACATACTTTAATCTTTTCATGTTTTCTGTTCGCTTTGAATCCAGACTAAGAAATCTCGGAAATAAATGGTGAAATTTTCGATTTCCTCTTCCTAATCACATTTCAAAAGAAAAAAAAGGAACTAAAAATGTGGAGTATTGCACTGAATGAAGATAGACTATGCAACATCGCACTTTGGAACTCTTCTCACTCATTTTTCCAAAAACCATTGCGTGTTTGGAAATCTCCTCCACTTCAAATCGCAAGAATATTTCGTCAAGGACAATTTTTTTATTCATCTACACTGTCGTCAACAAAGAAGGGGAAAGCAATTCGCATCCAATTAAAGTTTGTTTCAAATTTTACATTTCATAAATTTTCGTCATCATATAATAGCTATAAAGCGCACAAACACAATGGTACACAGGAGAACAAAGCAATGACGTTGTGAGATCCCAGAGATTCGTTAGATTCTCGTAAAGCCTTCAATTAATTATGGATGATGAACAAAATGACGTTTTTGGTGTGAAAGAAGTGTGGTCGGAAAAAAATAAGAATGAATACACCAAGAAAAGAGAAATTAGCACACATAAAATAATCTAAATGACAACGATGTGCTCTTTCCTGACCAAGTTTTTTTCCTCAATATCCAAACGAATCACTTATCAGCTACTATTCTTAATAACCCAACAGAAACGCAGAAAAAAACCTTAAAACGTTATTAAGAAATAAGTTATAAGATGAAGGAACTTATAGAAAAACATAATGTTGGATATAAGGGCAAGAAAAATACCAATAGAATAGAGAAACATATTTTCTCTCAACATTCAAACCATGCATATTCACTTTTTAGAGCTTTTAAGATGACTTCCATTGATAAAGCGTTACATCTTCCAAGCAAATTGATTTAGGCATGAATAAGAAAAACAAATAAATAAATTTACAAACAAATACACATCTATATAACATATTTTGTCCCAGAGGTGAAGTTGTAAGCCGTGGTATCTTCTTATGCTGAGCTTTTTACGTATAATAAGCACTTAAATCTTGCTATTGTTTTCAATAATGAACCTGTTGTAGTTAGTCTTTTTACTTGTCGACACGCACTTCCCTGATATTTTAGGTTTGCACTTTTCTTGCAAAATGGACAAGATCGAGAAACATATTGAAAACTCGTTGTTTATGAAGAGAGAGAAAATGTCGGAGTTTAAAACTTCCATAAATACACCCCTTGGACCTGACATTTCAATAGGAAGGGAAAATGGACGACTTCGGTTAACCAACATACACATATACAAAAAACAAAATATGCATAAAAAGGAAGAAGCTATAAGGATTCTATTGTACATTGCCAGAATAGAGAAGCATCAAGTCAAACAGCACCGATGGGAATCGATTGAGAGAAAGTCCAGGTTGGCAGAAGTGAGACGTGTCGCAACGACAAGCGATAAGACTTCGACCCAATTATAGGAACCTCATGTATTGTTGAAGATCGAGTTTAAAGAAAAGAATAGAATAGAATGTATACGAATCATTTACACACATCAATACGAATGTGTTCGCCCAAGAAGAACAATTCCGATTGAAAACAACTGGTAAAAATTAAGTCCAGCTAAGGAAAGACTGTCTGTTGTATCAGTATCAGTACACTTTATTATATAAAAAAAGTGCTCCAGAATAGTAGCCAGGAAAATGAGCTCCCAATCCTAGCGAATTCCCAAGGTCGAT